>NC_044979.1:116702555-117047781 GCF_008728515.1 Papio anubis | reverse complement strand
CCACTGCCATCCACATGTGCCTAAGGTCTCAGTCCTGTAAGGCTTCTACACTTTATTTACCACAGGGAAGTAAAACCATGACTTACAAAAAGAAAAGCTCTGAAGTCTATCACAGTTGAAACAAAATGTAAGCAATTTTTTGTCCTACTTAGGAAAAACAAAAAAAGGAGGCCTGGCACAGTGACTCACTCCTGTAATCCCAGCACTTAGGGAGGCTGAGGTGGGAGGATCACTTGAGCCCTGGAGTTCAAGACCAGCCTGGGCAACATAGTGAGACTGTCTCTACCAAAAATCTAAAAAAATTAGCTGGATGTGGTGGTGCACACTTGTAGTCCCAGCGACTCAGGAAGCTGAGGTGGGAGGATCGCTTGAGCCCAGGAGGTTGAGGCTGCGGTGAGCTATGATTGCGTCACTGCACTTCAGTCTGGGCAACAGAGCAAGAGAGACTGTCTCAAAAAAATAAAAATTAAAAATTGAAAAAAAGTAATGCACGTTTAGCCCTCAAGTTTATAGACTATGCTGTGAGAAAACGTGCACCAGAATTCAGGGTTTATTCCCATGACCTGTGCCCTGCTCCAAGAGGGGCCCCCCTCCCAGCTCTGGGTCCCTTGCGTGGGCGGCTGCAGTCCTGGCTGGAGCTACCAGCAGTCTCGGGCATGCCCGGTGAGCCTGCCTGTGTTTTCCTGCCCATCCGTCCCCCTGCGTGCAGTTTAGAAGCTCCTGCTTCATCCCCAGGGGCGTGTTGAGCTCCTCCCCCGTGACCTCATCCTGTACACAGGGCCACAGTGCAGAGCATTGACAAATGTGTAAAAGAAACCATTTGTTTCATCCTATGGCCAGACAGATGCCCTGGCTGTGGGTCCGGGCAGGCCTGGGGGCACGTGAGGGGCCTCTGTGGGAGCGCACCATGGAGGTATTTACTGAGGCATGCCGGGGGCATCCCACCACTTATTGGTTCATGTTCTGTGCCCTGATCGCTTCCAGACAGAGCCTTTGGCATTCCAGAAAGGCAGCATTTCCATGGCTGTAATTATGTATAATCTTATACTCTAAATCCCCAGTTTTCCCCCTTTTGTAAAATAAAAGAGTAAATGCCTAGAAAAGAAATTCTGAGATATAGTCTAGTTATCAGGGAACACTCTGGCCTGTCTGAGCAGCATCAAGTTGAGGTTACTATTACCCTAACCTACTCCCTCTTTTTCCCATGTCATGAAGTGGGAAATGCCAGATTTTGGCCATTAAGGGGAGAGATTTTTTGAAGCAATGATTATGATTAGCTGAATGCCTACCAGTCTCACCAGGGAACCTGGGGGACCCACCATGCGAGGCCCTGGATTGGCGGGCACATGGAGAACGTGTCCTCAGCCCCATCCAGGCTGGGCTCATTGGCCACATCAGCCATGGAGCCATGGGATAGAGGGCCACCTTCAGGCCAGGTTTTTGTTACTTTCTTGGTGAATCTTGGAATTTGTATTAAATTTTCAGTAACATTTTGGGTATGCCCTTTCTATCATCAGAAAGTGTAATTAGAAACTTCTTTCCTGGCTGGGTGCAGTGGCTCATGCCTGTAATCCCAACACTTTGGGAGGCCGAAGCAGGTGGATCACGAGGTCAGGAGATCGAGACCATCCTGGCTAACGTGGTGACACCCTGTCTCTACTAAAAATACAAAAAATTAGCCGGATGTGGCGGCATGCGCCTGTAGTCCCAGCTACTCGGGAGGCTGAGGCAGGAGAATCGCCTGAACCCAGGAGGTGGAGGTTGCAGTGAGCCGAGACCACGCCACTGCACCCCAGCCTGGGCAACAGAGCAAGACTCCGTCTGAAAAAAAAAACCAAAAAAACAAAAAAAAACTTCTTTCCTTTTATGCTGTTGGAAGAGTCCATGTTCTAAAACCTTTAAGAAAAATGCCACAGGATGCAATGTCCAAGCAGTGGCAGGTGTGCTGCAACAGCCGCCCTCCCACTGCCTGTCTCTCCCCTTTGTGTATGTTTGGACCTGGTCTTGTTACTTACTCAGCGTGAGCCTCGGTTTCCTGGGCTCTCAGGTGGGGACCATCATTTGGACATCACAGGTGTTGTGAGATTAACAAAAATCCTGTGTTTTTCCATGGGCAGCCCACAGGACAGTGCCTGGCACCTCAGTCTAACTAAAGACGGGGATGTTCCTGTCCCTTCTGCCTCCTCAACAGGCAGGCCCACCCTTGAAACATACATGATACCACAGAGACCTCCCTGAGGGCCCCTCAACTGCATGGACATATTCTTCCAGCCAAGCAGGGGGATCCCGGCCAGGTCCCCACTGACCCAATTTGCAAAAAGAGTAAGGGGAAGAGGACCTGTCCCAAGGTTATGAGTGGGCATAGACCTTTGTCCACCCGGCAGACATTCTTGTCTTTCTCCTCCCTTTCTCCAGCTATCGCCATGTTGAAGGATAAGGAGCCAGGCTCATTCATCGTTCGAGATAGCCATTCCTTCCGAGGGGCCTATGGCCTGGCCATGAAGGTGGCCACACCCCCACCTTCAGTCCTGCAGCTGAACAAGAAAGGTAAGGTTACCACTCCCTATTGGTCTGTTCAGCTCATCCACAGAGAAGCTCTGTTGGTTTATTATTAGGCTAATAAGATAGAAGATGACTTTAACAATACTCACAAATTTTATTCTTAGTATTTATTTTTTTCAGGTATATTTTACAAAGTATTCACCTTATTTAAGAAAGAACATTAATTTGTTACTTTTATTTTCTTTTGTTTTGAATACATAATCCATATCATTGTTCAAAAATTAGAACCATAGGATAAGGCATCCACTAAGCCCGTTTTGCTTCCATTTCGGCTCCATCTGCCTCACTACCCTCTCACCTCCTTTGGGCAACCATCTGGAGTAGATTCATGTGTGTCTTTTCACTGATTACCTGTCCAAATGCAGGCAAATACACATTTTTATGTGAAAACTAGCATACTACGAGAACTATTCTTGTATACAAGAATAGTGTATCTAAAAAAGTGTATCTATACCCAGTAGGGTATTTTTAGATGGATTAAAAGTGATACTAGACTAAGGCTAGACTCATGAGAGATCTCTAATGCAGGTAAAGGAGTATGCCTGCCTGAATCCTTTTTGCATTATAAGTCATGGCAAAAACCATAATGACTTTTGCACCAACCTGTAATAGAAGGATTTCTATTCCTTTGGGTATAATACCCGGTAATGGGATTGCTGGGTCCAATGGTATTACTGCCTCTAGGTCTTTGGGGAATCGCCACGCTCTCTTCCACAATGGTTGAACTATTTTACACTCTCACCAACAGTGCAAAAGCATTCCTTTTTCTCCACAACCTCGCCAGCATCCACCGATCATATTTCTAAGGTTGCTTGTAGCTGTTGTTCTCTTTGGAAGTTCGTGGCTTTCCATCTTATGAAAATCCTGCAACCAATTGATCCGTTCTGTTGTTGGTGGACATTTGATTTTCAGTTTATTCTTTTTTTTTTTCCTTTTTTCTCCCCCTGCCCGTTTTGCCCCGTTATACTCATCTTTGTGTGCTACCATGCCGCAGACTCTAAGGAAAGGGAAGCTATTCTTTCACTCTGTCTGTCTCCCCAAATGGAAACTGTGGACTGAGGGGACATTGCAAGTTTTTGGTTCCCTGTAAGGGGAACTTGACTCACTAGGAGTGGGGAAATCAGAAGCAGCTCGGATTTTAAACTCCCTGTGTTTACAGAAAAGTAAGACACCCACCTGGTTCCCTCATGCTCTGTGCCTAACACCCGAGAAGATTTTTCCAAATCCTCGGATGAAACCTCTGCTTCATGCTTCCTGGAGAAAATTGCCTTGGAGTTACACCCTGAGGAATGTATGATTTGGCTTCCAGGAGGTCCAGCCTCAGGCAGGGCTGTAGCATTTCCAGGGAACATAGATGGGTTCATTTTGGCACAGGTAATGGTGTGAGAGTGGATGGGGTGGGGAGTGAGGCTGGGAAGGACCCGGGGCTCAGTCAAAGCTCAACCCCGAAGCTTGTGGATACAGACTGTCTTGAAGTGACGTGGAGAGAAGGCGTTGTGTAGGGGAGAAAGAACAGGTAATTCTTGAAAAGTAGGACCTTCTAGCATCCAGAATTCCAGCATAAGAAGCCAAACAAGATGCTACTTCTGAGTGGAAATAGGGGGTTTTGTAACTGGAGAGCTGGATTAGACCTGATTGTTGAGGACTGTTCAAGCCTTATTTGGAAGCAAACTGAATAATGATGGCAGGAAAAAGGGTCGCAGGACCAAGCGCATCTGGCAAGTCTGCAGAGATGACAGATTATTGGGAGAGCAGGAATGATGGATGGTTTTACATGGCTCCTTGGTTTCCGTGTGAAGTTTTAAAGCAAGGACAAATAACATTTCTGCATGCATTGTCTTTGGAGTCTAGATGAGAGACTATAACTATTTTTACCTCTGTGTGTGCATCTTGCCTCTCTGACAGATTTTGGACTCAATCTGAAGATGAAGGGAACAAAATAGGGGATATTAGAATAGCAGACTTCAGGAAACCCAGCATTGTTGGTGGCCTCTGGGTGAAATCTTATCTGGCTGCTGCGTCTTCACCCTGCCCCTGGATTTGACATTCAGGTTTCACAATTCAAGGACAGATTTGAACAAAGAGTTTACCAGCTCTTAAAGAGCCACAGCCATTCACCATACCACTTCCAGTAAACTGGAGATGGGACAGCTAGGGACGTTCTGGATACCGTTCTCCAGAGATCCCTGGCTAGAAGGACTTCCCACTAGCCATTTCTTATGAGTGGCACCCAGATCCACGCTTGGTGTCCCCTTCAGTTTGGAAGCCAGGCATCATTTTCCTCCCACAGCTGAATGTGATAGTATGTTCTTATCCCGGTTTAATTCAACACAGCCTTTTATGGAATCTGATCATTTCCTTTTCTGCAAACTTTACTGCCCTTGTGAAATGCTGACACAGTGATACTTGTCATGTTTATAAACATCTTTTGGAAGCCTACTGTGGGCAGGGCACTGGGGATCAAGCCCAACTCCAGTGGGTCCTGCCAGGAGGTTTCCAACATCAGAAATATTAGAAGTTTAGGCAGACACGCCCCAGTGGAGGGTGATGAAGGAAGCACTGGAGCACAGAAATACAGCACACTGTGAAGGTCTGTTGGACTCATTAGCATAGGGCAGCGACTTCTTGTTCTTTTGGTTATGCTGTTTGTACTTTTCCACTCTCAGACAGTTTTGCCATTCAGTGGCTTTTTATGATGTGTTTTCTCTTTGGACTCATGGGCTGGCCTGAAGCAGATGTACTGTTTACTATTAATAGCAATGTGGTAGAGTGCTGCTCCTGTGCAGCTGAGTGCTTGCTTTCTGGAAGGTTTTGCAGATCCAGGTTCCTGGTTAAATCCCACTCGGAAGACTGACCTCCTTCCAGCTCTTTTTAGCGATTCATTCTAGGTATCATTTTGTGTCTGAGCCTTTCTCACCTCTCCTCTTTGGGAGGGGATTCAACTGGAGATTCATGATCTTCTTTCTTAGCTGCAAGCTTATTCCCTTCATTGGGGATTCTTGCAGAATGTTTGAGGGCCTTTCCCAAGGTACCTCTCCAGCCCCCACACTGTCATTGCAAGCGTTCCCGCCCTGTATCTGGCCTAGCCTGTGCTCATGCAGTCGTCCTGCAGCCCGGCTACCATTCCTAGGATGAAGATGGTTCTTGGCAGCCTCTTCTGCAGTGGCTCGACTCGTATTCAGAGAAGAACCTTTTCACCTGTAGCTCCTGGCTTTTATGTTCTGTCTATTGAATTCTCCCATGCTCCCCTTTTCAAAAAATGCTTCTTTCTTTACATTTCTTGTCACAGCTGGAGATTTGGCCAATGAACTCGTCAGGCACTTTTTGATCGAGTGTACCCCAAAGGGAGTGCGGTTGAAAGGGTGCTCGAATGAACCATATTTCGGTGAGTTGCTTGAGAGGTTGCTGTCAATGTTCTGAATTCATGAGGCCTGGATTCCTTCTGCTCGCCGACCTGAGACTTGGTACCATCACTCTTGTGATGGTTTATTCATATTTCATTCCCCAGTTCTGAAATCCCGCTAATCTGAATTATTATCTTTAAGATAAACTAGATTTGAAATTGTTCTTAAAAGTTTTGTCAAAACCAAACAAATGAAAAGCAACATATCAGAAGTAGCAATTACAGACATCAATAAGATTCTGTCCTAGTTGGCAAGCAGATAAGTCCTGAGAAGGTTGGAGCTCCAGCGTCACCCTATCCCACAGCACAAGGAACAGCACAGAGCTCCCAACAGAGCACCCTCCCATCCCTGCAAATTGGGAGCCTTCCCTACCTCATGAGCTTGTTGGAAAGATGACTTGAGCCAGCCACACAAAGCACAGTGCAGCCTTAGGCATCATCGTTATTAGAGCTTTGTTAAGAAGCATTGTGCAGGGGCAATATATAAGGTTAAAGTTGGAGTTGGCTTGATTCAAGATCCAGCAAACCGTATGCTTTAGTCTTTATAATTTCGTAATGATGTGTCTATGATAAGAATGATCAACAGTTCACTTTACTTACCTCTCAACTATCTTGTGGAACTTGTTACTTCTTTGAAGTTTTGCACAAAGCTGCACATTAATCTAACATACCAGCTGCTGAAAAGGTAAGGACTCAGCCTTTGCATCAGTTTCATTCCAGCTGATAAACTGGCTGAGCACACAGCACCTACAGTGGTTGTTGACTCTTGTTTGCTCTCTGTCCACTTTGCAGGAAGCCTGACAGCCTTGGTGTGCCAGCATTCCATCACGCCCTTGGCCTTGCCGTGCAAGCTCCTTATCCCAGAGAGAGGTAAGGGGTCCTCAGTGCTAGTCTGGCTCTGTGTAGATTGTCTGCAGTCAAGGCCGCCAGTTTTAGAGATCCATAAAGATCCACTGAGAAAAATAATAAGACTGGAAGTTTTTTTGTATTCTCGTGGTTGAACCCAAGAAAAGGCCAATGAGTTCACCCAAAGCAAGGAGAGAAGAAGAGATTCTGCTTCATTGACAGCTCCCAGATAGCTTTACTTCATGGATTTTGATGAAAGATTTCTATAAAGCAAAGATTCTGTAGCTTAAAAATATAAAACCCTCAGACAAAGAAGGCTTCAGGGTCATTAACATTTAATTTTTACATTTCTACAAAATGGGCAAAATGTTGATGTTGTTGAACTTAGACGATGGATGCGCTGTTCTTTTTACTTTTATGTTTGTTGCATAATATCCTTAATAAAATTAAATAGCACCCACAGCATGTCAGGGCGATGTGACTGTATGTCCCACTTTCCTAAGCAGTCACAACTTCACATAAAAATGGTCTCATTTAATATACAGGTAAATGTGATTTACCTTTCAAAGTGTCATTATTCATGTGACTAATTCAGTGATTAGAAAAATATTTTGTTAGGCCTTTTCATCTCTACTTTTGTTCAGAATGTGATCATGGTTTCTGTGGGCCGGATTATTGTCCCAAAGAGACTTTTGACTCTGCAAAACCATTGCATGTCACCATCTGGGAATTCTGTCATCAGATTGTCTAACTTTGTCATGAGGATTCTTGGTCAGGAGCAGGACTCATTTCTATATTTTCTTGCCCCTTCCTACAGATCCATTGGAGGAAATAGCAGAAAATTCTCCCCAAACAGCAGCCAATTCAGCAGCTGAGCTGTTGAAGCAGGGGGCAGGTCAGTAAATGCAGCTCTGTTTCTACATCTGGTGACTGGGGAGAAAAAGGACTCACTGACACAACTTCCTTTTGCACTTTCAGTATTCAGGTTTCCTTTCTTTTCTGTGAGCCTTGAAGGAGGTTTCCTTTTATAGAAGCTTGCACAGAGCTGGGTGGGGTGCAGTTTTTGGGACATCAACAAGGGCTTCATGAGCCGGTCTAACTTGAGCAAGACTAAATTCAGTGGAATAAATGTCAAGCCCTGGATTTAGTTTGGGGGAAAATATAGTAAGACAGGATGTGGGTGACCTGTCTCGGCAGCTGTAAATTTAAAATGTTCCAGAGACATGACTCAACAAGTCACTTGACATGAGTCAACGATTTGACCCACACTGCCAGCAACCCCAGTGAGACATGCAACAACCGAGAACCAGCTCGCCAGAGAGAGCAGGTCATTTTAAAAAAAATGTGTTCGTAGAGTTTCTTTTTTAGAGCAGTGACAGATTCACAGCAAAATGGAGAAGAAGGTACAGAGATACACCATATACACGCATAGCCTCCCTGCTGTCAACATCCCCCAGCAAAGTGGTACACATGTTACAGTTGATGAACCTGCATTAACACAGCCTGAGTCCCTAGTTCAGGGACTTGATATTTAGGTTCACCTTGATGTCATGCATTCTGTGGGTCTGGACAAATGCATAATGACAGGTAATCGCTGTTACAGTATCATAGTGAATAGTTTTATTGCCCTAAAAATCCTCCGTGCTCTTTCTGTTCGTCCTCTCTCCCCAGCCAACCCCAGGCAACCACTCATTTTTTATTGTCTCCATATTTTCAACTTTTCCAGTATTGTCATATAGTTGAAACCATACAGTTCATAGCCTTTTGAGGTTGGCTCCTTTCACTTAGTAATATGCATTTAAGTTTCCTCCATGTGTTTTTATGGCTTGATAGCTCATATTTTTTTTTTAATCAGTGAGTATTTCATTGTCTGGGTGTACCAGTTTAGTAACCCATTCACCTACTAAAGGACATTGTGGGTGCTTTCAGGTTTTGGCAGTAATGAATAAAGCTGCTGTAAACACCCATGTGCACGTTTTCAGCTCCTGTGGGTAGATACCAAGGAGCACGTTCCTGGATTGTATGGTAAGAGTGTGTTTAGTTTTATAAGGTACAGGCAAACTGTCTTCCAAAGTGGCTGTCCCATTTTGCATTCCCACTAGCAATGAATGTGAGTTCTTGTTGCCCCACATCCTCACCAGAATTTGGTGTTGCCAGTGTTCTGGACTGTGGCCTTTCTAATAGTAGCGTAGTGGTATCTCATTGTTTCTTATGACCTACGATGTGGAGCGCCTTTTCAGATGCTTATTTACCATCTGTATATCTTCTTTGGTGAGGTGTCCATAGAGGCCTTTGGCTTGTTTGTTTAATTGGGTTTTTGTTTTCTTATTGTTAAATTTTAGGAGTTATTTGTGTATTTTAGACACTAGTCCTTTACCTGACAGGCCTTTTGAAAATATTTTCTTCCATTTCATGGCTTGCCTTTTCATTCTTTTTCTTTTTTTTTTTTTTTTTTTTTGAGACGGAGTCTCGCTCTGTCGCCCAGGCTGGAGTACAGTGGCCAGATCTCAGCTCACTGCAAGCTCTGCCTCCGGGGTTCACGCCATTCTCCAGCCTCAGCCTCCCGAGTAGCTGGGACTACAGGCGCCCGCCACCTCGCCCGGCTAGTTTTTTGCATTTTTTTTTAGTAGAGATGGGGTTTCACCGTGTTAGCCAGGATGGTCTCAATCTCCTGACCTCGTGATCCACCCGTCTCGGCCTCCCAAAGTGCTGGGATTACAGGCTTGAGTCACCGCGCCCGGCCCCTTCATTGAAATTTTTAATTTTAATAAAACCCAGTTTATTGATTTCTTATTTTATGGATTGGGACTTTGGTATTGTATCTTAAAATTCACCACCAAACCCAAGGCCAGCTAGATTTTATAGTTTCAAATTTTACCTTTAAGTCTATGATCCATTTTAAGTTAATTTTTGTGAAGGAGGTAAGGTCTGTGTCTTGATTCATTTTTTATTTTTTTGCCTGCAGATGTCCAGTTGCTTCTGTACCACCAGTTAAAAAATCGGTCTTTTCGCAGTTGTATTGCCTTCGCTGTTTTGTCTAAGATCAGTTAGCTGTATTCACGTGGGTCTACTTTCGAGTTCTTTAATTGACCTATTTGTTCTTTCACCAATATCACATTTTCTTGATTGCTTTAGCTTTATAGTAATCCTGGAAGTCAAATAATGTCAGTCCTCCAACTTTGCTCTTCTCTTTCAATATTGTGTTTGCTATTTTTGGTCTTTTGCCTTTCTGTATTAACTGTAGAATCACTTTGTCAGTATACATAAAATAACTTGCTGGGATTTTTATTGAGATTGTGTTGAATCTATAGATGAAGTTAGGAAGAACTGACATCTTGACAAAAGTTGAGTTCTATCCATGAATATAGAATATCTCTCCATTTATTTAGTTTTTTGTATCTTTCTTCAAAGTTTTATAGTGTTCCTCATATAAATCTTGTCTGTAGTTTGTTAGATTTAAATGTAAGTAGTTTTTGGGAGGTGCTACTATAAATGGTATTGTGTATTTAATTTCAAATTTTACTTGTTTATTGCTGGTCTGTAGGAAAACAATTGACCATTTGTACATTAAGGTTATACCCAGCAATCTTTCTGTAATTGCTTATTAGTTCCAGGCCAGGTTACTTTTGCAGCATTAGATGCAGTCCTAGTGGCCCCAGTTTAAGAAGGCTGTAAACAAACCACACACCATAGGGCTCTTGTGGTTCTGTGGCCGTGAGGGAGGGACACAGCTAGAGAGGACAGTGGGGCCTGCTGACTTTCAAACCTTGAGTTTCAAAACTGTTGGAAGTTTTTCGCTCAAGGTAGGTGTTTACTGTAAGAAATGTTGGGGATGGGATTTCTGAGTCTGGCAGAAGATTGGACTAGAAATACCTCCATTCTGTACCTCATAACTGCAGAGTAGTTTACAAGTGTAACTCCACAATAAAGGTGTATGAAATATATAGGTATTTTCTTATTTCCTCTATAATTTGTATGATTTTTCTATGTAGCTTTTCTCTATAAATTTATACATCACTGTGTCTGTTACCCAGCTAAAGTAAAATTACTTTGTTTTGAATGGAATTATAGTGTTTAAGTCATTTTAGACTCTCCTTATAGAATAAGTTACCTGTGGCCAAAATAAAGGTGAAAATAGCTTGCCCCAAATTGCAAGTGTGCTAAAGCTCGAAGCTCCAAAATGAAGTGTAGCTGTGGTCATGGGTTTCCGGCCATGTTCTGCCACTCAGGATTTTGATCTCTGGCAAATCACTTAACTTCGCAGACCTGAGGTTTGTATCTGGTCAGTGGGGATAATAATATTTCCACATGGGCCGGGCGCGGTGGCTCAAGCCTGTAATCCCAGCACTTTGGGAGGCCGAGACGGGTGGATCACGAGGTCAGGAGATCGAGACCATCCTGGCAAACACGGTGAAACCCCGTCTCTACTAAAAAATACAAAAAACTAGCCGGGCGAGGTGGCGGGCGCCTGTAGTCCCAGTTACTTGGGAGGCTGAGGCAGGAGAATGGCGTAAACCCGGGAGGCGGAGCTTGCAGTGAGCTGAGATCCGGCCACTGCACTCCAGCCCGGGCGACAGAGCGAGACTCCGTCTCAAAAAAAAAAAAAAATAATAATAATAATATTTCCACACATAGCAGTTGAAAAGATGAAATGAATAGGACATTGAAAATGCCTTGGGAGCATTTTTCTGGCCCAAGAGGAATGGTCTTTCCTGGGAAGCCAGCCTCGCCCTTTCCCTTGTGAGATCTAGATCTCACCTTTGGGCCTGGGCTGGTCCTGGGCCACAGCCCCTAAATCTGTTTAAGTCTGTTTCCCTGGAGCCCATCATGATTCTTAGCTTTCTTCTGTTAAAGTAACAGTGGACCCTGTCTGTGGGTCCCAGTGAAGTGCCCAGGAGGATGCAGGAATTTACTATAGACCTCTCTGATGAGCAGCTCACTCACTCTTAACTGAGGAGACAGGGCTACGAAACCAGATCCACTCTGATGGATTTATTTGTTTCAGTTGCACCTTTTAAAAATGTCTTTGAAATTTTGAAAACCTTTAATTAATGGTTTTTAAATCACAACTTACGCATTGTCAGTGTTCAAGGAAGTGCAGAAGAACAGTGATAGCAACAGGCACAGAGCACTTGTCCTGCCCAGCTTATTGGCTCCTCCCCTTCACCCACAAGGCGTGTGGGTGTAGTGTCTTGTCATCCTTTGTCATAGACAGAGGACCCAAGGTGGCAGCTCTGGCTCCTGAATGGCAGATCTAGGCCTGACGTTCAGCTCCCACGTCTAGCCATGCCCATATCATCTCAGGGACACAGCCCTGCCCATTCAGCCCAATATGGTAGCACCAGGGGACACGCAATTTCATTTTTCTCCTTTAGCTTCCTAGTTATCCTGCATTCACCCAGTAAGTGTGGAATTAATAAATGAATTGAATAAATTTAGTTGATCATAACAGTGCATCCTGATAGCACTTGTTTTTAGATATTAAAACTTTCTTTTCTATCCTGACTTACCATTTTTAAGTACACTTTTCCATCTTTTAAAATTACATTGAAATGTATCAATAACTCCAATTTTTTTTTAAGGGTGGATCTTCTTAGAGTCAAGACTTCATTCAGAACGTTGAGTTTGTATCTGATCATCTGAGTTGGGCATTTCTATATGAAGCTTGAATTATGACTGCCTTGAGCTTCTTTCCTTTAAAAATCTTATTTCTAAAACACATTGAGAGCTGCAAATGTCTGCTGTCCATTACATTAACCCAGGTTCCAAGTCATGGAACCAGGACAGCAGATGTGTCACCAGAAGAGTGAGGCTGTCACAGTCACCAATCCTCAGCTGGTGTCGTCTTTACCTGGAGGATTGTCTGCAGATGTTTAGAATCAGTGCAGAATAAGCACTGTAGCAAGGTAGTAGAACTATTGCAATCTCTGATGACCTTCCAGCAATTTAGTGGGTTTTCTTTGCTAAACTGAACTTCATCTGTTTTCTAATTCACTTAGAGTCCTAGACTCCTGGATGTGCAATGTTCTTTGAAATGATCATGTCCAATTTCCCCATTATAAAGATTCAGGAAGCCGAAACTCAGAAATATTAGCAGTCAGACAGCTCACAAAGATAGGAATAAACTTTTAATTTTTTCCACTTTAATCCTTTTTTTGATACTAAGGCCATTATGCCTTTGTTCCAATCTCTAAAACAATTTCTATTTGTGTTTTAAGCCTCGCTTCTTAATTGTTTCTTGTTGAAGCAGAGGAATATAATACAATCCTGAAAAGAAAGACTTATTTCTTTTTAGTAGACTTCTAACAGATTTCCCAGAAATGTTGTGGTTGCATTTTTTAGCATATGATAGGTATGCTTTTTAAAATAAAGTCATATATGTTCTTTAAGTTTTAAAAATGTAAAATAAAAGAAAAGGAAAAATGAATTACTCATAGATCTGTTGCCCCTATGCAGCCCCTGAATGTTGGGAGGAAGGGTAGACAGCAGGTACAGTGTTCTCTGGCCCAAAGACCACTCCTGATGTCAACCAGATCCAATCCTGTACTGCCTTTTTTCTTGTACTTGGGATCATGCTGCATGTACAATTCTTTTCTCTTCTCTTAGCATAATAAGTTGGTTTTTAAAACATAATACAGGTCTCATATTTTCATGGCTACACAATGGTCCATCACATAATTCACCTACTTGTGGATGTTCATTTAGCATGTTTCTAATTTTTAATACCACAGATAATGCTTAGAGGACCATCTTTCTGCATTATTTCTTTTTCTGATTTCTGGAGTGTTGCCTTAGGACAAATTCCCACATGTGGGCCTCAGACTTTTGTTCTGTGTTATCAAGTCCCTTTCTCAGAGTAGCCTAGCAATGGACAGAGCTCCATTTCATGGGTCTGGTGGATGCCTTCCTGGTAACTCTCACTGGGCACTGAATCTTCACCTCTGGCCAAGAGCACTTGTCAAGTGGCACTGGATGGTCTTGGGCCAGGTGCAGTTGGACAATCACAGGCAGGCACAGGCATGCCTGTTCTCTGCTGGAGAGAGGCTTTGGGGCACTTGGTGTCAATTGGCTGCTGTGTGCTCCATAGAAGAGGCTCCGTAGTGGCAGCATTTTCTTCTCTGCTTTGAGGAATGATGACATAGCTCCTGCATCTGGGGAGAGAGATTCCCCAAACAGCAGATTCCTACCAAACTCTCGCCAGCAAGACTACTCCTCATCAGAAAGCCATGTGTGACTCCTTCAAGAGAGCATGGGTCTGGGTTGTGGCAGCTGTGGTTCTGTGTGAACTGATTGAGATTGTGCCAATTTTGTGGAATTTTCCTAGTAGTTAGGTCAAAATGTCCCCTTTTTTCTCTCTTTCGTAACTGCATGATCAGCATGACAGTAATGCTAATAAAATAAAAGGCAGACTGTCCCTTTCATGAATTCTGTTTTTGAATTCTCCAGGCTGTCTCGCAGCTCCTATCTGTATGCACACATGCTTTTCATTTTCCCGTTCTAATCATAGCAGACGTGGTTTTTATTCTGCTCTCCCCGCTGATTGCTGATGACGTCTTTCCATGCCGCCGTGTGATTTTCCTGGTTACTGCTTGCTGGTTGCTTGGTATTCCACCAAGGGGGCTAATTTTACCCCTCTCTCATTTCTGATGTGTTTCTGGGTTTTCCCACTATAATGAATATGTGGCACAAATGTCTTTCCCTGCAGGTTAACTATCTCATGTGGTTATAGAATATTTCCTTTCTCAATCTCCTCAGGAGCAGGACCTCTGGGTTACTTCTAGGTATTTGAGATCCACTTGATAAATATCGCCAAGTATACTTGTCTGTTCTCATGATGCTAATACAGACACATCTGAGACTGGGTAATTTATAAAGAAGTTTATATATAATTTATAAAGAGGTTTAATGGACTCACAGTTTCACTTGGCTGCGGAGGCCTCATGATCATGGTAGAAGGTGAAGGAAGAACAAAGGCACATCTTACATGGTGGCAGGCAAGACAGTATGTGCAGGGGAGCTGCCCTTTATAAAACCATCAGATCTCGTGAGACTTACTCACTCTCATGAGAACAGCATGGGAAAAACCCACCCCATGATTCAGTTACCTCACACCAGGTTGCTCCCACCACACGTGGGTATTATGAGAGCTACAATTCAAGATGAGATTTGGGTGGGGACACAGCCAAACCATATCACCAAGTGATCATCAAAAATAGTGGGCTCAATTCCTCAGAGTGTCTCCAGCTATAAACACTGTGGCCTTTGCTGTGGAGAGAAAGGATGGTCCAACAACTCATAAGTCGCCCTGCACTGTGACACCCAGGGACATCCTAGCCCATCTGTGGTCTTGTGTGTCAGTGCACCCTGCAGCACACCTGTCAAACCACCTGCCAGCGCACCTTCCGGTGCACCTGCCAACATACCTGCCAGCACATCTGTCTGTGCACCTGTCAAACACCAGTCAAACCACCTGCCAATAGGCACGACCCTTGCTGGTTCTGAAAAGTCAGACTTAAAGGCAAAGAGAAGATGGAGCTGCTCCCCAGGGCTGCCTCCCACAGGAGGACATGGCCGAGGGAGACAACACCACCCAGCGCATACTGTGCATCTGAGTGCTGAGATGTGTTGCTGTAGACTATGGGGAAGCACTCTTTTTCTGTTAAGTGAAACTTTAGAGGCCTTTGACTGTGGAATTAAGACACCCGCATGCTCACTTACAGGGACTCGTATATAGCAGATAGGGGGCGAGTGAGTGAGGGCAGTTCTGTTCCTCAGGAGGAAGCCTACTCAGCCTTTGGGCAGGAGAGGCCCTGGTTTCCTTCAATGAATGAGCTTCAGGCTGAGCCTGGATGTCTTGGAACACCTCAATTTCACCCATGCCCTAAAATCACACGTGCACTTGTGCTTGAACTGCAGGGTCACAGGCTAGAAGGGAGAGAAGAGTTGTTATAGAGACCAATTGTTTTTCTTCTCCCAAGAGGAGATGGTCAGGGACAGGATCCACAGCCCTTCCTTGGCAGCATGGGGAGCCAGGACACAGGCAAGGCCGGGCCACTTTTGGCTCTTTCCAGCCTGTTCTCTGAGCTCACTGCAAGCCATTCCTTCTCTCGGCAACCAGGATTCCAGGACACATGCTTCCCTCACAGATGTTTCTCAGGGGCCTCTGGGCTCCTTACTTAAAACAGTAGTCGGGTTTCGTGCTAATGTGATTGTTGTCCAGACCCACCCTGAGACCAGAGAAGGTGCCTTGGGCTCCACCTGTGACATGAGGGTTTAATACTGCTGTAAGGCAAATAGAAAGCTCCCTCTGGCTGGTGGGAAGGCAAAGCCACACCAGGCGGGTCTGCTTTGCTCTGGTAACTCACTTATTGTCTTCCTTGACATGGGAGCAAGTGCATCCTTGAGCACTCACTTTTCATGTTGTCAGAATTAGGCGCAAAGGCTATCTGCCCTACATGCACCCAGCACAGGCCACATGCGCAAGTCGTTCATAAATCCACAGTCTGCACATCAGCAACTGCCTGTGTGTTAACAGGACACACCTGTCCCAATAGTTGCAACTAACATGTGTCTCCCTTGGTGTCTTCCAGCCTGCAACGTGTGGTACTTGAACTCCGTGGAGATGGAGTCCCTCACCGGCCACCAGGCGATCCAGAAGGCCCTGAGCATCACCCTGGTCCAGGAGCCACCCCCTGTGTCCACGGTTGTGCACTTTAAGGTGTCAGCCCAGGGCATCACCC
This sequence comes from Papio anubis, assembly GCF_008728515.1. Classification (NCBI taxonomy): domain Eukaryota; kingdom Metazoa; phylum Chordata; class Mammalia; order Primates; family Cercopithecidae; genus Papio; species Papio anubis. The sequence continues at coordinate 117,031,230 of NC_044979.1, read as the reverse complement.
TGACAGACAATCAGAGGAAGTGAGTGCCTAGAGGGAGGCAGGAGCCGTCCAGCAGGGGCGGGGCTGTCACCTTCCTCTTGCTCTTCCCTAGTGCGGGTAGTCATCCAGGTAAATCGTTAGCCGTCCTTGAGGTCATGAGTCACCCAGGACCTGTCTAGGCATTTTTCTCCCATTAAATAGATCCTGGGAACCACATAGAAACTATTAGCATTTGTTCTGAAGATTATTTTTCTTAGAAATCAGTAAAATAAAATAATAAAAAGACATTTGGCATTTTAAAACTGCACACATACACACATAATTGCAAATGTAAAAAATCGTTTAACTCAGTTTTTTGAAAACATTCTGATATTATGATCAGAATCCATTGATCTTAGAACCTATTGTTTTAACAGAGGGTCATTTCCTTTCAGGTGAGAGTATGACCTTGATATGTACTATTTCCATTGGCCAATTTCAAATGACTTAGGCCAGAGCTGTTACTGAGCCAGTTACGCTGGAGCTGATGATCTCAATGTGGACCTTTACTGAATGCCCAGCACAAGCATGGAACAGAGCAGCCATAGGGCTGTTCCTCTCTCCCTCCTTCCAGAATGCCATCCCTGAGTGGAGCCTGTGGCCTAAGAACAGAGCAGTCTAGATGCACTTGTTTTGTGTTGTGTGGTTGAGGAGGCACATTGGCATCAACTGTGGCAGCAGCATGATGGCAGGAGCCATCACAGCCGACAGGCCGGCAGGGGACACTCAGACCAGCCTGGCTTCTTTCTCAGGATGCTCCCCCAGCAGGGCCCCCATGCCTCTCTGTGGTGTCCATGTCCTTAGACGCAGGACATTTTCATCATCTGCCCAAAACACCTGGGAGGTTGAAGGCAGGATCTTCCCCTCCGTAGCATCAGGAATAAGTGAGTTTAGGCAGGTTTTGCTCATCACCCTTCACCTGCTGGAAAAAATGAGCATGAAGCAGAATGTGGGTTTTACTGGTCAGACCCGTTCAGTGCCCCTGACACTGACCAGTAGGTAACCCTGGGCAAGGTCCCAATTCTTGATGCTCTCATATTTCAACCTTGCACCAAAATACCTATTTCAAGGTTTAGTGTCTCAAATGAAAAGGGCACTCAGCAAGTGCCCTGTGTGGCACACACAGGGACAGGGTCAGGTGCGTGGCTCAGCCCCACTGTGTTCTCAGGGTCAGGGTCACAGGCAAGGCTCAGCTGCACGACTGTATGGTGGACTCATGGTCAGGTTCAGGGGGCATAGCTTTGCTGTTTGGTGGACTCAGGGTCAGAGTCAGGGTTGTGCTTTGGCTTTATGGTGGACTCAGCATCAGGGACATGGCTCAGCTGCATGGCTCACCCAGGGTCCCAGTTGGGCATGGCTTAGCTGCATGGTAGAATCAGGGTCAGTGTCAGGCATAGCTCAGCTACATGGTGAACTCAGGGTCAGGGGCATGGCTCGGCTACATGACTCACTCAGGCTTCCCATTGGGTGTGGCTCAGCTGCACGGCAGACTCAGAGTCAGTGTCAGGGGCATAGCTGAGCTACATGGTGGACTTAGGGTCTGGGATGTGGATCAGCTACCTGGAGGGCTCAGGGTCAGGCTCAGGGCATGGCCAGGCTGCTTGGTGGACTCAGGCTTACAGTCAGGAGTATGGCTAGACTGCCTAGTGGACTGAGGGTCAGCATCAGGGACATGGCTAGGCTGCATGGTGGATTCAGGGTCTGCAGGCATAGATTGGCGACATGGTAGACACAGGGTCAGGGTTGGGCTCCTTAAGGACCCTCACAATGTTGACTGTTCCCTCCTCCCCACGGCCCTTGGAAGATGTTATTTCTTCACAGGATCTGTTCTATGTGCCCTTGTCAGAGGTGTCTTTTTTCTGTGTCTCTTTAGTTTCCCTGTATTCTTTATACTGCCTGGAGACGGGTCATGTCCACATCAGTTCAGATCTTTCATATTGTAAGAGACAGAGTTTGGGTTCAGACTGGCTAATTCTAGACAAAAGGGGGATCTTCTCACCAACAATGAGCCTTAAAAGGCACCTGTTTGAGAGGTGCTGTAGGTGGCTGCAGGGTCACCTTGAACTGAAGCACGCCCAGGCTCTGCCTCTGCCCTTGCCTGTCTCCTGGCCTCTCTCTTCATCTCCAGATGAGCTTTACCCTGTACCAGTGCAGAGTCATTCCCAGAAGGAGAGGGTTGACCCCAAAGCCAGCTAGACTGGCCCAGCCTGGACACAGCAGTGTTGAGATGGGCATCCTCTGGGGACCATGTGGACTGGGTGGATAGCACTCTTGGAAGGAAAGGCTCGGCAGGTGAGCTGGAGGAGGTTGCCTCAGGTGGTCATGTCAGTGACTAAGGGCTGTCAGGTGAGCCGGGAAGGAGGTCTCTATGGGGGTCATATCAGTGACCATGTGGAGTCCTTCCCTAAGGAATGTTCCATGCACAGCACTTTACTGTTCACTCAGTGCTCTCAGACCTGTGACTGCATCTGATTTGGGTGTCTGTTCTGTGGAAGGAGTGGGCTGGTATCATGATCCACTTTTCACAGGTGAGGAAACTGAGGCTTGGAGGCTGGAGGCTGTTAGTGGTTTCCCCATGATCCTGCAGCCAGCAGTGTCTGGCAGGACCAAAGGTGCTTCCTTGTGTCCATCTTACACCCCACCAGCTTTTCCAGTTCGTTGGGGCTTTTTTTTTTTTTTTTTTTTTTTTTGAGGTGGAATCTCACTCTGTCACCCAAGCTGGAGAGCAGTAGAGCGGTCTCAGCCCATTGCAACCTCTGCCTCCCAGGTTCAAGCAATTCCCCTGTTTCTGCCTCCCAAGTAGCTGAAATTACAGGCACATGTCACCATGCCCAGCTAATTTTTGTATTTTTAGTAGAGACGGGGTTTCACCATGCTGGCCAGGCTGGTCTCGAACTTCTAACCTCAGGTCATCCACTCGCCTCGGTCTCCCCAGGTGTTGGGATTACAAGCGTGAGCCACTGCGCCCGGCCTGGTAGGGCTTCTTGACCCGATTCCTGTCTTCCACACGGCTGACAGTTTCAGCCTGTGTGGTGCTGCCGTCTACTGGTAACAACTGTTCTGCCCAACTTCAGGGCATCTGTTGACTTTGAATGAGCACACACTTTCTTCTCTCCAAGTGATGAGTAACAATATAAAATGTTTTCTGCTGGAAGAATCTTCATGTATGGGAGAGCCTGCCCAGTGCATCCCCCATCACCCAAAAGCCCTAGTAACAGGAACCATCCTCTCTCCCCTGTGTCCTAACAGGCTCTTCTTCCGGAGGCATTACCCCGTGAACAGTGTGATTTTCTGTGCCTTGGACCCACAAGACAGGAAGTAAGAAATTTGCATTTTTATTGAGCAAGGAGTATACTCAATTCTATCTTTCAATTTAAAACATTAACCTGACTCTCTTTTTCTTTTTAATTTGCAAGGTGGATCAAAGATGGCCCTTCCTCAAAGTAAGTTTCTGGGAGGGATTTCTTTACATGCTCTCCTTGTCTACAGTTACACTCCAAAGTTGAATTCCAAATTTTCATAGGGGGTGCCTTATAAGAAAATGACTACACCATGCCAATTTCTTTTGAAAAAGAAGGAAGTAAAAGTGTTCTCATTATGGACAAGGATCTGGATGCTGTTAACTTCTCTGCCGGCTGTTGGCTGAATGTGCAGTTGGCACAGCCTTTTTGGCCATTTGGGAATGCATGGGCTCAGCAGTGCTGAGGTCTGCACAGCTAGAAGGAATTCCTCCCTGTGTGCAGGCATGTGGATGAAGCGGGTGTTCCAAATCTACCAAATACAAGGGAGGAGGGCCTTCATCACACTGTTGCTCCACAGCCAGTCCAGGCAGCTGTTAGAGGTCCCTCTTTTTTCGTTTCTTTTTTATCTTTTTTTTTTTGAGACAGAGTTTCGCTTTTGTTGCCCAGACTGGAGTGCAGTGGCATGATCTTGGCTCACTGCAACCTCTTCCTGGGTTCAAGCAATTCTCCTACCTCAGCCTCCTAAGTAGCTGGGATTACAGGCGTCTGTGAAGGCTGGAGGTAAAGTGCATGAACAGGTGGCCAGCAGGGTGCTGGGCATTTGGTAGATTTTTGATAGATGCCACTTAAAATTCCTCCTGACTGTGCCGCTGGCAGCTGGAGGAAGTAGAAGCTTGGTACTTTGTGGGACACTGACCACTCTAACTGGACTTTCCTTTGGCAGAGTCTTTGGATTCGTGGCCCGGAAGCAGGGCAGTGCCACGGATAATGTGTGCCACCTGTTTGCAGAGCATGACCCTGAGCAGCCTGCCAGCGCCATCGTCAACTTCGTATCAAAGGTCATGATTGGCTCCCCAAAGAAGGTCTAAGAACCCACCTCCCACCCTGGACCCACCGATGCCTCTCAAAGCCCTGGAGACAGCTGTGGGGTGAGGGTGGGGCCCCCATTTTTAACCAAACTAGTAACCCTGACATTCCAGGCCCCTGAGGGGAAAGAGGATCTTCCAGCTCTACAAAAACAAGAACAAACAACATCACCATGAATTGACCTTTCCTGAAACTGACTTACCTGACACATCTCTGTAGCCACATGTTTTTTGGGTAGAAGAAGCTGGGCATGGGTGCACCCCACCCCCTAGGGTCCCCATGGGAAAGGGACATGCAAGGAAACAGCACAGAACACGAGGTGGTCCCCACATCCCTGGCACACCAGCATTCCGGGGGATGAGGAATCCCCAGCCCTTGAGGCAGAGGTGACAAGTGACTGCCATGCTTCACCCATTGGCATGGGCGCTCCTGTCCAGCTGCACCTGAGGCCGGGAGTTTCCCTCACCTTGGTCTTCCCAAGATGGAGATGCTAATGAAACTGAGAAGGGGGCGTATGTTTGATGAAGGTTTGTGCAAGTCAAGCCCTTCTGGAACACAGCGGGGCCTAAAACGAGGGGCCTTTGTGATGGGCTGTGAGGATGAGGGTGGTGGGAAGAAATAGCTGCATTAGAGACCCCACCCCACCCCACCATGGTGAGTGCTCCGTGCCTCCTCCTCACCTGTGGCGAGCTGGGCGAGCTGGGCTGGGGAGAGCCTGTGAGGACCCTGAGAGGAGAAATGAGAAGAAGGAACAAAAATATCATTTCTATGTAATTTATATTTTACTTATGCCAAATTATTTATGATAATTTGCCATTGCTATACTGTACCAGTGTCGAATGCTGCAGCCTGCCAAGCTGTGATTTTGCGAGGCTTGTCGCCATGTAGGATGCACCATAGGCCCCTGGCCACCGAAAGTGTGTGCGGTGGACTGTGGGTCTCCCATGTGCAGTGCCGCCCAAAGGTGGCTTTGCCTCAAGCAGCCTACCCTGATGTTTTACTCATTGGAATATTTTTCCCCGGTTGTGGATGACTTCCTTTCTGATGGAGAGAGTCCAGGAGGGATGGGAAACGCCTGGATTTAAACTCAGCATCCCCAACATGGGCTTTTCAGTGATCTTCAGGCCAGATACTGCACGACCTGAAGTTCCCCTGCATTTATCAGCCTTCTTCGTGCTCCCCCTTGCCACCCTGGGGTTCTTGCTGGGGACCCTATGTGGTTGCGGCATATGTGAGCAGAACGGAGGATGAGGAGAAAGAGAAGAAACCCCGGTACTGACAAGCTATTTTTGAGTGCCACTGTTTGCCATCATCTAAGCCACTGAATCAAGTATATTTCAGGCTTATTTCAACATTCCAGTGCCCTGGTTTTCTTGCTTGAACCTGTCCGTGGTCAAAGGTTTGGGGGAATTTGTGACCCTGGAACATCCCCAGAGTGAGAGATGGGGCTGGGCCACATCGGAATAAGGCCTCGGCCCCGTCCTCTCTCAGCGCAGGTGCTCTGCAGGCACGCTGACTGTCCTGATTGCGATCCAGCCGGAAATTCCCTCTGCTTTCAAAAGTCAAGTCCCCAGTCTTAGGCCACACTGGTGTCACAGGCTCCTGTCAGGGAGCTGGGGTTTGGGAGTGTGCTTTGTGAACTCTGCTTTAAAGTGAGGGGCCGAGGAAAACTTAGCAACAGGCAGAGCTGGAAGCAGCCAAATCACAGTGGATGTTGTGTGTGCGTGTGTACGTGTGTGTGTGTGCGCATGTGTGAAAGCAGGTGGACCATTCCACTTTTTAGCTCCTATTGATGCACCAAACCAAGTGCCTCATTTCTGTGCCAAATGTTTGCCTTGGTCATTGTAGACCTCCTTCTCTAACGTGCGGTGGCATGACCGTCAGGAGGTGCTGGCATTTTCAGCAGATCCTCGTGTTGACCCTTATGTCTTTGGCAGAGGCTTCTAGCATCTCGGTTTTTCATCCACTGCAGGAATGTGGCCACCGGGAGCAGAGGTTTGTACTTCCCCCAAGAGGTCCTCATCCTGAGATGGTCCCTACCCATGTTTAACCCAAAGAGTGCAGGCCAGGTCCCTAATCCTTCTGATGAAGGATGAGAGAGCTCATTTAGAAGTCAGAGCAAACGAGGGTCTCAGTATTGAGAAACAGCCTGCCAGGGAATCACAGAGATATTGGGGTGCCCGCGATGGCCCCCGTGAAGCCATGCCTCGACGGCATTCAGGAAGCCGTGCAAACATGCTTTTTGAACTCATTGGCCAGGTGTGATTTTTACACAAGGTAAACGTGGTCAAGAGCATCAGGGAATTTGCTCCAAGCATATAGCTCCTTCTGAGGAACCAAAGGCAGCAAGTTTCCACGATTTCTGGAGAGCTGGTATAGGAAGTTTATTTCTTCCTTTTGTGTTACATGTGCATTAAACAGAACAAGCTGTGTGCCATCACAGATTGTACTGTGGGCTCAGAGACCGTGAGAGAGCCCCCACCGTGGACACCGGCTCTAGGGCCACAGGAAAAGGAACACTTCAGGCATTTTGCCTCCAGGGCTCCCGCTGGACAGGCGCATACTGCCCTGGGGAGCAAATGTGGAGAGTTCACGAACTCATGTGCCCAATGCATGTTATAGCCAGGGTCCTACTAACTACTCAGTAAAAGAACGTATTGTTGTATTCCTCCAGTGTTAAGCTATAGCCATGTTAAAAGTCACCGTGCATTTATCCTCAGCATCAAATACCTTGTAACGTCTTCTTCTCTGCCTTACTTGTTAGTGCATATTTTTACTTTTCTGATACTGTAAAGAATATATCCAGTATGTAAATGAATGTTCTATAAATCCTTTGTATAGTCATTTTCTCTGCTCTTTAAATATCATCTCTATTCAGAGTATAATAAAATTATGAACTTGGTAAGCCTCCGTGAGATGGTATTTGTGTGCCCTGAAGGACATTTGTGTGTGTTTGCACTTGTGTGTGTGCATGTGTGCACTTTTCTGTATGTGTCTCTGCACACGTGTGCATGTGCTTGCACAGATGTATCTTTGTGCACATGTGCCTGTGCATCTGCGTGTGTGCTCGTTCATGAATGTGTGTGTGTTTACAATCAGTGGATTCAGTTATAAAGTCACAAATGTTTTGCCTTCAAGAGTATATTAAGATTTCTGCCCAGAGACCTTTGAAATGTTACATTCAAAGACTTTTGAAGATTAACCACAATGCAGTGTTGATAATGGGTCCTGACATGTTTTCGATGTTGCTGTGAATACCCTTACACACACACTGGCTGCAGGAACACACGCCTAAAGTGGGCCACCTCCTGAGGGACCTCCCAGTGTCTATTCAAGTGGGCACTAAAACTGAATATTGAAACCCTGGTGGATTCACTTACACATCAACAGAGTCTGGAGACAGCCAGTGTCACCCACCTCTTCTGTTCCCCCAGCCAAGGCTCCTCCCTCCCCACCTCAAGGGAGTTTGCCCTTTTCTACTGACTCTCTGCCCTCTTGGGCCTGTCCCCTCCCTCGTGAGTCAGGTGACGGGACACAGGACCTCATCTAACCTCGTTCCCTGAGATGCAAACCAGAAAAGAAGCAATGCTTTGGGCTCATTTGGTTATGGACAGATAAAGATTGCAGTTAGCTGTCATCCCCTGCCACTGCACAGTTTTCTGCCTACATGATCAGCCTCCAGAGACTCTAGCTTTCCACTCTGAGGTGACACAAAGGAGATATTTCACCCCAGCTATGTTGGGAGAGTGGACTTGAAATGGTCCCGGTGTTACTGCTTTGGAGCAGAAGAGAGGGTGGGTGGTTAAATCTTGTCCAACAAGAAGCTCCCAGTGAGTCTTGGAATCCAGTTGTTTCCCAGACCTTTGACCAATGTCACAAGGTGGAAAGGTGGACAGGGCATTGATTTCACTGTAGCTTAGGGAGTTCACTTTCCAAGAACACCATACTTGTTACAATTACTGTCTCCGTACGGTGTGCACATGTCCCTAGGTCCCCGACCAGAGCCAGCCCTGGGGACTGTTGGAGAGACCCAGTGGCCATGAGACCTCAGCTGGACAGGCCCCTGCCACTTCCTGCAGGAGGAAGTTATGGGACCCCCATTCATCTCCCAGCAATCTGTTACCTAATGCGTACCTGGGCCTGGCCTTACCTACTGGGGTCGTCCTATTATGTGGTGGGCACCTTGGTCCACCCACTTTGGGGGTCATTGATATATTGTGTAATGAACACTTTGGATCTGCCCACTGGGGGACAGTAGGTCCGCAGCTCAGTTGTGCTTCTGTGTCTCATCTTGTCCCCAGGGAGATAGGTTGCCTACCCGATGGCTTTGGGGATCACACTTCACAGGCCGGGCATTTGGGCTGGTCTCGGAGGATGAATTGGAGTTTTCCAGGTAGACTTAGGGCCTGGACAGGGAAGGGATATTTTGTGATGCAGGGATTGGTGAGATCTGGACACAGTTGGACAGCAGGGCTGTTGAATTGACAAGATAAGTGGAAAAACCACAAGTGGCCCTTAAATTCCTGAGAAATCAGTTCACAGTGTGAAGCCTGGCCTGAGGCAACAGATCAAATAGCGGTGCGGTAGGGTGAGCAAGAGTCTATTGCCAATCCACATGACCAGGAAGAGGAAGCAGCAATAGAGACTCCACTGCAGTGATTGATCTGGCCAAGGGAGCCTCTCTGTCCCATCTCAGAGAGTCCAGGATTGCGGGGCTGGGGAAACCAGAGCAGGATCCCCCTCAGCCCCACCTGGGAAACACACTCGATCTCCCAGAGGCAGGGGACCCACCAGAACACACACCAGGCCAGGAAGGCCTCACAGCTGTGTGCTGGCAGCTTCCCTCTCCCATGAGAGACACCCCTTCTGTCCCTCAGGTAGCATCAGCAGAGACCCCAGAGGCACCCGATAAACCAAGCAGACCAAAATAACACTGAAAGGCTCTGATGATTAAACTGTCAGTGGGACCACAGGCCACAAATCAGGCCAGGACCTGCTCCCTAAACAGAATCAGGGCAATTACCTGCTAAAATTAAATATTTAAATAAGACCCAGAATTTCCTAATAGGTAAAATGGGATACAATAGAAAATTCCTTTCATACCAAGTACCAAGAAATGTGCAGCATGAATGAGAAAGACAACGAATGCCAATGTCAAGAGGAACCAAGTGCTGGAGTTATCTGGCAAGGATTTTAAAACTGCCATCATAAAAATGCTTCAAGGGGCAAATAGAAATTCTGTTGAAGAAATGAAAAAATAGAAAGCCACAGTAAAGAAATAGAAGTGATGAAGAAGAACCAAATAGAAATTACAGGGCTGAAAGGTATATAATAACAGAAATGAAAGAATCTTACTAGATGGGTTCAATAGTAGAGTGGAACTGGCAGGATAAAATCAGTGACTGTGGCGACAATGTAATTCACTCAATCTGAAAAACAGAAACCAAAAACAAAACAAAACAAAAACAAAGAACACCCACAAGACAGTATAGGACAGTAACAAAAGATCCAACGTTTGTATCACTGGTGTGCCCAAAGGAGAAGAGAGAGGCTAAAGACTATTTGAAGATCAATGGATAAAAATTTTCCAAATAATGGCAAAAAGACATGTATGGCTCAAGAAGCCAAGTGAACTCCAAACAGGATCAACAACCACAACCAAAATCCATGCCAAGAAATATTGTAATTAAACTTCTGAAAACTAAAGACAACCTGTAGGCAGCCACAGAGAAATGATGGATTCTGAATAGGAATAGGAGCACACCAATTGGAATGACAGTGGATTTTTCCTATGAAACCATAAAGGTCAGAAGGAAGCAATGCAACATTTTCCAAGGACAGAAAATAAAAATCAACCATGCATTCTGTGTTCAGTGAAACTCTCCTTTAGAAATGAAGAGGAAATAAAGATATTGTCAGATGAAGGAAACTAAAAGGATTAGTTGCTAGCAAGCCTACATTTAAAGATTGACAAAAGAAGTTGTTCAAACACAGAGGAAATGGTAAAAGAAAGCACCTTGGAACATGGGAGCAAAGAAAGAAGAATGAAAAGAGCAGAGCATGAGTCATACAACAGACCCTCCTTCTCATGGTAAGTCATCAATCATATCTGATGATTGGAAAAGAGATTACACCACTGTCTGATACTCAAGACAATAATAGGAAAAAGAGAGATATGAAAGAACCTATATGGAGGCGAGACTTCAACACAAGCAGTAAAAGTTTGCTACAAATATACAGTGATAAGTAATGAATATTTTTGTAATAACCAGAGCAACCACTACAAAAACTATACAAAAAGATACATGCAATAGCAATTAAAAAATCAAGACGGAATCTTAAAAGACGGGTCCTAGTAACCCACAGGAAGACAAGAAGATAGAAAAACAAAGATGAAGCAAAACAAAACAATACTATGGTAGACTTTAGCCTTAATGTACCAATTACCTTAAATGTAAATGGAGCAACTACATCAATTAAAAGACAGAGATTGGCAAAGTGGGGAGAAAATCACCCAGTTACATGCTGCTAACAAGAAACTTCAAATTCAGTGACATAGGTAGATTGAAAATAAGAGGATATAAAAACATAGTACATAAATTTTTTAAAAAGGAGGAGTCATTGTATTAATGTAATAAAGTCAGTTTATTTGCTCTACAGTTTTATTTGCTCTACAGTTAACAAAGTCAACTGTAGAGCAAATAAAATTACTAGAGTCAATGAGTGACATTATGCAATGATAAAAGGATCAATCTCCCAGAAATGTATAAAGATCTCAAATATGTACTCATCAAACAACAGAGCCTTAATACAGAAAATCCTCACTTAAAATAATTGATAGGCTCTTGGAAATTGACTTTCAGTGAAATGGCCTACAGCAGATTCTGGAAATATTTCTTTCTTCATAGTTCCATTTTAATGCTGATGAGAAAAAAAATGTTGCCTTATATGCCATTTTGTGTTAAGCCACAGTTCCAAGAATCTATGGACAACATTAAGTGAGGACTTACTGTACATAAAGTAAAAGCTGGTAGAGTCGAAAGCAGAAATGGACAAATCCACAATTATAGTTGGAGAATTTAACATTCTCCTCTCACTAACTGGTAGAACTATGCCATGGTTTTAGTATTTGTGTTCTTCCATGAAATCTATATGTTGAAACCTAATCCTAATGTGATGGTACTAAGAGGTGAGGTGACTGAGTCATGGGGGTGGAGCATCATGAATGGGATTAGTGCCCTTATAGAGGCCCAAGGGACCTTGTTTGCCTCCTCCACAGTGTGAAGATACAGCTAGAAGGTGCCATCTGTGAGGAATGGACCCTCACCAGACACCAAATATGCTAGCACCTTAATCTTGGACTTCCCAACCTCCAGAACTGAAATTTGTTTTTATAAGCCACCCAGTTTATGACATTTTTGTTATAGCAGCCCAAATGCACTAAGACAGAAATTTGTACCAAGGAGTGGGGATATTGTATAATAAACATCTAAAAATGTGGAAGTGGCTTTGGAATTGGATAATGTGTAGAGGCTGGAGGGGTTTTGAGGTACATGCTAGAAAAAGCCTACATTGCTGTTAACGGTAAACAGGATTCAGCTGGGGGCACAGAAGGAAAGGAGAGCCATAGAGAAAGGCTCACTCTTCTTAGATAATACCTAAGTGGTCATGAGCATGATGTTAGTAGAAATATGGACGGTAAGGGCCATTCTGATGAGGTTTCAGATGGAAATGAGGAACACATATTGGAAACTGAAGGAAACAAGTGGCAAAGAACTTGGCTGAATTGTGTCCATGTCTTAATGTTTTGAGGAAGGGAGAACTTGTGAGTGATGAAGCTGGATATTTAACTGAGGAAATATCTAAGCAAGATGTTGAAAGAGTAGCATGGCTTCTCTTGACTACCTATAGTAAAATGTGAGAAGAGAAAATGATTTAAAGGCAAAATTTATAATGAAAAGAGAAGCAGAATTTAAAGATTTGGAACATTGTTAGTCTGGTAGTATGGCATTAATACAAAATAAGATAGCATGTTCAGTAGTGAACATCAAGGGTGTGACCAAATGACTATTTGATAAGGATATTAGTATGGGTCAGTAGAAACCAGGCTATCCCTCAGACAGCATATAGGTAGCTAACCTTGGTGGCATCAGCATGACACCATCTCCACAGGTGCACAGAGTGCATGAGCTATGGATGTGCAGCTGCCTCCATCTAGATTTCGAAAGATGACCAGAGAACCTAGGGGCCCAGGCAGAGAACTGCCACAGAGGTAGGACCACTGCAGAGAGCCTCGGCTAGGGCAATGCCTAATGGAGCCATAGGAGCAGGGGCTCTAGTGATGCCAGACAGGTGCAGCCACCGACTGTGTCCAGCAAAGCCATGTGGGCAAGGCTGCTTTGAGGCCTTGGTGGTCCAATGCCTGGCCCAGTGTGTGCAGAAGATGGACATCAAGTCAAACAAGATTATTCTCAAACCTTAAGATTAAGTGCTGTTTGCCCTGTTAGGTTTTGAACTTACCTAGGACCTGTTATTCCTTTCTTTCCTATCTCTCCCCTTCAGAATGGGAAGGTCTATCCTATGCCTATTCCATCACTGCATTTTGGAAGCACATAACTTGTTTGTTTCACAGTTCACAGGTGGAGAGCAATGTGCCTCAGGATAAAATACACCTTGGAGTCTCACCCTTATCTGATGTAGATAATCTTTATAGAGGAGACTCTGGACTTTAGACTTTATAGTTGATGCTGGAACAAGTTAAGACTTTTGGAGAAATTGAAATGAAATGAATGTATTTTGCATATGAGAAGGATATTAATTTGGGGGCACCAGAGTTGGAATGCCATGGTTTGAATGTTTGTGTCTCTTTAAAATTTATGTGTTGAAACCTAATACTCAATGTGATAGTATTAAAAGATAGGACCTTTGGGAAGTAATTGGGTCATGAGGGCAGAGACTTCATGACTGAGATTAGTGGCCTTATAAAAGAGGCCAAAGGGAACTTGTTTGCCTCTTCCACTATGTGAAGACACAGCTAGAAGGAGCTATCTATGGGGAAAGGGCCCTCACCAGACACTAAATCAGCTGGCAACTTGATCTTGGTCTTCTAACCCTCCACAACTGTGAGAAAAAATGTTTGTATTTTATAATTCTATTAACATTCTTGTTATAGCAGCTCAAACAAAGACAAATGACTAGACAGCAAGTCAGAAAGAATGCAGAAGAACTGAACAACACAAGCAACCAACAGAATCTAATTGGTATGTAGAATGCTCCACAGAATTGCAGAATTATGCATTTTTAAAGCACTCATGGAATGCTCACCAAGATAGATTACATTCTCAGCCATGAAAAAAATCTCAACAAATTTTAAAAAATGGATATCATCAAGAGGATGTTCTCTGATCATAATGGAATAAAAGTTAAAATTAATAATAATAAGATTAATAATTTCTCATACTTGGAAATTAAACAACACTCTTCTAAATAACCCAACATTCAAAGAAGTCTCAAAAAATTTTTTTAAAACATAGAACAGAATGGATTCTGTAGAAAATAACACTTATCAAAATCCATGGGATGCAGCTAATGTAGTGCCAAGAGGGAAATTTATAGCACTAAACGCTTACACTAGAAATGAGGAAAGGTCTCACATCAGTAACAGATGTGGCTTGGCTTGGGTTGGAGCAGTGATTTTCACTGTCTCTCCCTGCCCTCTGCAGCCCAGTTGACTCAGCCCAGGGGACTAGAAGCACTGTGATCTTTTGGTGCTGCATGGTGCTTCAGGCAGACCCATTCTTAAGTACATATAAGGCACCTCTTGAGGAGGCCCCGAAATACCTGGGGCCCACTTTAAAAGGACTGAATTGAGAACTGGTGGTCTAGGTGCTATCAGTGGCTATACTCAACAACACGGATGAAACTTAGACATAACCACAGGCCAAAAAAGCCAGGCCTATCATAGAGTACTTATTATCTAATTTCATTTATATGGGTATCACAATCAGACAAAACTAACCTGTGGCAGTAGAGGGTAGGATGGCAGTTCCTGGGGAGGAAAGAGACAGTGCTGTTCGGGAGGGAACATTAGAGGGGCTTTTGAGGCACTGATGACACTGATGCTGTTCTTTTTTTTTTTTTTTTTCATTTGAGTGTGTTCACTGTGAAAATTAATGGGGCTTTTTCCTTATTATTTGTTCACTTTTTCCTCTATGTCTAACTTCCAAGTTTATTATTATTTTTTAAGTTAATGTGGCTTCATTTTTTTCCCCCTAAAGGCTGATGAAGTTGCAGGCATCCAGTTTTCACTGGGAATGTCCTCCAGACGGATGCGTAAGATGGCAAGGTTCAGGCTTCAGGAACACCTAGGTGGGTTCACACTCGACACCTGTCACTCATCACTCACCCGCCAGCCCACTGCCTGGTCAACCTAAGGCTGTCTCCTTGCTGAGACTGGCTCAGCACTGAAATAATGGAGCTGTCTGTCTGTCTGTCTGGCTTGTGGTTGAGAGCAGGAAAGATAGAGTTGAGGAAAATGTCAATCAAACTCTCTTTTGCAAATAACACAGCAAGCCCTGCCACGTGCTTGGGTCAGAGTAGAATGAATATGGGGAAGTGCCTCCTCCTTGGGGAGATTCTGCCAGGTTTCTCAGGCCGTATCAACTCTCCTGGATTCCTGTGCCACATTCAGCCAATTAGGACAGTCCAGCAGACATTGGTTGAGTGCCTACTGTTTGCAAAACGCAGTGTCTGCACTTCCCATGTTAGCTATGGTTTATGTATTCAAGCTTCCCTCTACTGAAGAAAGCCCAAGGAATGTCCGACCAAGGAACAAACCAGAGTGGTCATGGGTCAAAGCATCTTTCCTGCCATCTGGGCCAGGACATGGGTCTGAAAGCTTAAGTCACACGAACCACCCTGTGTGTCATGAGTTGATACGTCTATAAACAGCCTCGCCCTGGCGCCATGGGGGGTGGCTTATGATTAACTTGTTAGTGCTGCAATGCCAGCGCCACATTGAAGGGCCTGAGAAGAGCGAGGTGACCTTAGCTGCCTGGAAATGAACTGTTGGAGGCGGCTGAGGTTCTCCCTGATAGGAGGGGCCCTGCTGACGGGACGTTTCTTCTCCAGGGCTCACATGGCAGCTGGCCCATCCCCATTTTACAGATCATGAAGATCAGAGTCAGAAAAGTTTAGTGATTTGGCTATGGTCGGGAGACAGGCATAGAAAAATACGAAGCATTTTTTCTTCTATGGTCCCCTTTACCCCCTGCTTTTCTCTTTGCTTTAATTTCTTTGCATAGAGGCATCCAGCCAACTAGCACAGAATGTTTCGAAAATTCGGCCCACAGGATTCCAGAGCCCGTGTCCTCTGCTATAGCACAGAGAGGCCTTCTGTGCACATACGCCCCCAGTGAGCCATTTCCCCTGAGTGGTTCCCTCTTTTTGCCCTTTGCCCTCCATTTTCACAGGAAGATTTGAGCTCAATTTACATCCTCAGTGGACCAGGGACTGTAGTAAATAGAGGGCGTGACAGAGAGCATTGTGGAGCAGTCCTGCCCCCTGGTGGGCAGTATCGCTTACTACAGAAGGCCGTATTTTAAAACGTTATTTGCAAACATCAGAGCTGCATACGTTAGTGGCTTGATTCAAAATGGAAAGCTAGTGAAATGGAAAATTTAGTGGTTAGAAATGTCGATGCTGGAGCCACGTTGCCTGGCTTCAGCTCTTGGCTCTGCCCTGTATACACTCTAGTACAATGACAAGTTATTTAGCTTCTCCCATTTGTCAAATGGGAAAAGCAATCAGGCTTACATGCCAAGATTGTGGTGAGAATCAGATGAGTTAATACACATTAAGTGATTCAAATGTTGTCTGGCAAGGAATCTTCACTTAATAATATCTAGATAGAGTTATCTTTAAAAATTATTGAATAGGATTTTCTATAATCCCCATGAAGTCATTTGACAGGATTTGTGAATGTTCAGCATCTCAAACTGTGAAACATTGAGATTCATTTCTCATATGAGTAGTTTATCCTCCGTAATAGTGAGCACACAGGACAGGGGTTGGTAAGCTTTTCAAAGGGTCAAGATGAACTCGCGCTGCTGGGGCCGAGGCTGCCCCCATCTTCACGTGACTGATGCATTGGTCTGGTGGTCTCCCTGTCTCAGCACACACAGCAGCTCACATCGTCACTATGGTAAGTTCCTTCAGGCAGGACAGTGCAGACCCTTCTCCCTTTCCTACTGTGCAGCTTCCTCACTCCCCTTTCTGCTCCACACCCACATTTCAGCCATCTTTACCATCTGACTATAACTATAAAGAAATGCGAGGAGATAAAACAAAAGACATTTCCTTTATGAGGTGATGAAAATATTCTAAAATAGGCCGGGCGCGGTGGCTCAAGCCTGTAATCCCAGCACTTTGGGAGGCCGAGACGGGTGGATCACGAGGTCAGGAGATCGAGACCATCCTGGCTAACCTGGTGAAACACAGTCTCTACTAAAAAATACAAAAAAATTAGCCGGGCGAGGTGGTGGGCGCCTGTAGTCCCAGCTACTTGGGAGGCTGAGGCAGGAGAATGGCGTAAACCCAGGAGGCGGAGCTTGCAGTGAGCTGAGATCTGGCCACTGCACTCCAGCCTGGGCGACAGAGCGAGACTCCGTCTCAAAAAAAAAAAAAAAAAAGAAACTCTTCTAAAATTGATTGCGGGTATGGTGGATATACTAAAACCATTGAATCATACACTTCAAATGTGTGAATTATACAGTATGTGCATTATGTCTCAATAAAGTTATTATAAAAGTAAAAGAATCTAAAAGGAGACTAAAGAGGCCTAAGCGTATGGACCGTCATCTTTAGATCTCTGCACACAGATTGCTGGGGGAACAGTGGCCTTACAGTGGCAAAGTGGCTATGGTCTTGAGACATGCCATTTTCGAGACCTAGACTTGGGAATCAACGTGAAAATAAACCTTATTGACTGGGCTCAGTGGCTCACGCTTGTAATCCCAGCACTTTGGGAGGCTGAGGTAGGGGATCACCTGAGGTCTGGAGCTTGAGATCAGCCTGGTCAACATGGTGAAACCTCGTCTCTATTAAAAATACAAAAAAAAAAAAAAAGAAAGAAAATTAGCCGGAGTGGTGGTGTGCGCCTGTAATCCCAGCTACTCGGGAGGCTAAGGCAGGAGAATCGCTTGAATCCAGGAGGTGGAGGTTGCAGTGAGCAGAGATTGTGCCACTGTACTTCAGCCTGAGAGGCAGAGCAAGACTCTGTCTTAAATAATAATAATAATAATAATAATAATAAAAGCAAAAAGAAACTTTATCCATCAAACACTCTTCTGGCTGGTGCTAATTTCAAGAACTATAAGCACTCTGCAGTGGATGAGTCTGTATGATGGCACAACCTCAATCCCTTAATCTGTGACATGGTATCACTTGGCAGCCTTAGCAGCAAAGTATGCAAAAAAAGAACTGAGTGGTGGGGGTAGGAGAACTGAGAGACAGGAGGACAATTTGGAGACAGACAAACCTCCCAGGCATAATGGGGGCCTCTGAGTGAAGTGATCAGTCCTCCAAAAGATCTGGGTTTACCTTTCCAATTTTACTTTAGATAAGAAATGTAACCCAGCAGATAGGAATGCACAGTGGACTTGTAAATGAACATTGCTGCTTCAAGCCAGTCAGGGAGAAGACCAGACTATTTTGGGGTCATCATTCAAGTCATCATCTGGGAACTGGGGAGCAATAGACCTTGATCATAGAAGAGGGGACTGGTGAGAACGTGGCAGAGACTTGGAGCTTGCCAAATGATTAGGTGGGGCTCATTCTTTTGTATGGCTGCGTAGTATTCCATGGTATATATGCACCACATTTTCTTTATGCAGTCTACCATTAATGGGCATTTAGGTTGGTTCCACGACTTTGCTGTTGTGTGAATGGTGCTGTGATGAACATACGTGTGCATGTGTCTTTATGACAGAACAATTTATATTCCTTTATGTATATACCCAATAATGGATTGCTGGGTCAAATGGTACTTCTGTTTTAAGTTTTTTGAGAAATTGCCACACTGGTTCCTACAATGGCTGAAATAATTTACATTCCTACCAGCAGTGTATAAATGTTCCCTTTTCTCCCCAATCTGGCCAGCGTCTGTTATTTTTTGACTCTTTTTGTTTTTTGAGATAGAATCTCCCTCTGTTGCTCAGGCTGGAGTGCAGTGGCACAATCTTGGCTCACTGCAAGTTCCGCCTCCCGGATTCATGCCATTCTCTTGCCTCAGCCTCCCAAGCAGCTGGGACTACAGGTGCCTACCACCACACCCAACTAATTGTTTGTATTTTTAGTAGAGATGGGGTTTCACCTTGTTAGCCAGGATGGTCTCGATCTCCTGACCTCGTGATCCTCCCGCCTTGGCCTCCCAAAGTGCTGGGATTACAGGCGTGAGCCACTGCACCCGGCCTTGACTTTTTACTAATGGCCATTCTGACTAATGTGAGATGGTGTCTCATTGTCATTTTGATTTGCATTTCTGTAATGATTAGTGATGTTGAGCATTTTTTCATATGTTTGTTGGCCACATGTATATCTTTTTTGAAATGTGTTTGTTCATGTTCTTTTCCCACTTTTTTTTAATGGGGTTGTTTTTTAATGGGGTTGTTTGTTTTTGCTGGTTAATTTGTTTAAGGTATTTATAGATTCTGGATATTAGACCTTTGTCAGATGCAGTTAGCAAATATTTTCTCCCATTCTGTGGATTATCTGTTTGCTCTGTGTTTTTTTTTGTTTGTTTGTTTGTTTCTTTTTTGTTTGTTTGTTTTTGTTTTTGTTTTTTGAGACAGAATCTTGCTCTGTCGTCCAGGCTGGAGTGCAGTGGCACAATCTTGGCTCACTGCAAGCTCTGTCTCCCGGGTTCACGCCATTCTCCATTCTCCTGCCTCAGTCTCCCGAGTAGCTAGGCCACCATGCCCAGCTAAATTTTTGTATTTTTAGTAGAGCTGGGGTTTCACCGTGTTAGCCAGGATGGTCTCGATCTCCTGACCTCGTGATCCACCCACCTCGGCCTCCCAAAGTGCTGGGATTACAGGCATGAGCCACCGTGCCCGGCCCTGTTTGCTCTGTTGATAGTTTCTTTTACTATGTAGAAGCTCTGTTGTTTAATTAGGGCCTTTTAGTCAGTTTTTGTTTTTGTTACAATTGTTTGGCCCTCTTGGCCAGGGCCTATGTCCAGGATGGAATTTCTTAGATTATCTTCCAGAGTTTTTACAGTTTTAGGTTTTACATTTAAGTCTTTAATCCATCTTTAGTTGATTGTTGCATATGGCATAAGGAAAGTGTTTAAATGTCAGTTTTAAAAGAAATAGCCTTTCTGATTGACAGAGTTGTTCATGACAGTTTTAGAGCTGTGCACTGATGATCCTCCTCTACTTCTCTGCATGTGGGTGAGAGTGAGGCTGGTCAGTTCACACTGTGTGATCGTGCTCCTGGGACTCCATTTTTGCAAAGGGTTGCTATGAACAAGGAATGAAATTATGTGTAAGAAGAACTAGTACAAAGCCAAGGACATAGTGAACTTTCCATAGATTGTGCTATATCTTCATCATCATCATCATCATCACCCTCATCACTATCATCACCATCATCACAATCATCAACACCATCATTATCACCATTACCATCATCATCATCACCATTATCACCATCTCCACCATCATCATTATCACCATTACCATATCCTCATCACTATCATCATCACCATCATCACCATTACCATCATCATCATCACTGGTCATCACCATCATCACCATCATCATCATCATCATCACCCTCATCACTATCATCACCATTATCACTACCATCTTTGTCAACTTACCATCATTATCAGCCATTACCATCATCATCATCACCATTGATCAACCTATCTCCAGGGAAGCCACTCATCATGGGTATCACCATTACCATATCCTCATCACTATCATCATCATCATCATCACCATGTACCATCATCATCATGCCATGTGTCATTCACATCATCACCATCATCATCATCATTTCTTTTTTTTTTTTTTTTTTTTGGCTTCTGAAGAGCTACTGAAAAGTATTATAAGCTCGGCACAGTGGTACATGCCTGTTCTCTCAGCTATTCAGGAGTCCAGCCTGGGTAACAGAGTGAAACTCCATCTCTAAGAAAGAGAGAGACAGAGAAAGAAAGAGGGAGGGAGACAGGGAGAAAGAGAGAGAGAGAGAGAAAGAGAGAGAAGAGAAGAAGGGGGGGTGGAAGAGAAAGAAAGAGAGAAGGAAGAAAGAAAAGAAAGAGAAAGGAAAAAGAAAGAAAGAAGGAAGGAAGGAAGGAAGGAAGGAAGGAAGGAAGGGAGAGAAGAGATAAAAGTATGATAGGAACTCAAAACAGGAAACATCTACCTGGATACTACACAAGCTTCCCAAGGGAGTAAGAAGCAAACACCTCCTTGCTTCCTCTCTCCTCTTTGCAGTCTTACACAGAAGTTTCCATTTCTCTCCTTTCTTCGGCGATTCACAGTGAGGGTCATCCACAGTTTTCTCTAAGTAACCTTTTTGCATCCTGGCTAGCAGAAGTAGCATCTTAGGCGGGAACTCCAGGCTGGCCAGCGTCATTCCTGGCTGCCCAGTGCTGTGGGAGTGTCTCAGAGGAGCTTCCTCACAAGTATATTCATAGGAGTGACTTTTCCCTAAGCTCTATAATGCGAACTTCTAGAGTATGACTATTTTACACCAAAACCATGGATTTTCTCTACTAAGTATCCTCCATGTAGCTCCGATAGTGAGAGAGATGCCTGGGAAACCAGGGCCCTGAGGTGGGGGTTTCCTAAATCTTGGAGCGACCCTCCTAAGCCCACACAGCCTGAGATTCACTGTGGGCAAAGATGGTCACGAGGAAGAGCTTCAGGAGCAACAGGAGCCTGGGGTCTTCTTAGGGCAGCCAAAGCCTGTCTCCAACCCCTCTCCCAAGATTTGGAGTGGGCGAGGGCATGCTGGGAGAACTTAGCCCCTCTATTATGGCCCAGTTGAAAGCAAAGAAGAAGACTCCTGGAATGAAATTACTGACAGCCCCCTGAGGTGTGGGCGAAGCTGAAGGATGTCTGCTTGCCACCCTGGGTAAGATGGCAAAGCTACTAGTCCTTCTGGCATATGGCCAAACATGACTGTGTGTGTGTGTCTTGTGTCTCACACATGCTTAGTGTCTTCAATGGGTTTATTATCCCTCTAGTTACCCAAAGCAAAGCAGGGAAAGACACGTGGCAAGTTCACACAGTTACAAATAAAAGTGAGGGTTAGATAAAAAAGGGAAAAGATTTGAACAGATACTTTCTGGAAGAAGATACACAGATGGTAAGGCAGCACATGAATGTAACAGCATGAGACACTAGGGATATGCCAGTTAAAAGCACAGTGAGCTCTCATTCCACCTCTCTTAGTTCAAAAAACAAGGCAACGCTAAACAAAACCAACAATGGACATTATCAAGTTCTGGTAGAGGCGGAGAAACCGGAACTCTTAGGCTTGCTGGTGGGATGCAAAATGGGGCAACCGCTTAGAAAACAGTTTGAAGGGGCCAGGCGTGGTGGCTCATGCCTGTAATCCCAGCACTTTGGGAGGCTGAGGCAGGTGGATCATGAGGCCAGGAGTTTGAGACCAGCCTGGCCAACATGGCAAAACCCCGTCTCTACTAAAAATACAAAATTTGCTGGGCCTGGTGGCACATGCCTGTAATCCCAGCTACTAGGGAGGCTGAGGCAGGAGAGTTGCTTGAACCTGGGAGGCGGAGGTTGCAATGAGCTTAGATCGTGCCACTGCGCTCCAGCCGGGGTGACAGAGCAAGACTCTGTCTCAAAAAGGGGGGGGGGGAAGAGAAAGAAAAGAGTTTGAAAATCTCCTTGTAAAGTAAAACTTACATTTACCATGTATGTTGCAGCAATCTCACTCTTAGGTGTTTGCCCAGTGGAAATGAAAGCTTATGGGTCACACAAGAACTTATTACATGAATACTTACAGCAACTTTATAATTGCCAAGAATGAAAACCTAATGTCCTTCAGCTGATGGATGTGCCAACCAACTGGGGTACATCCATCCAATGGAATATTATTCAGCAAAGAAACCCCAAATTATTGATACTCTCAACAGCATGCATGAATCTCAAAATAATTATGCTGAATGAAAGAAGTCCAACTCAAAAGGCTACAAACTATACAATTCCATTTATATGACCTTCTGGAAAAGGGAAAGCCTTAAGGATGGAGATGTCCTGGGTTAGACAGGGGAGAGGGCTGGATTTCAAAGGGTGGTGAGAAAGGCTTTTGAGGTGGGTGGAACTTTTCTGTCTTGATTGTAGTGCTGGTTACATGACTCTGCATTTGTCAGAACTCATAGAATGAGAGAGAGAGAGAGAGGAATTGCATTGTATGTAAATTATGAAAATAACTATAAAATATGAGGGTTGGTTTCTGAACAGACACCCACTAAGTTATCTGAGTAATATTAGCATCAACCTTTAGTGAGCATTTACTTTGTGCCAGGTGTTATCTTGTGAAGTCCTCAAAACTAGCCACTGGGGTAGATATTATGACGGAGAGCTCCAGAGAGAGATGAAGGAGGCTCAGAGAGGCGATTGTCAGCAGAGCCCAACTCAACCCCAGGTGGGCGAGGCTGCAGGGCCTGTGCAAGGTTCCCCAGGGCTACAGCCTGCCCTCCCCTCCCCTTTTCTTTCCCTCCTGAAGCCTCCCTTTCCTGCTAGCACCTCCCTCTCCTGGCCCCTCCCGTCCTTCCCAGAAAAGCCTTCTTCACTCACATCCCTTCTTTGATGTAAATTCCAGTGAGTAAGGAGGAAGATTTGGTCAAAGGCATGAAAATATTTCTGATTTTTGATCAAATTTCTGTTCCTATCCTTAAATCAGTTTACAACTAGACGGTGGCATACAAAAGCATCTTGGGTGCCCGGAGGAAAATGTCCCTTTGTCCAGTCTCCTGCACAGTGATGTGGCTGCCCCTTCTTCCCCCACATCCTGAACTCTTTCCCATTTCCAGCCCCTCTGCTGCCCTCATACCTGGAGGCCATTCCTCTCTGTGTCTGGAGGCTGTTCTGACCTAAGCTCCTTTATCAGCAAAGTGGGTCCACTGTTCCTTTCCCTCCTCCCTCACCATCTCCATCCCAATTCTTAGCCTTTTCCAGTTTTTCCAATTCTTAGCCAATTCCAGCCATCTCCCGGCTGCCCAATTCTTAGCCTTTCCTTCACCCTTACCCTTCTTGTCAGGCCGCTGTCTCCCAAGGATATTTCTTCCATGAGGCTGATGCTGCGTCCTTTGAGAGGAAGAGACCTACGGCTGGGAGAGGGGGCTCCTACAAGAAGGAGACAGCAGGTTGCATAACCCAGGCTCAGGCACCCACTGGGGTTGACCCAAGAAAATATCCATGAAGCCAGCATGTTAGGGGCACCTTCACCCAGGAAAGTGAGGTACAAGAGAGGGAGGGTGTACTCTGCATAAACAAAAATGTCGGCCGGGCGCAGTGGCTCATGCCTGTAATCCCAGCACTTTGGGAGGCCGAGGTGGGCAGATCACGAGGTCAGGAGATCGAGACCATCCTGGCTAACACGGTAAAACCCCATCTCTACTAAAAAATAGAAAAAATTAACCAGGCGTGGTGGTAGGCACCTGTAGTCCCAGCTACTTGGGAGGCTGAGGCAGGAGAATGGTGGAGTGAACCTGGGAGGCAGAGCTTGCAGTGAGCCAAGATTGTGCCACTCCAGCCCTGAAGCGACAGAGCAGAACTCCGTCTCAAAAAATTACAGGGTAAGGGTGTGGAAGGAGAACTAGAGGATTATTCCTGTTTTGTTCTCTGTACTTGGAGAAACCCTTTGTGCTTCCCATATCACGGGGCCTGTGGGACTGAAAGGGTGGCTTGAAGACATCCTCTCCTCTCCTCTCTTCTCCTTCCCCTCACCAGCTGACTCTCCCCTCCCTCTCCTCTTCGGCTGTGGGTGCCTCTGCTCATGGAGGGAACCGTGTGGCTGAGGCTGTTGTGATTCTCTCTAATTTGGTCTGTGGTCTCTTTCTGCAGAGTTCCTATACACTCTGTTCTGCCTGATGGCCTCAGGGATTTGGTGGTGGATGTGTACAGCACGCCTTTCACAAGATTCTTCTTTATCCTGGCAGGCAGCCTCATGCCTGAGGGTCAGACCTGTGGCCTGGTGTTGCTCTCACAAGAATCTTGTTCATACTGGCAGACTCCCTGTGGCTCCCATCTGACCTCTTTCCAGCTATTCCCACTAAGACAGCCACTCTTTAGGCAAGCCCTGACCAGGAGAGGAGCTAGGTTCCGGTGCATCCTTCTGGGGAAACAGAGGAAGCAACTCAACAAAGCACATAGAGTCACAGAAGCAGCATATTACTCACAGATCCCTAAGAGAAGAGGTCAGAATACCTCACAAGGCCAGCGGAATGGAGGAAGCTGCCTGGGACAAACACACATACAACCACTGGGTGGGGATCACGAGAAAGACGGGGACCTGTGGACTGAGGAGGCCTTAAGTGGGGTCCAGTTTCCCATGGGGTTCTAATTGATGGGTTTAGAGCAAGCAGGCACCTGTTCCATGTAATCACGCCATGACTGAGAGGTGGTCATTGCAGCATATCTGTGAGGTCCATGTGGGGGTCAGTGGGGTGAATCATGTAGGTGGTATCCAGCTGTCTCATAGGATGGTTGTCACCAGGAGGTGGTTGTATACGGCAGATATCTGGATTGATAACATTGAGGAACTGGAAGGAGGCGGAGAGCTGGAAACTGTTAAGGGTGACTAAACCCTGCCTCTGGTAGGAAAAAGTTAAACCTCTGTTGGGAATGGTAACATGCAATTATAAGAATCCACTACAAGCTGCATCCTAGGCCTTTTTCCTACTGTCACTGCCACAGAAACCCAGTGGTTCTGGGTTAGGGGGTCTGCATGTTGGTGCATGTTTGTGTGTGTGTGTATGCATGCGTGTGTTTGTGCATGCATGTGCACATATGTGTGTCTGAGGTCTTTCTTTTCACCCTTAAACCCCAACAGGCTAGTGACAGGTTGTGGGCCCAGAACAGCAGGGACCACTGATCTTCAGGGGCCTCCTGGCTCCTGAGTGACACAGCAGGGCCAGGCAGGGTTATGGTTGGAGAGACACTTGGGGACACGCCCTGTGGCCCAGGCAGGGGTGTGGCAGGAACAGCTAACAGAGCCTGCACCTGACAAGGACCAGAAGGTAGTAGCCTTGAAGTCACACTTGCCTCGATTTAATGAACAAGTGGGCAATCTGCACAACTGGCCTGATTCCAGTTCGCGTTGGCTCCCAGGGACTGGCACAGGCTCAGTCGGCCTAGCATATTGTCTATGGGCGATTTTCCATCTGGCTCACAAAGTCAGAAACATTTACTATCTGGCCTTTTCCAGAAAAAAGTTTGTGGGTTCCTGGGCTACGCTCTCATTATTGTTGGCGTTATGCGGAAATGCAGATACAGCAGGAGGAAGATCCGAGAAAAGAAGACAACAGGGTCACTGAAGTTGTGTTAAAGTGGTGCAGCACATTTGCCCTCTTTTATTTTTTTTTTTTTGTACTTTCAAGACTGGTTACAATGCTGAATTTCAACAAAAGCACCCATAAGGAAGCCCGCCCTGTGATGCTCTCAGTCTGCGAGGGTTGGGAGGAAGAGAGGGGCCTGCCGCCTCGCGCGCTGCCCGCGCCCCATCCGTGGGTGCCGGTGGTACCGGCGTGGTCAGCAGGGGGCGCGCGCGCCATTCCCGGGCTCGCCGGGCGAGGCGGGGGCGCTTCTGAAACTGAGCCGGGGACGCTGTGTTTCGCGGGTCGGGAGCGCCCCTGCTAGCGATCTGAGCCTGGCTCAGCAGCTCTGCCAGGCGTGCTTCCGCGCAGAGTGGCCAGAAGTTCTGGGGAAGTTGCCCCGGGCCCAGCACAACGCCTGCGGGGAAGGGGGTGAGCGGCTCGGGCAAGGGATCTAGGGGCAGGGCTCAGGGAGACGGGGAGGGAGAATGGAACAGATAGGAACCGTCGAGATCCCGCAGGGGGGCCCACAAGCCACCCTCCGGGTCGACCCCGCCCCCGCTGACCCGCGGGCCACCGGCTCCAGTGGCGGAGCAGGACAGAGCAGGCCTCTCCGCGGCGTTTACCAGGCGAGCGGGTGCGGGTTTATCGCGTGCACTCGCTTATTTCACATCTCCTCCGCGTCCTGCAAACCTAAGCGGGACCCCAGTGGGAAGAGGAAACGGGCCCCGGCCCTGGGCCCCCCTCCCAAGGAAGGGGTCGGGCGGGCTCCGCCCTGCCCTGCTAGTGCGACTGCTGGCTTCTGGGGTCTCAGCTCCCCGACTGTAGAGGAAGAGCTAAAAAAGCGTTTCCCGAGAAGGGGAATCACTGTAAGCAGTTAATGCACTGTAAAGTGGTAGAGGCCTTGCTTGGTAGCGGAGAATCCATCGGGTGACTCTTCCTCAGGGGAAGGGCATTTGTAAGTTCCGCGTTGCAGAGGCAGCCGGTGCTGGCCAGTTGCCTGGCACGCGTGTGCTCCCGCGCACATCAGCTGCGTGTTGTATGTTTTATGCATGAGGGAGATGATCCTATCTTAGCGTGGCAGGGCCAGGAAGGGGCTGAGAGCTTGGGCCCAGAGCTGCTGGACTGTGCAGCCTTCGCTCTGTTCCCCTTCAGTGATGACTCACTCTCTTCTGAACGAAGACCACACTGCTCCGGAGGCGCAGGAGGCCTTCTGACCTGGCCCAGGTGCCCTTCCTGGAGATGCCCCTCCTTCCCCAGAAGGCAGGCTCAGCACATGGATGGCGCAGTCTCAGTAAGGGGACCCAGTGCTGCCCAGGTCCCAGTTCACTGTGGACACCTGTGTGATCTGACACTTCCGCGTGAGGACTTTTGCTAAGCCAGATGACTTGTTTGAATTATTCAGTTAAGCTCCTGAGCGTCCTCCGCAAGATCCCACCCAGCAAACTTGGGGTGTTTCCCCTGCTCCCCTATTTCTGGTGTTAACACCTTCCCCAAAACACCAGACTATTCCTGTTATGATGAGTAAAGACCTCTTAGTATTGTAACTTAAGGGGGTCACACATGGCAACATTCTATTTTTTTCCTCTTTGTGTACTAGCTAGAATTACCCTATTTGTTTACTTCAGGCATTGACTTGTTGAAATTATGTGATTTTTGTGACCCTGAAATATAGTTTTTGCAGAAAAATCAGGATAAATTTTTGATTCTGCCCCCCCCCTTTTTTTTTTAACAGATTTTAGAATGAGTTTATTTTTTATAATCCTCCAAATGTGCCCAAGTAAGGTTTGTTTGTTGAGAAGTGCCATTCCAAACCCCTCAATTTTTATTTTATTTTATTTTATTTTATTTTTAAGACAGAGTTTTGCTCTGTCTCCCAGGTTGGAGTGCATTGGCACCTTATATTAGTCTGTTTTCATGCTGCTGATAAAGACATACCCCAGAATGGGAAGAAAAGGTTTAATGGACTTGCAGTTCCACATGGCTGGTGAGGCCTTACGATCTTGGTGGAGGGCAAGGAAGAGCAAGTCAGGTCTTACATGGATGGTGACAGGAAAAGAGAGAGAACTTGTGCAGGGGAACTCCTCTTTATAAAACCATCAGATCTATGTGAGACTTATTCACTATCATGAGAACAGCACGAGAAGGGCCTGCCCCTATGATTCAGTTACCTCCCGCTGGGTCCCTCCCATGACATGTGGAATTTTGGGAGTTACAATTCAAGATGAGATTTGGGTGGAGACACAGCCAAACCCTATCATGCCATCTCGGCTCACTGCAACCTTCACCTCCCAAGCTCAAGTCATTCTCCTGCCTCAGCCTGCTGAGTAGCTGGGATTACAGGCATGTGCCACCACACCTGGCTAATTTTTTAACTTTTTGTAGATACAGGGTTTCACCATGTTGGCCAGGCTGGTCTGGAACTCCTGACCTCAAGTAATCCACCTGCCTCAGCCTCCCAAAGTGCTGGGATGACAAGCATGAGCCACTGTGCCTGGCCCTCAATTTTTAACGTGTATGTTTCCATTCATTGCTGAACTGTTAAACTTTATATAACGTTAAAAAAAAAAAAAAAAAAAACTGAGGACATCTAGGTAACAAGAGCCCTGTCAATGGGCATCCCCTTCTCCTATGTTCCACTTCTGGGAATCAACCTAAAGAGACCATTAAAAACCAGATTTGCACAAAATCAAACAAACGTATTCGTTGAAGCATGAATGAAAGTTTGGAAATAATCTCATTATTCAATAGTTATTCAGTAATTGCTTAATAAAATATGGCATATCCATTTGATGGAATATTATATAACAATTAAAATGATATTTCTTAAAACTATGCATGTCTTCAAGCATCTTTATTGAGATATAATATACATACCATAAAATTCACCCAATTTGAAATGTACATTCAGTGACTTTTAGTAAACCATCACAATTCAGTTTTAGAACATTATCACCGCCCCCAAAATTTCCTCCTGCCCATTTGCAGTCAGTCCCAACTATCATTTTTGACTCCAGTCAACTACCAACCTGCTTTCTATCTCTATAGACAGAAATTCCTACAAATTTCATATAAATAGAATCATGCTATACATGGTCGTTTGTGTCTGGCTTCTTTCACTTAGTATAATGTTTTTGAAGTTCATCTGGTTGCCTGTATCAGCATTGCCTTCATTCTTATTTCTAAGAGCATTCCATTGGATGAATATACTATATATTGTTTATGCATTCATAAGTTGGTGAACAGTTAGATTGTTTTCACTTTTTGGATATTATGAATAATGCTTTTTTGAAACATTCACATATAAGTCTGTGTGGATATATGTTTTCATTTTTCTGGGGTATATACCTAGAAGTGAAATTGTGCAGGATATGCTGAGTGGATATTTTTAAGAAGCTACCCAACTTTTTGCTAAAGTGGCTGTGGCATTTTTTTCCTACAAGTGATGTATAGGCATTCCGGTTTCTCCACGTCCTTGACAGTGGGCGTTGTTGGTATTTGAATGTTGACTATTCCAAGAGGTTTCTGGTAGTATCTTGTTATGTTTTTAATTTGCATTTCCTTAACAGCTAATGGCATCTTTTATCTCATTATTTATTA
Organism: Papio anubis; assembly: GCF_008728515.1. Lineage (NCBI taxonomy): Eukaryota > Metazoa > Chordata > Mammalia > Primates > Cercopithecidae > Papio > Papio anubis. Next base: position 117,001,713 of record NC_044979.1, on the reverse strand, counting down.
TAGCATTTTTGTCATTATTTATTTATATATCTTTGGTGGCTATTTAAAACTTTTGCCAGTTTTTCCTTTTATTTTAACTTTTATGCCAATTTTTCAGTGGGTTGCTTATCTTATTATTACTAAACTGTAAGAGTTCTTCATATATTCTGGACACAAGTGCTTTATCAGACAAGATTTGCAAATATTTTCTTCAATTCTGCAGTTTCTCCTTTCATCCAATCAGAAATAATGATATATTTTGTAGAACAAATTTTTGTTAACTTTGATAAAGTCCAACTTATTCATTTTTTTCTCTAGGGATTGTGCTTTTGGTGCCATGTCTATGAAACCTTTGCCAAACCCAAGATCACAAACTTTTAAGAATTTTTTTTTTTTTTGCAACAGAGTCTCCCTCTGTTGCCCAGGCTGGAGTGCAATGGCACGATCTTGGCTCACTGCAACCTCCGCCTCCTGGGTTCAAGCAATTCTCCTGCCTTAGCCTCCTGAGTAGCTGGGATTACACCATGCTCAGCTAATTTTCGTATTTTTTTGTAGAGGCGGGATTTCACCATGTTGATCATGCTGGTCTTGAACTCCTGACCTCATGATCTGTCTGCCTTGGCCTCCCAAAGTGCTGGGATTACAGGCGTGAGCCACCACGCCCAAGAAGTTTTATAGTTCATTTTCCATTTGGGTCTATGACCCAGTTTTAGTTAATTTTTGTGTATGATCAGAAAGAAGGGTTAAATTGTTTTTTAAATGTGGAAATTCAATATCTGTTGAAAATACTATTATTTCCCTATTGGATTGTCTTGGCATTTTTGTCAAAGATCAATTGACAAATATATGCTTAGCAATGACATGAAAGCACAAGCAACAAAATAAAAAAACAGACAAGTTGGAATTCATTTAAATTAAAAGCTCTTGTGCATCAAGAGACATTATTAAGAAAGAAGGCAGCCACAAAATGGAAGACAATATTTGCACATCATGTGTCCGATAAGGGACTAGTATCCAAAATATACAAAGAATTACTACAGCTCAACAACAAAATAGGCAATGAACTTGAACAGACTTTTCTCCAAAGAATGTATACAAATGGACAATAACTACATGAAAAGTGGTTCAGTGCCATTTAGTCATTAGAGAAATGTAAATCAAAATCACAATTAGAAACTGCTTCAAATCCATTAGGATAGCTATTACTAAAAAAAAAAGAAAAGAAAAATAAAATAGAGAATAACAAGTGTTGGCAAGGATGTGAAGAAATTAGAACTCTCATACACCACTGGTGGGAGTGTAAAATGGTGCAGCCCCTATGGAAAACATTTTGGTGGCTCCTCAAAAAGTCAAACAGAATGACTAAATGATTCATAAATTTCACTTATAAATACATACCCCCAAATAATTGAAAACAAATGTTCAAATAAAAATGTGCACATAAATGTCCATAGCAGCGCTATTCATAATCGCCAAAAGGTGGAAACAACCCAAAGTTTCCTCAGCTGATGAATGAACAGAAAATGTGTTATATCCATATAGTGGAACATCATTTAGCCATAAAAAGGAATAAAGTACTGATACGTGGTACAATGTGGATGATCCTCAAAAATATTATGTTAGTAAATGAAGCCAGACACGAAAAGATTACATATTGTATAATCTCACTTATATAAAACATGCAAAATACATAACTCCATAGAGATAGAAAGGAGACTCGTGGCTTCCAAAGGCTGGAAGGAGGGGGAAATAGGGAGTGATTGATGGGTCTGAGTGAAATAGTTCTGAAACTAGAGAGAGAGATGATGATTGAGCAACATTCTGAATGTACTAAATGCCACTGAATTAAAACACTTAAAAATGGTGAACACTTAGTTTTGTGCTGTGTGTATTATACTGCGATCAAACAAAATCATAAATGGGTGGGTTTATTAATAGCCTTTTGAGAGGTACTGCAGTTCATTGAAAACACCATGGATTTCAGATGTGGTAAGATTTGATCTTCTATTTTCTCACTCTGTGACCTTGGGAAAACCTCTTGGAACTGGATTCTGTATCTGGAACGCATGGTCAATTGGTGTTACTTCAACAATTAAATGAGTTGATATAACTGCGGGGTCAGCACAGACACTCAGCACATTCCAAAAGGCCAAGAGTAGTCATTTGGGTTGGAGAAGAAAGAAAAAAGGTACAAAAATGCAGGACAGTTCTTTAGGTGACCTTGGACTGACTCAGTGCTTCCCACCTCCTTGCTTGTGGATTTCAAAAGTAACTTTAGCTTGTGCTGAGAGTGCAACATTCTGAGTTGCTGAGGACTGGCTGAAATAGCCCGGGTTCTGTCCAGTCCCTTCCTAGAAACAAGATGTCCTTCAGTGCTTTAGCCCAGCACATCATGCAGCCCCTGGGGTGTAAAACCCTGTGTAGGCTGCTTTCCAGAGTCCCTCAGCTGTAGTGCAAGTGGGGCACAAGCAAAAGAGACTCCATCTGCCCCAGGCACCTTTCCTGAGTTCTGCGGGATGGCTTGCCATGAATCCTAGGCTTCCATTGTTCTTACTGCCTACCCGTAAGTGATAAACCCATTTGATGTAACTTGTTGTGCATGGATCGGTGTTCTGTGTCACTGGACTCAGGCAAGTTGGAAACCAGTACATTGTGGATCTGCTTCACAATACATGTGGTAGGATAAAAATAGCAAGACAGGAGTTGGGAGTTCTCAGTGATTACAGGACTTGGTGGCCACCTTGGATCTGGTCCAGCTCCACCTCGCTCCATCACCTCCATCTCTAGCTGTGTTACTTTGGACAGGTTGCTTAATTTCTCTGAGCCTTAGCTGTCTTAAGTCTAAAATTGTTGGGATAAACAAGATACTGCCCACAAAGTGCTATCATTATTATGTAAGCCTATGTCAGTCCCTGGCCTGATCTTCTTCAGTAATAAAGAAGAAAGGAAAAGAACATCCTTGTGAAAGTGATAATGGCTTCGGGGACGGTGAGCAATTTTTTTTTTTTTTTAATTTTGAGACGGAGTCTCGCTCTGTTCCCCGAGCTGGAGTGCAGTGGCCGGATCTCAGCTCACTGCAAGCTCCGCCTCCCGGGTTTACGCCATTCTCCTGCCTCAGCCTCCCAAGTAGCTGGGACTACAGGCGCCCGCCACCTCGCCCGGCTAGTTTTTTGTATTTTTTTTTAGTAGAGACGGGGTTTCACTGTGTTAGCCAGGATGGTCTCGATCTCCTGACCTCGTGATCCGCCCGTCTCGGCCTCCCAAAGTGCTGGGATTACAGGCTTGAGCCACCGCGCCCGGCCTATTTTTTTTTTTTTTTTTTAAATAAATCCGGCATTGGATACACTTATTTCATGCTCCCTTCACATTGTTCTGTCACCTACTTCCACAGGTGCGGTCTTGCCCAGGTGCCAGGACCTTAGCCTTCCTAATGTGCTGTCTCATACTTGTGTGCAAGTCCATTTCCTGGTGGGCTTCCCTACCAGGTGTGCCTGGCCTTGGTGGTCTCCCTGTGGGGCAGTTTCATGGACTCCTTGATTCGGGTGGTGTGGTGCTCACTGGCTCCAAATCAGTTTTTACCTAGTGTTTCTGGTATTCATGCACCATGGCAAAGGTGAGAATCTGGGCCCTGCACCAGGTACCAGCAGGCATTGAGTTCAGTCTTGGGAAGGATGTCTCTAGGATGGGTGCATCACTACCTATGCTGGGGCATTCATCACTGCATCATGAATCCTGGCTTGTCCCACTCCCCAAGGGCTGGGAGGCGCTGGCTACACTAGCTGTTGGGGTTTTCTCTTGTTTATCTCAGAGTTTGCCCTTTCTTGTTTCTGAACTAAGGTAGTACTTTTAATATCAAAAGATTTTTACTCCCACATTTTTGTGAATTTACAGTTGGGTTCATTTTGAAGGAGGGGATTTGGGAATGTGCACAGTCTTCCTTGAAACCTGGAAGCCTGAAGCCAGCAGGGAAGGGGAACCGTGGGAGGCAGGCAGCCGAGAAGTGACAAGATCGAAGGGGTCACTCAGGAAGAGGACTGCACTGGTGTGGTTCTGCATGCTCAGGGATCAGAGCACCCTCTGGATACCCTCCTGCTGCAGGTCAGCTGTTTCATCCTAAGTCAGGGGCCTCTTCTGTGGCTTCTAAGCAGTTCTAACTTCAGAGCCATGTGGCCTAAATTAGACTTACAGTCTTTCCCTGAATCCCTAAGCCTTCCATACAGATTGGGCTCCACAGCCACCTTTCAAGTGAAATGGTGAAAACCAAAGAATTTAACAGGATCTTTGAGCCACTTTTGCATGACACAGCTGCTTCCTATTTTGGCTGCTCATTGCTCTTGGATCCAATCCATATGTACCTTCTCCTGGCTGGCTCAGGACCACAGGGCACTCCAGAGAATGCATTCCCAGAGCTCCTTCGCCAATTAATTTCTGGATATGTAGTTATATACAGTCATGCACTGCATAACAATGTTTCTCTCAACAATGCATGTGGTGGTCCCATAAGATTATGATACTGTATTTTTACAGTATCTTTTCAGTGTTTAGATATGTTTAGATACATAAGTACTTGCCATTGGTTACAATTTCCTGCAGTATTCAGTACAGTAACATGGTGTGTAAGTTTTTTGTTTGTTTGTTTTTGAGACAGAGTCTCACTCTATCGCCCAGGCTGGAGAACAGTGGCGCCATCTTGGCTCACTGCAACCTCTGCCCTCAGACTTCAAGCGATTCTACTGCCTCAGCCTCCCGAGTAGCTGGGATTACAGGCACCTGCCACCGTGCCTAGCTAATTTTTTTTTTTTTTTGGTCTCTTGGGTTTATCTCCTGGCTCATGCATAAATGTGTGGCTGTTTCCTGGGGTGGAGGCAGGACCATGAATAACAATTGCACTCCAATCTCTGTGGCAGGGAGCACCGGCCCAGATGAGCAAGTGTCACACACAAGGAAGAAGGCATCAGCCATCTCCGAGACTGGCCACCCATCCAGGAGCATTTCTGGGGCTCAGAGCAATGGTGACAGGGGTCTCATTCACTTGGAAGGACAGTACCCGGGAGACCTGGGAGACGCCTAGCAGAGGCTGCTGTGAGGCAAGGCAGGAGTGGCAGACCCAGCACAAGCGGCTGTGGGCTTGCGGCAAGAAGTGGACTGCCAGGACTGTGTGGCCCGGCTTGCTGGTGAAAGTATTCAGGGCACGTCGGGGAACTCTGGGAATAATCGTGGAGATTTAGAGAACTGGGATTCCAAACCATTGAGTGAGACAAGTTCCGGGAACCCTGGGTTATACAGAGCAGGGATATATATAGGGAGAAAAGGGCCTGAGTCACTGTCCCTTGCAGCTGAGACCTGGAGAGAGCGGTAGGGAGAGAGCATGGCTCCTACCAGAGAGGGTCCAAAGCCTGGTCCCTGCCTCCTCTTCCCTGTACTTTGGAATTATTACTCTGCAGGGTGGGCTCTGCTGGCAACAGATGCTTGCTGAGCACCCCATCTCTCACACCGCCATCCCTCCTCTCCTTGGTAGGAAAACTGGGAGCCCATTAACCCATTGCCTTCCAGGAAGCTCTCTAGACCACAAGCGTCCCCAGGGCAGCTCCGGGATTTTGCGTAAGAAGACACCGAGAAGATGGTTTAGAAGCTGAATTTACGTGGAAGAAATTTTAATCACTATTTGGAGTGTCCTGGGGACTTCAGGCAGTATATTTCAGCTGCTCCTCTCCACAGCACGCCCACTCAGCTGGCTGCAGGTAAGACTCAACCTCCTACAGCTCCAACAAGAAGTCCTGGAGGAAACAATGTTTACCGATACACTTAAGGGAGAACAATGAATGGCCGTGTGGTGATGCTGGGGTTTCGCCTCTGCTTTGGCTGTGACTTGATTGTGAGCTTCGACAGCCTCATGCCCTCTTTCCTCATCTGCAGAAGATGAAGGTTGGGCCAATTACCCCGTGAGGGGTGCCCCCACACATTCTGCTTTGCGTGGAGATGAGTGTGGCCACACCAGGGCTATGGGTGACGTGGGACACTCCACAGGAGGCCCCATGAGGTTGGAAGAGCCCTTTGAGCAGAGCAACCATCAATCTTCCCAGAGCTCCTTGGGGTATGGAATTCCATTTCAGGGCAAATTATTTCTTTTTTTGTACTCACAAGCCATAATTTGCTAATGAACCAAATTCTGTCCCATGTGGTGCTTGGCTCTGTTGACATTAACAGCTCTCCGAAGTCATCAGCCCAGGAGCCGTGAAGAGACTCTTCTACTTTTTCTTTTTCTAAAGCTTCAGTGACAGGCTTTTGTTGTTTCTTGGACTCTTCTCATCTTCAGAAAAGAGCTATTTCTCAAAAGCCACCAGTGTGTGGTATTCTCTTGCGTAAGTACACGCTTTAAGATGGCAGAACTTTCTGTCATGTGATAAAAACAATGAGTTGGAAATAGTGAGGGAAAATGTCTCACTGTTTTCTTTTAATGATCAGTTTCTGCAAAGTGTTGATTGCTAATGCAGCCAGTGAAGTCAATTTTGAAAGTTGCTTCTGCCGAGACAGAGGAGGCATCTGAGTAAAGCTTAGGTCACCTTGCTTTCTAAGTGGCTTCGAGGAGATAGTCAAGTGGACCCATCCTGGGAGGGGCAGGGGCATGTTCTTCTGGTGTCTGGTTGGGTTGTGTATTCATCAGCTGTCATTAGTTGATGCAACAGAAACCAGCCAATGCCACTGCTCACCAGAGGCATATTTCTTAGCTAGTAGGTCCTGTCAGTGGCTCATGAGGGCAGTTTTCTTCCTTGTGTCTTGCTCCACACTGCTGCATTCTGAAGCTTGGGGCAAAGGGCTCTCTCCAGTCTGGAACATCCTGTGCACACAACAGAGAGGGAAGAAAGCAGTGGGACATCCCAGCAAATGCCTCTGACAGCACCTGCCTGAATTGGTCATGGCAGGTCACAGGGCGAGAGTTTTGTCAAGGGCTAGGAAGCATCCTCTGCGCACGCTGTCCAAGAGGTCGTGGGTAAGGGGTCAGAATCTGCTCACACTGGGTTGCACGTCTGGAGGTGTGAGTTATAGGTGCAGTAAGATAAGCTTCCCTGTCCTCTTTCAGGCGCTACAGGCAGAAAAGCCAACCTAAACTGGCTTTAAAAAAGAGGAAAGAATGCAAAAGGAAAGAAAAGAAGAGAAAATAGAGGTGCACCCACCTCAAAAGTCATCCTACTTTTTGTGTGGTTTGACCAGGAACTCATTCCCATCGCTCGTTCAACACTGTTTGCACAGGCCTGCCTCCACAGATCTTTACTGCGACAATGCCAGCTACAGCCCTGCAGGCCCGGCATCCTCTCAGCTTCTCCAGAATGAGAATGGCTTCCCCAGGAGCCCAAGGTCTCTTTGTGTCTTGCTGATTCTTACCTGGTCAGAGGAATGATTGGATCAACCCGGCTCATCACCACCACTGCAAATCAGAATTGAGAGTAGGGGGTAGTCTCCAAGAGGAACGTGGAAGAAGTGGGGAGCATCCTGGGTGCCATGATGGAAACCCACAACTAGGCTTCATAGTCCCTGAAGTCACACAACCCTTTTGAGACCAGGCAGGTCACTCCGGAGGGATTTTATACTTGATTCTATATATACTTGCTTTGGATACTAGGAAGCTCAGAGCCAATAATTTTCTTCCAATTTTATTTTGAATATATTCTTATCATAAAACATCCATGCAATCCACTTAGATCTCAAATTTCACCTGACCACTACCCATTTCCATTTGTTTTCCCAGTGGTTACCATTATTATCAGATTAGTGTGCATCTTTTGAGGACATTTTCTGTTTGGAAGCAAGTATGTAGCCTACTTCATGCAGTGCTCAGAAAGAAAACCAGGAAAAATTATCATGAAAAACTTGGAGATTTGAGGCAATATCCAATTTCCTTACATGTATTTCACTTTATTCTTATTTCATTTTATTTTTTATTTTTATTTATTTATTTTCTTGAGATACAGTCTCACTCTGTCACCCAGGCTGGAGTGCAGCGGTACAATCTCGGCTCACTGCAGCCTCCACTTCACCGGTTTAAGTGATCCTCCCGACTCAGCCTCCTGAGTAGCTGGGATTATAGGTGCCTGCCACCACCCCCAATTACTTTTCGTATTTTTAGTAGAGATGGGGTTTCACCATGTTGGCCAGGCTGGTCTCGAACTCCTGACCTCAGGTGATCCACCTACCTCAGCCTTCCAAAGTGCTGGGATTACAGGCATGAGCCACCATGCCTGGCCTGTATTTCACTTTAGTGATTGGACATAAAATGCCTTGAGAGAGAGAGAAGGAGAAAGAGAGAAGAGGGTGGTAGAAGGGAAGGAGAGGAAAGAAAGGATGAGCAATAGAGCCAGCTGGCTCCAAGGGTTTATTTTTAGCCACAGTGGGGCAGGTGGAGTCTGGGGAAATGGCCTTGTCATGAAGCCCATCTCTAGGTGAGAGGAATGGGCAGGGCTAAGTCATGTGGCCCCAATAAGACAAAGGAAGGGGGGTGTTTAGGAGCAAGGAGAGGAGGCCATGGAGCCATCTATATTAGGAACTATCACTGTGCCTCACTCAAGGAGCTCCTGCCTCTGATAACCACTTTATGCATATTTATTTGAATTTTTTTTTTTTTTTTTTGAGACAGGGTCTCGCACTGTCGCCCGGGCTGGAGTGCAGTGTCGTGATCTCAGCTCATTGCAACTTCTGCCTACCATCTTCAAGCGATTCTCCTGCCTCAGCCTCCCAAGTAGCTGGGATTACAGGTGTGTGCCACCACGCCCAGCTAATTTTTTGTATTTTTAGTAGAGATGGGGTTTCACTATGTTGGCCAGGCTGGTCTCAAACTCCTGACCTCGTGATCCTCCCGCCTCAGCCTCCCAAAGTGCTGGGATTACAGGCATGAGCCACCATGCCCAGAAAGTTTTAAAAAAAGTCAAAAGGACTGCATATGATGACTTTTTGTGTCCCGCCTAATGTTCACCCAGCATCTCAGCGAAGTTGTTAGGTCTGGGTGAAGCTTCAAAAGGTTCGTGTGGTCTTGGAAATTAAATAAAGTTTGAAATTAAATACACGTTTGAAATGCTTACTTTTTTCATTCAGTCACAACAAGAAACATTTTCTTGAGTTAGTTCTGAACCCTAAAATTAGGGGAGAGATAGAAATATCTGCTAGGATATATAGAATTCTTGATTGGACATCTAATTTCTCTGCTTTTGAAAACTCGTGGGGAAATTGATGTTTCTTCTATGTCTCTGCTTCTCCAGAATATTCCATTATAAATATCTTCAGAGGAGAACAGGGGTATAAAGGCACTTGATTTAAAATATTTAATTGTGGCCTGGACAAGGTGGCTCACACCTGTAATCCCAGCACTTCGGGAGGCTGAGGTGGGCGGATCATTCGAGGTCAGGAGTTTGAGACCATCCTGGCCAACATGGTGAAACCTTGTCTCTACTAAAAACACAAATATTAGCCAGGTGTGGTGGCAGGCGCCTGTACTTTCAGCTACTTGAGAGGCTGAGGCAGGAGAATTGCTTAAACCTGAGAGGTAGAGATTGCAGCGAGCCGAAATTGCTCCACTGCACTCCAGCCTGGGCAATAGAGTGAGACTCAGTCTCAAAAAATAATAAATAAATAAATAAATAAATAAATAAATAAAATATTTAATTGTGCAGGAAGAAAGGGGAAAGGAAAAATTTTTAAAAATCACACGCAAAAATGTGATCAGTTTAACTAAAGTTTGTGAGTACCAAGAAGAATCTTAGACAGATCTCTGTTTGTGGGCATGTCCAGAATTTCTGGAAAGGAAGATAGATGAACAGGAATTTCCTGGCCAGGCACAGTGATTCATGCCTGCAATTCCTGCACTTTGGAGGCCAAGGCAGGTGGATCACTTGAGGTCAGGAGTTTGAGACCAGTCGGACCAACATGGTGAAACCCCATCTCTACTAAAAATTAGCCAGGGATGATGGTGCATGCCTGTAATCCCAGCTACTTGGAAGGCTGAGGCAGGAGAATCACTTAAACCTGGGAGGCAGAGGTTGCAGTGGGCTGAGATTGCACCTTTGCACTCCAGCCTGGACAACAAGAGCGAAACTCTGTCTCAGAAAACAAACAAAATGAAACAAAACAAAACAGGGATTTCCTATCTCTCCACAGCCATTGCTCTGAGAGAGGCCAGTTCACCTGTTCGTCTTCGTCCACTGCCCTGTGTGATCCCTGGCCCATGGCAGGCATCAGAGGGCTGATGCACACATCATTATAGCTTTTTAGCTTTCATAGCAACCCTGCTCCTTTGTGACCCATCTGTGCCTCTGAAGCTGCTTTCTTTCTCCTGCTACACTGAGTGGAGACTTCCAGGCAATTGCTTGGAGCGTGGGAAGCGAGTCTCAAGAAGCACACTTCTTAACAGAGATAAGAAAGATTTTATTTTTCTGCTTGAAGGCAATAACAAGAAAGATAACAAGTACAGCTGCTGCAGCTGCAACTTTGTCAACACAGCTACTATTGGTGATACACTTACTGAGGATCCAATGCTAGGAAAGTGACTTGAAATGATGGTCTCTTCAGGTTGTAAGGGGAGGCCACTGTGGAGGAGAGGGGCAAGCAGTTACTGCATTAGTTGGCTGGGGCTGCTTGATAAAGTACTGTAGACTGGGAAGCCCAAACAACAGATTCTCACATCCTTGAGGCTGGAAGTTCATCAGCAGGATTGGCTCCTCCTGAGGCCTCTATCCTTGGATTGTAGGTGCCACTTTCTCCCTGTGTCCTCATGTAGTCTTTTTCCTGTGCACACATTCCTGTGTCTTTCTCTCTTCTTATAAGGCCACTAGTCCTGTTGGATTAGGCCCTATCCTTATGATCTCATTTAACCATAATTACCTCTTTAAACATTCTATCTGCAGATACAGTAACACTGGGGGTTAGGGCTTCTGCCTGTGAATTTGGGGGAGCACACAGTTCTGTCCCTAACAATTATCAAGCAATGTGGCAGCTGCTGTGTTAGTCGGAGTGCAGGGCTTCCCTGAGCCTAGGGGAGGGTGCCCTATGGAAGGTCAGTGTCCTCCCAGTGGAAAGGAAGAGGCAACCATTTCAGCAGGGGAACCATGGGTGCTAAAGTCAAATGAAGGAGTCTGGGCTGCAGGGGAGTGGCTGAGATGGGGTGAAAATGGAGAATTGGGAGGGCCTGGAATGCTACCTGTGGAGCATGGGGATGCCCCAGAGTGTAGTAACCAGAGATGAATGGAAATAATCAGTCTGATGGCCGCATGGACGAATCTGAGTTTTCTGTGGGCCGTGCATGTACTTCTGCCAGGCAGTGCTTCAGCGCAAGCCCACCATAAGCCCAGAGCCAGCCCCAAGCTTGGCAAAAAACAAAACAAAACAAAAGAAAACAAAACAACCACCTCAGCTCTGACCCTTTTTGCAGCACCAGGACCCCGATCCTTGGAAACCCTCAATTGAGAGCAAAGGCCTTGGTTCCCTAGCAGCTTTTCAAAGAAGTTGCAAAACACTGAGTATGCTTTTGGGAACACAGGCCTCTCCCACCTTTCCTTTTCTGTAAACAAAGAAATTGCCAAAGTGGAAACTCTTTCCCTTATCCTTTTTTCAAAGGATGATAATGTATCCATCATTTTTATTTCATATGGTGAGTGATCACAGAAAGACTCACACTCCTTTCTCCATTGGCCAATGCACTTTTGTCCCCATCAACAATTGAGTCTGGCATCTACTAATGTTTACTTCAACTTCATAATTAAAGAAGAATGTTAAGTGTGCAACTCAACTTTATTCCAAATGCTGGAAAGATCTGGAACAATGTAGTCCCTTGAGAAAAGCTTAGGGAGGGAAAAAACACATTTACAAATAAAAATTTGGAAATAACAGAGTATCTTAGTTTTGGACACATGCAACTTTCCTAGATTTTCTGTTTTTTTTTTTTTTTAATAATAAGGATCCTCTGGAAATCAACAGAAAGAGGTCAATCGTAGTAACAATTTCAGAATAACCATTAGAAACTAAACAAAAACATCTGGAGATGATGGATAAGAGGATACAATAATCTGTAGAAGTATCATTTTTTTTTTTTTAAAGTGAAGGATTAATAAAAATAAAAATACAATCACACAATTTTCCCTGTATACTTATGCCAAATTACAACATTAACCTAGTATTTTACAGAGAGAGGAGTATTTGCTGCTATCTATTATTCCTAGCATCTCATGATGCTGCCACTGCCCAGGCAGATTCTGCATCCTGGTCTTGCTGATAAGCAAGCTGAGGAATTCTCCTCAAATCCCAGGGTTGTTGGGTCTGGAGCTCACTTTGGAATGTATCTATCTGGGCTGAAAAGCATGTGTCCCTCCTTGCAGCCAGTTCTGCCGTGGACAGCCTCGTCCTTCCAGGGAGGGAAGCAGGCTCTACGCATGGGTGATGGCAATGGGAGAGTTCCAGGCCTCCCGGTGACCTGGAGAAAGGGGGAGCTTTGGCTTGGGTGCTGCCCATTCCCTGCTCAGGCCCAGGGTTGATTCCAGTGTGGTGACATCTGCCACACTCTGATGACCTCTGCCTGGCCCTTGGAGATGGCATACGGGGGGCTACAGCGGAGGCTGTCTGTTGTGATGGGGAATGTCTCAATAAGGTTACAGGCATGCAGAGTGGCGCACACCTTCTAAAGTTGTTCTCCTTGCTTTCTCTGTGCATGTTCTAGTTGAGAATATTAGCTTCTTGTGGGAAATGCGGAATGGTAATTCAGCCTACTTGATGGTATCATAGCACCATTAAGAAGCCAAAACACATCTTCCTCAAGTGAAAGACTGCACAAACACATTCGTATTTGAACAACCACAACGAGGTTCTTGGTCAGTCTGTACATACCTGTAGCAGGGTGGGGGTTGGCGGCTAGAGACCAGAACTCCCAGCTACCTCCAATTAACATGAATGGAATAATTCTCACGATGACAAAAGCATAAATACAAATACAAATACAAAAAAGTATTAACCCCGCAACTTACCCCGACATGCACTGCTGTTCACAGCCCCTCCTGCCTAGCCTTTTGCTTCAGAGGTTGGAGGCTCTTCAGCTCTCCTTGCTAGTAGGATGACAGGGGACTCAGTTCTGGTCCATAGGATGCAAGAGAAAGCCCACAGAGGGGACCCAGGAGCACTTTCTCGTGAGGCTACCTTGTCTACCCTCCCACTGGCCTTTTGCTTATCTGCCCCATCTCTACCTGTAAGGAGGGTATGATGCCCAGAGGAACTCTGGTCTGAGACAGGTTTTCAGTCTTTTTTTGTTTTGTTTTTCAGATATTGATGGTTTGAGGTATACTGGTCAGGTATTTTGTAGAATGTCCACCAATTTGAATTTGTGTAACGTTTTTCTCATGATTTATCTGGGGGTATGGATTCCATTTTTCTTATAAATAGTGTCATTTATATCATTACACTTAAAATGAGTTCCACCAGCTTTATTGAGATATAATTGATAAAGACAAATTGTGTATATTTAAGATGTAAAACATGTTTTGATTTACATATACATTGTGAAATCAAACTAATTAATATATCTATCAGCTCACAGTTACGTAAAAAGGGTTTCTTGCAGACAGCATAGAATTGAATCTTATAATCTCTGTCCTGTAATTGGTATGTTTCTATAATTTACAGTTAAGAAATTGTTGAGATTTAGATTTATCATTTTATTTTTCTGTGTGTTTCCTCTGTTTTTTGTTTTTGTTGCTTTTCCTTGATTTCTCCTTTCATGACTTCTTTTAGGCTATTTGAATATTTTTAGTATGCTATTTAGATTTATCTATTGGCTCTTGGGCTATCTCTTTTTCCTTTTTTAAAAGAGTGATTACTTCAAAGATATAACACATACCTAACTTCTCACTGTCTACTTAGAGTTAATACTTACCGTTTAAAGTAAAATTCAGAAGTCTCACAACCATATAGGTCCCTTTATCCTCTCCACTTAATGTTATAGTTGTCACATAAAATGTTATAATTCTTTCTGTCAATGATTATGTACATTTTAAAGAGTCTCAGAAGTTATAGGCTGTTATGGTTACACAGATATTTTGATTTGTGTTTTTTTCCTTGAATCCTGAAATTATAAGTTTCCCTCCAGTATCATTTCCATTCAGTATGAAGAGCTTTCTTTAGCATTTCTTTTGAACAGATCTCTGGTAACAAATTCTCTTAGCTCTTCCATATCAGAGAATATATATTTCCCTTTCCTTCCTGAAGGATATTTTTACTGGATGAGGAATTCTGAATTAGCATTTCTTTTCCTTTCAGTACTTTCCAGATGTTGTTCCACTGCCTTCCAGCCCCTATGGTTTCTGATGAGAAATCTGTAGTCATCTGAATCGCTGTCACCCTACATGTAATGTGCCTATTCTTTCCTCTGATTACTTTCAAGAAATGCTCGTTATCTTTGATTTCTGTCAGTTTGATCTTATGTCTAGGCTAGGCATGGTTTTCTTGGAGTTTATCTTCCTTGGAGCTTTCTGAACATATTGAATCTGTACATTTATATCTTTCATCAAGTTTGTGAAGGTTTCAGTCATCATTTTTTTTCCACAAACTTTTCTGTCCTAATCTCTGTTCTCTCCTTCAGAGACTCTAATGAGATGAATGCTATAAGTCTTGATATTTTTTTGTGGGCATTCAAAGACATGTTTTTTTTTTTTTTTTAATCTTATTTCTCTATGTTCTTAACATGGATTCATTTTTACTGTTCTAGATTCTTTTATTGGCTCTTTTCTCTGCTGTCTTCATTCTGCAATTGAATCCATTCAGTGAAGATTTTATTTTAGATACTGTGTTTTTCATTTCTAAAATTTTCACTTGGTTCTTTTTATGTAGTTTACATTCTCCACTGCAAGTTTGTATTTATCTGATTGTCTCAAGAGTGTTTACCTTTAATCTCATGGTGTGAATATAGTGCTTGATAATTCCAATATCCGGGTCATCTAGGAGTTAGAGCTAGTGATTTTTCTTTCCTTTGGGAGTTGGCCAGATTTTCATAGATTTGGTAAATCAAGTGATTTTGGATTGTACTCTTAACAAGTTGAATTGCTATTGGACTTTTGTCCTGTTAGATTCCTCTGCAGAATGTAGATGTTTCTGGTTTGAGCAGGAAATCAACTTAATAAGGTCCAGACTGCCACTTCTGTCTCAGCTTCTGTAAGTGGTGGTTCCAATGGCAGTTCATATTTCAGTCTCTTCTGTGTTGTTTGGAACTGTAAGTCTTATGCACCACTCAGTGGTTGGTCTGGAACTTGGGTGGTGGTTTATACCACAGTTCAGCTCCCAAAGCCTTTGCTCTGCTTCTTTGGATATGTTTTCCACATGTGAGAATGAACCTGGTGTTTGTGTTGGTTCATACACAGAATTAGGATTCCTGTTTTCCAGCTCTCTCTTCTTGGGTGTTTCCCCTACGCTGTCTGGTTACCAGGAAGCCCCTTGTCCCATTCCTCTGAAGGAACCCCAGAAAGATGGGTTTCTTTTAGTTTTAGTTTCCACTTTGTTTTCAGTTCTGCCCAACTAGGCTCACACTTGAATGGAGAGATTGAAGAGATAAAAAATGGAGATACCCCACAACTCTTTACGTACCAGGGGTCCTCTTTTCTCTGTCCTCTATCCAGAGAAATGAGCTTTTCTATTAGAGTTTTACATGATTTTGATGTTGCTGCCACTGAGAGTGCAAGTCCACAATTTGCTGGTCTTGAGGCACAGCAGAAAGAAAGAGGGAGAGAGGAAAAGAGAGAGAGAGAAATAAGGACTCTCCCCCATACTCCCCAGATTGCATGAATTTAGGAACTTTTTGACTTGGTCCTCTGGTGAGAAAGATGATCTTCTTTTGAAATTTTAATGAACTGCACCCATTACTATAGTTTCCTGCTGAATCTGTCATCAAGTTCAGTGTGGGAGGCACAAAAGGGAAAATATTTAGGAGGAAAACCATCATTGTGTTGATCATTCTTCAAGTTTTGACTTCCCTCTAAAATCCACCTTCTATTATTTACGTTACAGAGTCGTCTTTCAATGCCTTATATACTGTTGGGAATGTGGAATAGCAGAACTTCCATAGATGGCAGAAATAATGTGACTGAGTTGATCTCATCAAAGTCTCTTGCAGGCCAAAGGCACACATGTGCAGTGGGGTAAATATTGGAAGTGACATCTAGCCAATGGGATGTCCTCTGATCTGTGCTTTTTCCTTTGTCAAATGAAAATTATGACTTTGCCTCATGGGGCTATCATCAATATTGAATTAGATAACATGGTGGATGCAGCTAGCAGTTGCTTGGTACGTTGTATGGGCTAAAAAAAGGTATGTAATGTCATTTTATTCAAGGCATTTGACAGCCTCGATTGTTTCTAGTGAGCAGATTCACTGTTGTAATGAGTACATGCAGTTCTTGTTTTTAGGTCATGACCTCCTGGATATAAATCCATCTGGAGATATGATCAAAAGCCTTCCAGGAAAATTTCTCTCCACATGTTATGATAGAAATTGCATCAGTATCTGACTGACCACAAAAGAATATTGTACCTAGAATAGTTCTCATTTACTGAAGATAATTCAAACTTTGAATATATTGAAATAGGCTGGGAATCAGTTCAGATTTCTCTCTTTCTGGAGTTCTGGCTCTTATTATTCTGGAGGGAAATACTGCAAATATAGCCTATTATAAAATTTCAACACTTCAGGGTACAGTAATTACTTGGTTTAGGGAAAAATAAACTTCTTCAACTCCCTTGATACCTCTTGCTTTGTTCTTTGGGCTCCCAGATGAGCTTATCCCTCAAGCAGAGAACAAGGTCAGATGACCATACTGATCTTGTCTTGACTTCTCAGTGTTTCCTCTGGTACAGCTGACCTCTGATTTCATTGGATAGATTGAACAGAGTTAGGAGATAGAGTTTCATTACTGCAATTCAATCATCACTCATCCTAGGGCATGATTTTTAGTACGTTCTCATTATCTTGATGGCCTTGCTTTTTGCAATGTCATTGTGTCACTATTTGGAGCTTTCTCAGAATAATAAATGCGATGATTTGATGCATCAACATAAATATTATAAACAAAATAACGCATTTATAAAATACTGGAGCTAAGTGGAGAGGTGAAGTGTCTTACACCAAGTTACACAGTTTGTTGTTCATGAATGTGGTTCAAATTTTTAGATATTTTTTACCTTAAGGTTACTGCCATTGGAGCAATTCCTGCCCACCCCCCAGCCTTCTAGTAATCAGTAGACATTGCAGTAGCAATTGTAATAATATAGGTAAGTGCGAGATTTCTCTGCCTCATGAAAAAATTTGGGAAAATAAATTTGGGAAACTTTATTCGTAGAATAATGTTTACTGGCATGGTTGGAGCAAACTATGTATATCTTAAGCACAGCTCAAAAGGATGTATTTGACTAAGCCTTTTATAAGAGAAAAATCCCTTCTCCCACTGAAGACTGTACAATGTCTTAGCTCATAACAGGACATGGAGGTATTACAGGAAGTTGCAAGTCTGCCAGTAAGACTATGCTTTAAATTCAGAGTAGTTTTGAACATAGAAGATATTTCTTAGTTTTTTTTCCCATGTCAGTTTTAACAGATCAGATAAATGTCAAAATTATGTAATCTACAGGTCATCTAAAAAAATTATTGCCTATTTCATTTATTTAGTCAATGTGCTCATTAATTATCTAGTGCTGTATTTTCTACTAGGCACTAGGGACAAAATGGTGAACAAAAGAAGACAAGACACTATTTATACCCTTATAGACTCTTGGGAACTGAATGTTTGTGTCCCTCCCTGCACACCCCCAATTCATATCTTGAAGCCCTAACCCCCAGCATGGCTGCACAGTTAATCTTCAAACAACATGGGGGTTAGGCATACTAACCACTGCACAGTTGAAAATTTGCATATAACTTTTAACTCTCCCAAAAAACATAACTACTAAAAGCTTACTGTTGACCAGAAGCCTTACTGATAACATGGTTGAGTAAGACACTTTTTGTATGGTTAAATGCATTACATACTGTATTCTTACAATAAAGTTAGCTAGAGGAAAGAAAATCTTATATGAAAAGCATAAGGAAGAGAAAATATATTTAGTACTCATTAAATGGAACTGGGTCATTATAAAGTCATCATCCCTGTCATTCTCATACTGAGTAGGCTGAGGAGGAGGGAGAAGAGGAAGAGGAGGGGTTGACCTTGCTGTCTTAGGGACAGAAGAGATGAAAGAAAACCCATGTGTAAGTGGACTCACACAGTTCAAACCCATTGTGCTCAAGGATCAACTGTATTTGGATATGGGGTTTCCAAGGAAGTAATCCAGGTTAAATGAGGTCCTAAGGGTGCGGCCCTGATCTGATAAGATTCATATCATTATAAAAAGCAATGCCAGAGAGCTTTTCATCTCTCTTCCTCCACATTAGCACGGAGGAAATACCATGTGAGGAGCAGGATGAAGGCAGCCATTTAGAAAAAGAGTTCTCACTAGAACCTGACTGCACTGGCCCCCAAATCTTGGACTTCCAGCCTCCAGAACTGTACGAAAAATAAATTTCTGTTGCTCAAGCTGGCCAGTCTGTGGTATTTTGTTATGGTAGCCCAAGCTAACGAACACGTGGACTTATAGTCTAGTGAGGAGGGCTGTGAGAATGGGCCAGGAGAGTCGAGAGGCCAATAGAAACTTGAACAGCTTTCACTATTACCTAGATAAGAGGGAATTAGGATGAACGCAGTTGGAGTATTTTTGAGATAGGTCGTCTTTTTCTCTTCAACCTATTGGTGAGGAAACTGAGGACCAAGCCACACACTAAGAAGTAGCGCAGTTCAAAGCCCATTGCCTTTGCACACTGTGGTTCTTAGAGGAAAAAGATTGCATTTCAGTTGACTATAGAAGCTACATCCATCATTTCTTCTCCTTTTTACCCTCCAATTCCATCACATAATTCTCATTATATTTGTCAGGGTACAAATTTCCAAAAATATTCCCAACAATCTTTCCTCCTAATGTGTTTCCTTATTAGTCTTTTTTACTTTATTAGAAATATATGAAATATTTAAACAAGTGAAAATAGTCAACACTTTGATTGTCAGAAACTCCAAGTAACAAAGAGTTCTAAACATCAATGCACCTAATACAGAAAGGAAACTGGACAGAAAAATTGACTGTTAGAAAGCAAACACCATCTAAATTGTTGCTTACTTTGGCACAAAACGAGTTCATGCTGTGATTCCTTTAAATACTTTTCACTTGCAAGGCTCGTTCAGTTTGCTGAACACAACATCCCCTGATCAGAAGCCATTTGAAGCTTACTTACAAGGATAGATAGATGGAAAGGTGGGAATTTTCTGGTCTAATATTATTTGTGTTAATGGGAACTTGAATGTTTTAAATTGTTCACTTCTCATGTAAGCCTATTTTACTCTTCAAATCAAGATGCATTCTTTGCTGTATTGTGAATATTTCTTTGATTTCTGCAATTGGTGTTTTAAATCTACTCAGCTTCCTGTTCCACACTGAAAGTACTTGAAAATGAGCACACAAGAGTATCAACGCAGGTCTTGCTAAGTCTCAGTAAAACATGCATAATCTGTATTTCTAGTTGAATTTAAAGTCCTTATAGCCAAACATGTTTAATACGTCTTCTAACTCAGGGATCAGCAACAGGCCCAATCCAGTTCACTGACTATTTTGTTAAACAAAGTTTTCTGGGGCACAGTTATGCCCATTCACTTACATCTTATCTGTGGTTGCTTTTGTACCTCAGTGGCAGAATTATTTTCTGTAGAGACTGTATTGTCCACAAAGCTCTGATCCTTTACAAAAGGGTTTGCTGAACCCTGTTCTAACTAGAAACATTTGAGAAAAAGCAAGAGAATCTGAAAGCCACATAAGAGTGGCAGCTTTTCCAAATGTCTCCATTACTGTGTAGAGTCTTTACGTACTTTAGATCATTTAATTGTTTCTTAGAAGAGTTCTGTTGAGTGGTTTTTATTAGCCCCGTTTTACAGATGAACAGACAGACATAGGGTATGACCCAGCCCAAAGTTATCTAAACAGTGTGTGGCAAAGGCAAAATTCAACTCAGGTTTTTCTGGTTTCAAGCTTCAAGTCTGTACACTAGAATACAAGGAGGCCTTCTATGGGTATTGTATGAACACATTTCTGAGTTTACTATGAGAAGAGCCGTGGATGTTTTTCAAACCATTTTCGGTGGGATGACGTGCACCAGGAGATGTCACTAGTGTCCCATGAAGGGAAGAGAGTATACGAACATGAGACACTGGTGTGGGCACCACATTTATTAATTAACCTCTCAATTTCGATTATATCATATATTGCATTTCAGAATTTCAACACATACTTGTGTTAGTTTGCTGGCACTGCCTTAACAAAGCGACAGAAATGTATTCTCTCAGGATTCTGGCCAATAAAGTCTGAAATCAACACGGCAGTGTTGTTGATATCTTCTGAGACTGTGAGGGAGAATCGGTTCTGGGCCTCTGCCCTAGCTTCTGTGGTTTGCTGGCAATCTTTGGGATTCCTTGGCTTGTGGTGGCGTAACTCTGACCTTCACATGGCATTTTTCTTGTCTCTATCTCTGTTTCCAAATTTCTCCTTTTTATAAGGACATGGTCATATTGAATTCAGGCCCCTTAGGGTGGGCTAAGGACCACCCTAAGGTCCTTATTTGAACTTGATCATCTGCAAAGACCCCATTTCCAAATAAAGCCACATCTACAGGTACTAGGGTTAGGACTACAACATCCATTGGGAGAACAGAATTCAGACCCTAATGCTTATTACTATGTATAATCTGAAAATCATACTAAGCAACTACATTTCAATAGTTTCTTGCAGCCATTTGTTCATGGGCCCTTTAGGTGTCTGTTCTGAGCATTTATTTACCTCTTTGCCTGCGGTGAGGGATGGTAACATTTCCTAATACAGGTGGCTCCATGGCCTCCTTTCCTGGCTCCTAAACACCACCCCTCCTTTGTCCTGTTCATTCATTCATTATTATGAAATAAGGAATTACCCTGGAATCAATTACTCTGGAAGCACTGCTTTAGGGGAATGAAGCCCATCCTCCCCCTTTGGCTCCTCTCCAGCCCTTCCTATTCATTTTCTGTGTGTTCTCTGGCATTTGGGGGTGGTCCAGGCCCTTCCCCAAGTCCTGGGGTGATTTGGAGCTCATCATGTTGTCCACCTGGGTGAACAGTAGGTCTGCAGGCCCTGTGTGCCTCCCTGTTTCCTTCCAGCCAAGACTGAAGGAGGGTTGATCTGTGATTTCGAGAGAACCGACCACTCCTTGGCCCTCCATTCAGCTCATGCCCGCCATGCCAGTTCCGGGAGTGGGGAGGCGTGAGGATTATGCCACTCCTCTCTCTGCTGATGTTCAAGTCTGTCACCATCCAGCCAGGGTCATACAGATCCTGGCTGGTACTCTTGGGACTATGCCCCTTAACCCATGTTTCTTGCATGAGATCCTGGAGGGCTGTTTTCTCTATGCCTTTGAGATGCTGAAGCTAAGCCTATCTAGATAAGCCTTCTAAACAGGAAGAAGGTAGACTGCAGTCAAAATAGTGACTTCAAATCTCAGTTCTGAAAGTGCGTTTTCTAACTCTCAGTTTACTCATCTGCAAAATGGGTTTTGCAGGAGTAGTAACTTGTAGACTGAGATTATTATGTGTAAAGCAACTAGCACCATTTTGAGTCCAAACAGACATTCACCAATGCAAGAGATGCTGCTGCTGCTGCTGCCGTGGATATGACAGCAATCTATGTCTAAGGAGTCTGCCTAGGCCTCATGGTATGGCCTATTTCTGGCAACCTGCTGAGAGCTGCTAGATTTTCCTTTGTCCATTTGATGTTGCTGATTCTAGACAATACATTCTGTTACTGAGCTGAAATGTACATCTCCATACCTCACTGTTACTGTGGGTAGAGACAGAAGTAATAAAGTGACTTTATCTTTCTTTATGGTAATGTCTGTCCTTTAAAATCTGTTCTCCAGGTTAACTGTCTCTAACTTTTCAACTGCTGTGGCCATAAGACTGCAAATATTATCCTTATGTGAATCTCTTTCCTCACACATCATTTGACATTGTTCTTATTCCATGGTGCTCCCAAATCAGTGTGATCTGAAGGGAGTGTGGGAGAATAAGCTCCAGCCATCACCCTCCCCCGATTTATCCACCGCCCCATCATCCCCAGACTTGGTGCTTCCAGGGCCACATAGCAATCTCAGGACATACTGATGGCCCCTCCATTCTCCCTTCTTCTTGGCTGTACTGGCAGCCTAAGTGGTCTTCAGTTCCTTGTCACCGCTGAGGGCTGTAATGTATGCTGTCTTGGGTGTGTGCAAGGGCTTCTGTGTGATCTATAATCAGGAGCGGGATGGCTGGTTGCGGGGCAGATGCATCTGTAAACTCACCAAGCACAGCTCCACTGTGGTGCAGAGCGGCATGCCACTCCACACTCACACTAGCAGAGCACAGGGACCCTGTCTATTCACGTCTTCTCCATACTTTACACCAAGTAGTATGTTGTCATTATTTAAATGTGTGCTTTTGTTATTACTAATGAATCAGGGTCCTCTTCATAAACTTGTTAGCTATTCAGGTTGCTTCTTCTCTCAATTGTCCATTTTTAATCTTTTGTTCACTTTTCTAATATATTTCTTCTCTTTTTTGATTTGTAAGAATTATCTGTGCATTTTAGATACTGTATACATCCAGAACCTAGATACTGTTTGCTGTAAGCATTAAAAATACCCATCTCCCAGGAGACCATTTGATTTTTAACTTTGCTTTTGAAAAGATGTTTTCAACTTTGATGTGGTCGAATACATCAGTAACTACCTCGTGTATTTTTAGGTGGATTCTGAGGTTCTCTGTAGTTTTCATTGGTATTTCTATAGTTTTGGTTGGTATTTTAGTCTTTCAATTTTTAAATATTTTTTTCTTTTTTCTTTTTGTAAAAAAGTAGAGATGGGGGTCTGGCTATGTTGCCCAGGGTGGTCTCAAACTCTTGGGCTCAAGCAACCCTATTGCCTCGGCCTCCCAAAGTGCTGGGATTACAGGTGTGAGCCACCACACCTGGCCGTGGTTGGCATTTTAAATGTGTAGTTTATTTTTTGTTCTACTTTCTCAGTTAAAAAAAATTAAAATGTGGAGAAATGCTATTAATTTTGTATATTGCTTTTATTTCCATAAACCTTGCTAAGTTCTTTTGCTATTTTCAATAGTTTATTGATCCTCTTGTGTTTTTCATGTACATGATCATATCGTCTTCAATTATTGACGTTTTTGACTTTTTCTGTTTCCTTTTCATTTTTATAAGGAAGCTGTTTTCACTTCACTTTCTGTTTTCCCTTCTTCCTATTGGCTGGGAAGTAGAGATATGTGAACCTAGGGATGGAAGTCACATGCTGAAAACTGCGAAGCTGCCCCCTCAAACCTCACCTGCTCTGGCCGTTCACTGACCTGTGTGGCTTCATCTAAGAGCATGGAAAATGTAATAAAGTGTGAAACTGTTTGCCAGAGTGGCTGCACCATTTTGCTTTCCCTTCAGCTATGAATGAGAGATCCTGTTTTTATTTTTCTTTCTTTCTTTTTTTTTTTTTTTTTGGTGGAGTCTCATTCTGTTGCCCAGGCTGGATGGAGTGCAGTGGCACAATCTCAGCTCACTTCAACCTCTGCCTCCTGGGTTCAAGTGACTCTCCTGCCTCAGCCTCCCGAGTAGCTGGGATTGCAGGCGCTAACCACCATGCCAGGCTAATTTTTGTATTTTTAGTAGAGATGGGGTTTCACCATGTTGGCTAGACTGGTCTCTAACTCCTGACCTCAGGTGATCCGCCCTCCTCAACCTCCTGAAGTGCTGGGATTACAGGTGTGAGTCACTACACCCAGCCAAGCTCCTGTTTTGCTATATTCTCTCTAGCATGCAGTGTTGTCAGTCTTTTTTCCCCCATGCTAACAGATGTGCAGTTATATATCTCTGTAGTTTTAGTTTTGATTTTCTTACTGTTTACAGTCTTTTTATGTGCTTATTTGCCATTTGATATCTTGTCTTTGGTGAAATATCTGTTCAAATCCTTTGCCCTTTTTTTTTTTAAAAAAAAAATTGGGCTGTTTTCTTATTGTAGAGCTTTGAGTATTCTTTTATATTCTAGATATTTTATATTCTTTTTATATTCTAGATATATCTTGAATACATGACTTGCAAATATTTTCTTTCATTCTCTGGCTTATTATTTTATGTTCTTAACAGTGTCTTTTGAAGCATAAAAGGTAAAATGTTGATAAAATCCAATTTATTAATTTTTCTTTTGTGGGTCTTGCTTTTGGAGTCATATCTGATAACTCTTGGCCTAATCTAAGTTCACGAAATATTTTTTTGTGTTTGATTCTAAAGGTTTTACACTTTACGTTTCCATTTAGGCTTAGGATCCATCATGAGTTAATGAGTTGAAGAGAAGGGAGGCGGGCGGGAGGAGGAGAACGGCAGGGCTGGAGGAGGAGGGAGGCAGGTTGGAGGTAAGAGGGAAGCAAGATTGGAGGGAGGCGGGGTTAGAGGTGGAGGGAGGTGGGGCTGGAGGAGGAGGGAGGCGTGGCTGGAGTGAGGCGGGGTTGGAGGGAGGCGGGTTTGGAGGTACAGGGAAGCAAGATTGGAGGGAGGTGGGGTTAGATATGGAAGGAGGTGGAGCTGGAGGAGGAGGGAGGCGGGGCTGGAGGGAGGCGGGGATGGAGGTGGAGGAAGGCGGGGTTGCGGGAGGAGGGAGGCGAGGCTACAGGTGGAGACATCTTGGAGCTGGGTAGGGCGGTGAAGGGTTGGGAGCAGGGAAGTATGGCCTGAGGGAACCGTCGCCCAGGCCCCTTTGTTGGTCACTCTGGTAGCCATGGTTGGTGAGAGAGGGCGGTGAGCCCCTCAGACTTGTCTGTGTTCCAACCATTAAACAAGTGATTGACAGGACAAACACACAGGAAGGATTTTTGAAAGTGCTTATTTGAAAAGGCTTATTGTTATAACTGTGAATTCTAATGAACAATTCTTGTAATTGCTCTTATTACAAAGGTACTACATGCAAACTAAAAAACTCTTAAAAATACAGAAAAGTAGAAAGATCTCTTATAAATTACTGGTCAGAGATTTATTTATGAATATTGGTGTATATACATTATATATACAGTATTTCTTATATATTATGTATTTTTCCCTCTGAATTCAAATATTTTAAATAATTGTGATAACATATACATAATGTTTACCTTGGTAACCCGTTTTAAGTGTGTAGTTCAATGGTATTAAAGACGTTTCCACTGTTGTGCAGCCATTACCACCACCCGGCTCCAGGGCTCCTTTGTGACCTTACACAGGGCCGAGGGGGCTGCCCTCCATTGCTCTGGATCTCAGGAGACCCAGTTCCAGCTGCAAACAGCCGGCCTCTGGGGCTCTGTGGGTGATGAGTCACTCAGCCCTCAGGAGCCTGGAAACACCCTCCTCAGCAGTCTCCTGGGAGATAGAGCCTCTCAGAGCCTGTGTCCCTGCCAGGAATGAATATTTCTTGCCAGTAGGCAGGCCAGGGGACAGTTATGGTAGGGTTATTTATTGCCATGACAGTTGAGCAGCGGCTGTGTATTCTCTGGGAGACATCGCCTGACTAGCGAATACCAGGGGCTCCATGGCCTTGCCAACTTTCTGCCTTTGTTGGTATGGGACTCAGAGTTGCAGTGGGGCGGCAGGGGAGGGCTTCTCAGGATGATGAGGGCAGAGTTCATCTCTTTTCCAGCTCCCTCCATCTTCCCGTAGGAGCGACAACAGTGGGGGACCCTCCCCCACAAGGAAAGAGGAAGCTAGAGGACTGGACTGGTCTGAAGCCAGGGCAATTCTGACCAGAGTATAGTGTCCTCTCTAGAACTGATTCCCCAGCTCAGGTCCTGAGAACATCCGGCAGGATCTTGGGAATGGGAGGGTCATGAGGAGAAACTGAGAACGCTGTGTTCACAAACACTTTGCAAGACATGGGCCACCATGCACCCACGTGCAACCTGGTGTGGAGAAGGAGGGCATTTCCTCTCCCATCTGCAGGGATTAGGGCGTGGGGTGGGGTCCCGCAGCACCGTCTTAGCACAAGCATCAGCTTTAGTGGATTGCTGTGTCCCATAGAGATGCCTTAGGAGCTGGGAAGGCCCAGCAGGACAGGGCAGCAGTGGCAGGAGGCATCCCAGCAGCAGCTCTGGACATATCAGGAGGACTCATTTATGGGTTCCATTACAGGATGTGGGGGACCTACCGTGAATTTCATCCTAAAGTCCCAGCACAAGAAAAGCAGAGAATGGAGATGGTGCTTGGTGGCTGGTGAATTTGTAAGGAAGAATACTGAAACACCCTACTGTGTTTCTGTGTGTACTGTGGTGTGTGTGTGCCTGGAGGAGGTGGTGGCTGTTCTGTGGTTTCCCAGGAAGAGTTAGGGACACACAGGTAATGCTGCTGGTGTAGCCCTGTTTAATATCCCCAGGATGGAGGTCTGGAAAACTTACGTTATTCTCCCAGCAAACCAGTGACGTAGGTCTTGCAGTGCCCACTTTGCAAATGGAGAAATGGAATCTAGGGGAAGTGACTTGCCCAGATGTGCATGGCTGGTCAGAGGCAGAGCCAGGGCTTGCCTTCACAGCTGTTCACTCTGAGTTCACATTGTTCTACTCAGCAGAGCCTGCTTGTGTTTATTAGGTGTATTGGCAGGTTCCCGAAAGGAGTGGCCCAATTCTCAGTTAATTGAATATCACAGTTTGATTCCTTGGCTAGAAGTTAGGGATGAGCCTTAATAGGGGACACCTGGATATACCAAACACAAACACCTTACACAGTTCTGTTTTATTGTTTTATGCCACTTGCTAAGCAACATTTTAAAATGTATTTGTTGCTGTTACTTACCTTGGGCAGGTTACTTCTTGGGCTGCAGTGGGGAGAAGCCTGGGTCCTGGAGTCAAGTGAATATAGGATTAGAATTTAGTTTTAAATCCAGATCTATGATTTTGAGCATTATTTAAAAGCTATCAATCTCAAGCCAGACATAATGACATGCACCTGTAGTGCCAGCTACTTGGGAGACTGAAGCGGGGTATGGTTTGAGCCCAGGAGTTCCAGGCTGCAGTGAGCTAAGATTGTGCCACTGCACTCCGGCTTGGATGACAGAGCAAGACCCCATCTCTTAAAAAACAAAAATACACACACAAAAATAACTTAGCGATCTCAGTTTCTTTGCCTATAAAAGGGATATAACTATGCCTCCCTGGTATTAATTAAATGAGAAAAGCTATGAAAAATCAATTTGCCTTGCTCTAAAGAAATATTCAACAATGTTTAGATCCCTCCTCCTTTTCTCTACACTATTCTCCTTGAAATATTTTCTAAACTTTGGAATTTCCCTTTCAACTTCCCCTTTCCTCATGAGATTTACTCTATCTAGTTCTCAGGTGGCTCTAGGAAGTCTGAACTTCCTGTCCTGAGGACATGGCCTAGTGGGAGAGGAAGTGGCATAGTGAGGGGGCTTGATTCTTGACATGAGAGTAACTGGGTTAAAGTCCAAGTTCTGCTCTGATCTGTGGTGTCTTTGGCCCTGGAAAGTCTGAATGCAGCAACAAACCACCCAGCAGATGCAGGAACAAAGCTGCGCCTCCACGGCCACCCCCACCAGGGGCTGAGATAGGCATCTGCCAAGTCATAAAACAGAGAATGAATTTTAAGTCTTAAATGGGGAGAAGGAAGTCAAGCTGCAGGGCCAGGGATCAGCTTAGAAGACAAATTCTACCAGTGGGCTCAGCTGGAGAAGACTGGAGCTTCAGTGACTCAAGATTTATACATCTTCATCAGAGATGGGTGAGCATACGAGGTTGTGACTTGTCCCAACTTCCGTGAAGGGAAATACAGCTTTTACCCAAAGCCCTATAAGTTGCATGTTGTTCTTCTTGCATCATTCAGGAATGACGAAAGTACCAAGATGAAACTCTACTCATAAGAAATAAAGTAAAAAAAGACATCCAGATTGGGAAGGAAGAAGAAAAACTCTATTTTCAGATGACATGATCTTATATAGAGAAAATATCACCCCCCCACACACACACACGAAGGCTATTAGAGCTAATAAATGAGTTCAGCAAAGATGTAGAATACCAAACCAACACACAAAAGTCAATTGTACTTCTATATATTATGCATGAACAATCTAAAATTGGAATTAAGAAAACAATTTCATATACAGTAACATAAAAAGGAATGATACACTTACGAGTAAATCTAACAAAAAAGTTCAAGGTTTCTGCCCTGAACACTGCAAAACATCATTGAAAGACATTGAAGAAGACCTAAACGATGGAAAGACACCTTGTGTTTGTGGACTGGAAGACTTAATATTGTTAAGATGGCAAAACTCCACAAATTGATTTGCAGATTTAACACAATACCTATCAAAATCCTAGGTGCCTCTTTTCTCTTGAAATTGGCAAGCTGATCCTAAAGTTTATGAGGAAATGCAATGAACCTAGAGTTGCCAAAACATTTTTTTGTTGTTTGTTTTTTTGAGAAGGAGTATCATTCTGTTGCCCAGGCTGGAGTGCAGTGGCGTGATCTTGGCTGACTACAACCTCCGCCTCCTGAGTTCAAGCAATTCTCCTGCCTCAGCCTCCTGAGTAGCTGGAATTACAGGTGCGCACCACCACGCCTGGCTAATTTTTGTGTTTTTAGTAGAGATGGGATTTCGCCATGTTGGCCAGGCTGGTCTTGAACTCCTGACTTCAGGTGATCCACATACCTTGGCCTCCCAAAGTCCTGGCATTACAGGTGTGATCCCAGCAACACAATTTTAAAAAGAAAGAACAAAGTTAGAAGTCTCATACCTCCCAGTTTAAAAACGTACTACAAAGTAATCAAGACTGTTTGGTATTGGCATCAGGATAGACATACAGATCAATGGACTAAACTTGAGATTCCAGATATGAATCCATACAATTGATTTTTCAACAAAGATGTCAGTGTAATTCGACAGAGACAAAAACTGTCTTTTCAACAGACAGTGCTACAACAACTAGATGTAACATACGAAAGAATTACATTGGGCTACTACTTCATGCAAAAATTAACTGAAGACCTAAATATAGGAGATAAAACTACAAAACTTTTAGGAGAAAACATGGATGTGTGAATCTTAGTGACCTTGGATTAGGCAATGCTTTCTTAGATATGACTCCAAAGGTACAAGCAACAATAAAAAAAGAGTAGATATATGGGACTTAATCAAAATTAAAAAACTTTTGTGCTTCAAAGGATACTATCAAGAAGGTAACAAGAAAACTCATAAAATGAGAGAAAATATTTACAAATCGTATATCTGATAAGGGTCAAGTATGTAGAATATATAAAAAATTCTTACAACTCAATAATAAAAAGACAAATAACCAGATTTTTAAATGGGCTAAGGATTTGAATACACATTTTTCTAAAGAAAAAATCCATGCCCAATAGGTACATGAAAAGCTGCTCAACATCATTCATCATTAAGGAAATGCAAATCTAAACCACAATGAGATATCCCCTCACACTCCCTGGGATGGCTAGAATACAAAAGACAAACAGTAACTAGTATTGATAAGGATGTGGAAAATCAGAGCCCTCATTCATTGCTGGTAGAAAGATGAAATGCTTCAACTTAGAGAACATTCCGGCAATTCCTTAAAAAGCTAAATATACAGCTACCAAATCACCCAGCAATTCCACTCTAGGTATATGTATAAGACAATTGAAAACAAATGACCACACAAAATCTTATACATGAATGTTCACAGCTGCATTATGTTCACAATATGTGAATGTTCGCAGCCAAAATGGAAAAACAACTTGAATAACTATCTGTTGACAAATGTATTTAAAAAGTGGCATATCCACAAGATGGGGTTTGATTCAGCCATTAAATGGAATGAAGTACTTACACATGCTCCCACATGGATGCACCTTGAAAACACTGTGCTAAGTGAAAGAAGCCAGGCAAAAAAGTTGCATCTGTATAATTCCATTTATATGAAACAATCAGAATAGGCAAGCCTGTATATAAAGAAGGTAGAGTAGTGGTTTCCAGGGCCGGGAGGGAGATAATGGGACTGACTGTTGGTGGGCAGGAATTTCTTGTCAGAGTGATCTAAATGTTCTGGAGTTAGATAGTGGTGCTGGCTCTACAACTTTGTGAATATCCTAAATTCACTAGATCACAAACTTTAAAGCATGAGTTTTGTGGTACATGAATAATTATATCTCAGTTAAATGAAAAAAGTTAAATAAAAAAAATTCCTAGGAAAGGAAGATGGAAATGTTTCAAGGAAAGACTCAGAAGTTAAACTTGAGCCAGATTCCTTTCTGATTAATCTAGACATCAGATCTGACTAATTTTCAAGTGAAAAAGAATAAACTGAACATGTCCTTTAAAACATCTTTATCAGCACAATGTGCTGCCCATAAAATGTGTACAGGGCAGGCTGTAACCATCTCTTCCATGACTACTTTTAGAAAGAGAGCATGTGTTTCTTTGTCATTCAGGACTGGAACACATAAAACCAAGGCCATTTCTTTGGGTCATTGATTCTGTATTGGATACAAAGCTGTTCTTTGCTTTTTAAATTCTATGTTTATTAATGAAATTCACGCTAAAATATAAAAGGAAGTAGAACAAAAATCATAATATCACTACCCTGAGACAATTATTGTTAACATGATGGCAAATTTCCTTCCAATTTTTTCTATTCTTTTTTTTTCTTTACATAGTTGAGATTATATTGAATATGCAATTAATGTTCTGCTTACTTCGCTTAATAGTATACCATAAGGATTTTCTAGGCATTTAAAAACTTGCTATGATTATTATTTAAGAGGCTGCAGGCAATGCTATCTGGTGGATGAATATTTTCTGATTATTACTGAATAAAATGTGCATAATAAAATACAGCTTCAAAGGAAAAATATACATCTGTTAATTTTGTGGGTGACTGCATTCAGCTGGGTGGGTTCTTACCTGAGATCTCTCATGCAGTTGCTCAGATGGTGGCGTCATAGGAAGGTTGAACTGGGCTGGATGTTCAAGGAGGTTCACTCTCATGTCTGACGCCTCAGTGGGAATGGCTTGAATAGCTGAGGGGCAGCCAGGCATCACTCCCTCTCCATTCAGCCTTTCATGTGACTGCTTGGGCTTCCTCACCTCATGGCAGTTTCAGGATAGTCAGATGTTGTATATGGCAGCTGGATTCTACCAGAATCCACATTCTAAGACATGAACTGAGGTGGATACTCCAGTTTTCCTTATGATTGAATCTTGGACATCACAACAACCACTTCAGCCTCACTCTATTGATTGCACAAGACTGGTCAAAATTCACTTGGAAGATGATTGTCCAAGGCTGTAAATACAGTGAGGCACGGTTCATTGGTAAATACAGTGAGGCACTGTTCATTGTCTTTAGAAACTAACTACCATGTAAATTTAGTTTGATACCATTATTTTACTGTTATTAATAGGTTGCAACAAAATCTGTGTAAATCTCGGTTTATATTTCTGCTTAGAAACATACTTATAGCGCAGTGATCTAGCTGTGAATGGATTCATCAGAAATTGGCTATTAGTTCTGTCTCAGGTAGCATATTAGGCATTAGGGATATGAAGGTAAAGATGAATGAGATGTGATTCAGGTCCTCAAAGGATTCACAGGCTAGACAGACACACGTGCATTCATTTTAATAAAAAGCATGCTCCATGAAGCTGGGAACGGCATATATCTGATTTCCTGTTGAATCTCTGTGCCTAAAAAAGTATCAGCGAGTACATTCTCAATAAATCTTTACTAAAAAATGAATATAACAAAGTAATAATAGTTTGTATGAAGCTGTGGGGGCCCAGATGGAAAACTGAGGTATCTCACACAGAAGACAACTTTCATAAAGTTATTGTAGTGGAACATAAGTTAAATGGAGAAAGGAGAGAATAATGTCCCATGAGGAACATAACTTAAATGGAGAAAGGAGAGAATAATGTCCCAGGAGGACAGAATAATAGCCATGGTACAAATTTCCCCATATTTTTATTACCCTTTATAATTTCTCCTCTGATGACTGTCATTTATGTTTAATCTGTGTGTGTGCACATGTGTGTGTGTTTCTTTTAGATATTACATTGTCATAAATTTTGTTTGAGATTTCTCTGCATAGTACTTTTTCGTGATCTGAGTAGCAAATGTTTTTTTGAAAAATTTTTGGTATTTGATTTGTAATTAAAAGATGTTTAAAATTCTTATGACATCCAATCTATCAATTTGTTCTAAATTTGGTTAATTTTATTACTTTATGTTTAGCATGCCCTTCACCCACCAGAAAATGGTCACTTCTATAGCAAATTCTAGATTGAATTCTTGAACCTATCAGAAATTTATCTTGGAAGATAATATATGAACCTACTTTTGTTTTTGTTGTTACAAGTCATTTTCTTAACATAATTTGTCCTAGGCCCCATTTTTTTTTCTAACAAATCCTTTATCATATAGAATATATCATAATACATGCAATAATATTATATATATATCTCTCTATGCCCATTACCCTGTTCTTTCAAAATCTGCTAGAATGAAGGAAGGATCTGAGGCTTCTCTTTCATTTACTTTTTTTTTTTTTTGAGATGGATTTTCACTCTTGTCGCCCAGGCTGGAGTGCAATGGCCTAATCTCGGCTCACTGCAACCTCCTCCTTCTGGGTTCAAGTGATTCTCCTGTCTCCACCTCCCGAGTAGCTGATGCACAACCATGTTCAGCTAATGTTTGTATTTTTAGTAGAGATGGGTTTCACCATTGTTGACCAGGTTAGTCTTGAACTCCTGACCTCAGGTGATCAGCCCACCTCGGCCTCCCAAAATGCTGGGATTGCAAGTGTGAGCCACCGTGCATGGCCTCTTATTTACTTTTAAATCCTTTTCACAGGGAAAGCTGAAACAATGGAACGTGCCTTGTTCGTCTAAGAAAATCCCATGTATGAGACCTGTGTGACAGTCGCTCCTTCCCTCCAGTCCTGTGCAAATGACCACAGCACTGGCAGATGCAGTCTCACTTTCCTATCCCTGGACAATCCGTTTTTTCTTAAGGTAGTTTGTAGAAGAAGGGTGAGGCTAGAGGTTTTCAGCTCAGTTCTTGTCCCCAGCTCCAGGCTTATGCTGGAGGGAGAGCCAAAATTAGAGAAGGAGTATCTCTCCAGAGACATCTAGCTTTGACGCTCACCCTAAAAATAAGCTACTAAATGTGAGAAGGGGCTGAGTCAAATTAGGGGCAGCACGCAGAGGCCTCAGGGCTGCGCTCTGAGCTGGGAGCCTGTGCTAGGACATGCAACCTCCAGTGATATGGCACTGTCATGCTTCTACCACAAACAGCATTCCTGGAATCAAGACTGAGGTTCCTAGAAATCAGTGGTTTGGGGCAGGCTTCCTTCTTGTTCCAAATAACTGTAATGGGTTCCAGCTGCCTGTGGCCCAGTTGCCTCATGGATGTTAGAGTGGAGAGGCAGGGATGGGGTGAGGGGCACAGAGGAGCAGTGCATCGTAGCTTCACACTGTCACAAAAGGGGATGAAGGGCTAGGACCAAGCCTGGCTGCTCCCTCCAGGTAAGCTGTGGGAGTGAAGGAAGGCTCGGCAAACCGGGGGTTAAGTTTCCTTTGCCGTCCCCCTGGCAGCTTTCATTCCTTAATGCGTTAAGTATGCTGGGACACTGACAACACCCAAGGAGGAAGGAGTGGAACTGGAAGGAGGAAAGAGACTGACCTCTTTGGAGAATGAGCCCTGGGTGAAGCAAGCCCAGAGCTTAGAGACACACAACAATCTCTCTTTTGAAATTCGGGGTGGGACGAGGGGATTATTGAGCAACTGCAGTGTGCAAGATCCTGAGCAGGACACTGCCCATGCCCTTTACCCCTCTTGCTCCACCCATGAAGCATGGATCACGATGTACAGATCATGGTTGAGGAAACTGAGGCCCAGAGAAGTTAGCTACCTAGGCTAACAGGAGGGAGGGAAGTGATGGGTGCGCCTGCTGGATGCCTGTCACCAGAGCTGGAAAGCTGCCTTATTCAGACCCGGGGCCGCCCCCAGTGGGCTCCTTGGCAGGTGTACCTCTGCTCCAATCCCAGATGCTCCTCTATCTCATCCCCACCCATGCTTACTTTTACTGTTTGATCTTAGCAGGTAACACTTCTCTTTGCCACAGACATCTAAATGCCTTGCAGGCTTATTGTCAGGATGAAATGACTAGCCAAAAGGGTTTGCATCATGAGTGACCTCTAAGTAGGATTCTCTAAGTGGAAGGCATCCTCGTTGCTGCTCTTGCTGTTTTTGATGACACTAATCAAATCTGAACGGGTCAACCAGGCAGTGGTGCCTGGCTGTAAAACCTGTGGGAAGGTGCACTCTTGATCCTCTTGCTAGGCCAAGCCCTCCTCCCCTCTCTCACTGGCCATTGGGCCCATTGGGGTACCCCATGGCTACACTTGCTCATGAGTTTGGACAAGCATGGAAAATTCTTGAAATCACAGTGGCTTCTTCAGAGCCATAGTGGGATGAAGTCAGAGAGGGACAAGAGTGGAAGACATTGACCTCTCTGTCCAGAAGTGAAAAACTTCTGATACTGAGTTTTTAAAATGGCAACACTATTCTTGGTCTCTTTAGGAAAAGGCTGGAGGAAACAAATGTCCAAATACCGTATGCAAGAATGTCTTAGGATAATGGGCTGAATGGGACACTTCCGGCTACAACTTCTGTTTCCTGGTGTTGGTCTTCAAGATTGTTGTGGATTTCAGTCAACATGTGTTCAAAGTCTTTCCCCAGGACTTTTCCAGAGGCAAAATTAATATGCTCACTTGGGAAAAAGGACTTTGTAATTTTTGTTTTATTTCTGTTCATGTTAAACTGGTGAGAAACTCAAATTGAGAAGCTTTACTTGACAGACTATCTTTGATGTAATGGTTACTTTATTGTCTGGTGACCATTCAGTGAGTGCCTTTTGGCTAGAGTTCACGGTTTGGAATCATTTTTTCTTAGCTTGGAGTTTTATAACAGAAGACTAAAGGAAACATGAAAACAGAAAACAAACACTTCTAAAAGATAATTCTGAAGGAGCTAAGAAGCGGGGAGGAGGCCAGTACCGCGGGGAAGGCGGCAGTTTGGAACTGGCTAAGGCAGAGACACAGGAGAAGGCAAAGAACCAGGAAGCGCTCATGGGAGGAGAAGACGGGACTGAGTTTCACCTCCCAGAACAGACTGAGTATGGTGACGCTCAGCAGATGTGCTCAATGAGCTTGAGGAATTGGGATCAGATTGAATTGGCAGAGAATAAATTCTATGACTTTATATTTTGCACTTGTGAGGGCTGAATTGTGTCTCCCTGCCAAGCCAAATTCATATGTTGGAGTCCCAACCCCCCAGGACCTCAGCATGTGACCGTGTGTTTGTAGATGGGGCTTTTAAATGTGTGATTAAGTGAAAATGAGGTCACATGGCAGGCCCTAATCCCACAATGCTGTGCCCTTGTAAGAAGAGATGAGGAGACAGACACACATGAGGGAAGACCACACGAAGACACAGGAAGAAGATGGCATCTACAAACCCAGGAGTGAGGCCTCAGCAGAAAATGCCCTGGCTGCCCCTTGATCTTGGACTTCCGGCCTCCAGAACAGGGAGAGAATAACTATCTGTGGTTTAAGCCCCCAGTCTGTGGTGCTTTGTATGGAAGCCCTGGCTGACTAAGACAGTGATACAAATTCATTCATTATCCTTGAGAGCAATCAACTTTGATTGGGCCTGGGGAATGGTAACCAGGTTATAAAAGATTAATCCTCATTTCATGTTTTTTATTAAGACGAGAAGCTGGGTAAGAGCATTCGCTTTCTGGATATTTTCTTACCCCTTCTCTGCTTTAATCAAATAGTACACTCTTGGCACGTTTTACATTGTTCAGTTTCTTAACGAGGCTCCCAATCTAGACCTAATTCCAGCATTGGCTTGGAAGCTCTAGGGACCAGCTGCGGAATTAGCCCCGACGCCTCTGCAGCTGCTGAGGTTCTCGAAACTCCTTAGGACTTGGGTCTCCACGGTCTCAGGGAGTTCTGGGGCCTTGTTGACTGCACATCTTCCCTCTCCCACCTTGCCCGTTCTGGGTTTGGTACCACGGTGCTGCTCCTGGCCACAGTGCTGCTCTTGGCCACGGTGCTGCTCCTGGGGAGTAACTGGGGACTAAGAATCTCTCTCAGGCTCCCGGCCTGAGACTGCAGTCATCTACCCTGCTCCTGACCAGACTGCAACCCAGACTGCAAGCCAGGGTAGATGGGTGTTTGGGTGCCCTGCCCTTTCCAAGGAGTACAGAGATCAGACCCAGGATGTCTTGGTCAGTAACAACATGGTTTCAGTGGCTCAGAACCAGCCCCCTCCACTTGGCAAAGAACTGGAATGTCATGGGAAAGAAGCCCACCTTGAGGAGCTCTGGGAGCCTCAGTGCCCAGTGGGGTAGGGCTCCCTTGTGGGGATACACAAAGTTGGGGGATGGGAGGCCAGCGAGAGGCAAGAGACGCTTATAACTGGGGGCTATGGACCTTCTGTGCACATGAACCATCTGGGGACATTTCAAGATCCAGGGCAGGAGGCTGGGAGGTTGCAGGAATAACAGTGTCTAGCAGCCTCCCTAGGGTGCTCCCCTGAGAAGCACCGCCTCAGCCAGTCCACTTTTGAACAATTTCTTCTCCAGGCAGGGGCTTCATAACCACTCTTTGCCTTGTTCCATGAGGATTCATCTCTGTGATTTAAGGAGAGTATCATGTATAAAATAGACACTGAATTTAAATTTAAAAATACAGAAGAGAATAAGAATGCAGTTTATGTTAGCACATAAGCCAAAATTCTTATCCTGCTTTGGCTACAGCCACATTCAAGCCCTAGCTTTCACATGAAAGAGACAAACAGACATACAAAAATAAATAA
The DNA here is from genome assembly GCF_008728515.1 of Papio anubis. Classification (NCBI taxonomy): domain Eukaryota; kingdom Metazoa; phylum Chordata; class Mammalia; order Primates; family Cercopithecidae; genus Papio; species Papio anubis. The sequence continues at coordinate 116,964,673 of NC_044979.1, read as the reverse complement.
TAAAAATAAATTTTGATAAAATAGTAAGAGAAATAATCATGAACAGAAATAATAAAGGAAGTCATCATTAAAGCAAAAGTGATATCAGAATTGAGTTAAAAAAATAGACTAAAATAAATGATGGAAAGGAGGAACAGTTAAAATACAAAAATTCAAAAAAAAAATGCACTAAGTAAACATCTCCACAAAAGCAGGGAAAGATGACTCAAGCTAGTGAGACAGAAAATTGGCCTAGAAACAAATCATAAAAGAAATGGAATTCTAGGACAGAGGACAGAGAGAAATACCCGTGGAACTGAGAAAGAGTTAAATGAATATAAGGGTTATAAACAAAGGCCTGTAATTATTCAGACACTGCTTGTCATGAACAGATAGTTTAACAAATGGAAAAATGAAAGCAGTAAACTTGGAGATTAGCAAGACGGATGGAAAGAGGGAAAGCAATTAAAGACAGCATAAGTCAGAACCCCAGAATATACGAAAGCATAGCAGCATTGCAATGGTTTGAGTGTATTTAAAGCAGAATAAATATATCCTTAAAGATCTGGAAACAAAAACAAACAAATTGAAAGATAAAGCCCCAAGTTGAAAGCCTGCAACTAGAGGTTGTCCTCAGCTGGATCCCCCAGCCAGGACAGTTGGTTGGAGCCAGCGCAGAGTCCGAGCCAGCCTGGACTCCCAGCTCCACTTGGCACCTGCAGACTAGATGGCTTCCCAGTCATGCCTGTGACTGTCAGAGGGAGCCACCTTAAATAGAAAAACAGTTGCAACCTCATTTTTCTCTGTCCTCTTAGCATAGGGACTATGCTGGTTAATTTTGAACCAACTTGGTCAGGCCATGGTGCCCAGTTGTTTGCTCAAGTACTACTGTAGATCTTGCTATGCAGATTTTCTTTAGAGGTGATTCAATTTTAATCAGTAGACTCTGAGTAAACAAGATGACCCTTTGTAATGTGGGTGGGCCTCATCCAATCAGATGAAGACCTTGAGAACCAAAATGAGATTTTGCGAAGAAGAAGCAATTCTGCTTCAAGGTTACAAGATAAAACCCCTGCCTGCTGGGTCTCCTCTGCAGATTTCAGACTCAAGGCTTTTACTTGAATTTTTAGCCTGCTGGCCTGCCCTAAGGATTTTAGACTTGCCAGCTGCCAAAACTGTGTGAGCCAATTCCTTAAAGTAAATCAATCTCTCTCTCTTTCTCTCTCTCTCTCTCTGTCTTCTTATCTGGAAATGTGGCCATAGAGCTTTAGGAGGTGCCAAGGCCCCATCACTCCTGGTGGGTGCAGCTGGTGGTGAGTCTGGGGTCCCAGGCAGTAAGACCCTGTGCTGGCCAGCACTTCCTGACCAGTATGGAAGCCTGGGTATACATCCTGATTCAGGACCTATGAGCTTACGAATCCTCCTTGTCTGAGCTGCCCTTTTCTTATCTATAAAATGGGGAAGCCGGCATTCCTGGCTTCGAGGCAATTTGTCAAGATTATCAAGACTGTACCTGATACATGTGCTGGATGCCTAAAAGGCACTCAGTGGAAGGTGCTGTGTCTTGTAGTTGTGGGTTCTCTTCCCGGCACAGCATAATGAGATGAAATCAGGGAAAATTCAAGTAGCAGGGCACACCAACTCAAGGTGTATATTAATTGTGTGTTCCTTGAGAAGAATCCCATTGGCCATTCTTGGTGACATATGAGAACTACTATCGCATTTCTTGCCCTCAGGAGTAATCCCAGTGGGGAGCTCTTCATTTTTCACGGCTATAGGTCCCTTTGTGGAATCAAGAAAAATGGACTTAGGGGAAACTTCGGTGGTTTTCAAGTAAGATGTGGTGTAGCCAGACAATTCATAGGAGTTGGGTTCCCCTGGATGGGATAGGAAATGGGGTGTTGGGTTCCACATGTTCTGGAAGGTGACCTCGCACTCCTGGGCAGGTCCCAGAGAATGCCTGTGGTGTCTATCACAAGCAGAGGGACTCTGGGAGTAGAAGGAATGCATCCAATTTGGAAAGAGATCAGTGGGTCTTCCCTCAGTCTACCTGGGGCAGCAGTATTTGACCTAGGATGGAGGAGGACACTTGAACAAGGACCCTTGGCCTCTAGAGATGCTGTGGTCACAAGAGAGAGCCCCACACTCATCCAGAAGCATGTGAGCCCTGAGGTTCTCATGCCACCCATGGAAATCACAAGAAAGACCTCACAAGTGACGGGGTGCTCTTACTAACCTTGAAAAAGAGGAGCTCAGAACTGCATTCTTTTCAAATAACAGAGATGAGGCATCCCTGAGTGGACATCTCCTGGCCCTGGATACTGTACTTGGACTTTAAGTTCTCCTACCCCAGTTTCCCAGTAGTAGCGATTGTCAGTATAAACTGCCACACTGACCTCATGCTTGTCGATGGATGTGGGTAGAATTGGCTTCTAAATGCACTTATCATTTTGAAGATCAGGGGACCAGGTTGGGATTAGAATCTTGGGTGACTGTCAAGTCCTTAAAATATGTGGGAGAGTAGGGAAGGTTAACCCAAGTCAGATGCCTGGAGAGGTAGCTGTAGACACTGGACTGGACTCTACAGCAGCAGGCTAAACACTCTCTGGCACCAGAAGGGCTGGGCACCAGAAAACTATGAAGACACCTGGAGGAGGAAGGACGCACAGGGGAGATTATAGGTCATCCTTGTGGACAGGTGAGAATGTGGTCAGGACTGTGTCAGGCAGAGTTAAAGGTGGAGGCTGGAGACGCAAATATCGGATTCTCTGTGTTGAAGTTCTCTATGCCATGTCAACTGGGATTTAGGAGGCTGGAATCTGCAATCCCTAACCACATGGCAAGATCTTTTTCAGAACTTTTTTGTTTCACATTACAGTGCTGCTACTAAATCAATAGAACGACTATTTAAAAATACTCCTTTTCTTGCAAGTGAATATTAAGTGAAGGCCACTCTGTAATCCAAATAATTCAGTTGCAAAGTATGTGAAAAGTAGTATTTGTCCTGAAACCAAAATCACAAATTAAAATGATAAGAAAAGAAGTGTTAGAGAAATGTTTGACATTCAGCATGCTCACGTCAGCAGTGACTGAGCCAAATAAAAATGTAAATCACTCATGTTTGTGGTAGAGTTCCCTTGAACTCACTTGTTCTCTTCCCCACTCCTTGCTGACACATGGAAGAGTCTCCTCCCCAGGCCCCATGCAGGCAAACACTGTCATGTGACTGCTTCCAGCCACCAGATTGTGAGCAGAGTTCTCAAGTGTCACTTTTGACTCTTATCTGCTGTGGCAGCCATGGGGCCGTGTGTTGGGATTCAAGCCAAAAGTGAATTCTGAGTCCCCCAACTAACAGAATGGAACCCTTCTCTCAGCCAAGGAGATTTTGAAGATACCTGAAAAACTAGTTCAGGCCATGATGGGAAGGGTGGTCAGGCATGCCTCATTATACTCTCCTCTCTTTGGAATTCGGGCACAACTGACCAACCTAAACACTGAAACAGAGATCTTAAGACTGACAATGGAGACTCTTTGTAGTAATAAGATACCAACATGACAGATAGCAGGACCTGAAAGAAATCAAAATAGTTTACCCCAAAATATGTTTCTTTAACATATTTTAAAATGGCCCTGCAAAGCTGTCTCTTGTGGGGGAAATTTACATTTTATGATCCTGAAGAAATTAGCTGAGAGTCCAGTATCTTTAAGGGTCTGAATAAAAAACATTTGCCATCTATTCTCTCTGAGGGCAGCCACCTATGAGGCTTCATCTGCATAATAAGAACCTTGGTCTCCACAGGCTTTATCTTAACTCAGGAGTTCCCTTCTATTGGTTCCAGATCTTTAGATAATAACTTAACTCTTTCAACCAATTGCCAATCAGAAAAATCTTTGAATCCACCTGTGACTGTAAGCCTCCACTTTGAGCTTTCCTGCCTTCCCAGACAGAACCAATGTATACCTTACATATATTAATTGATGTCTTATGTCTCCCTAAAACATGTAAAACCAAACTGTAAACCAGTCACATTGGGCATGCTCTCAAAACCTCTTGAGACTGTGCCTCAGGCCATAGTCACTCCTATTTGGCTCAGAATAAGCCTCTAAACTATTTTAGAGAGTTGGACTCTTTCCATGAACAGAACGATAAATGTATACTTTGGAGGTTGCCTGGGTCTTCCAGGAACTGCTTGAACAGTGGCAGCGCTGTGCTGTCAGGACACTCCTCTGCTTTAATTGGAAGTGGATAAGTGAATATCTGTTGTACAAAGCCAAAGGGATATTGGGGCTTCTTTGTTATCAAGCACAAACTAGTGTACCCTGACTAATGCAGTCTGATGAAATGTCAGGGGTGTGTGTCATCATCACCATTAACTACTTAATTGAAAGTCATTCTGTTTGTACTCCTTATGTGCTGCCTCTTCTTTATTAAATAGACTCCTTAGTAAGATATTCAGGGCACTTTGCACTTTGTTCCCAACCTACTTATCTTTTGTCACTCCCAACACTAACACTCCCTAATCGATTCTGCCATGCACCTCCTCTCTACATATGAGTTCTACTTGTCATTCTTTGGATACCATCTCTGTTTTTTTTCTTCCCTCCATGCCTTTACTCCATGCCTGGTTCTTAGAATGGTGTCTGTAAATGCTACATTCTCTACTCTGCTTACAGAAAAAATATTTCACCTTCAAGGCCAAGTATAAGTATCTGTTCTTCTTTGAAGATCTCCACTGCTCTCAGGATCGGTTTCTCAACTCTCAGTGCTCTCCAAGCTGTTGAGTTACAAGTCCCTCCTGGGACTGATCCTACTCCATGAGAGTTGGTTAATAATCGATTTCTCTTTTTCAGTCTACAGTGTTCATTGCAAATAAAATAGGGATGCTAATAAGTGTAGCCTATATCTGACCCATGAGGCATTTAATGAGGGTTATGTTTAAAGATTTTCTTTTCTTACATTTTTGGTAAGCTGTAAAAAAATGATAGTCATTGTTGTTATCATTAGTTTTAGATCTCCTTTCTACCTTCAAAGATTGCAAGTCAGATCTGGGAGTTAAGGCTGAGTTAATTACAAGGTTTAGTTGAACAACCATGAGTGAGTTAGTTCCTGATGAATTTCAGTATGTTAATCCACAAAATTAGGAAAATAATACAACCTCAGTGTATCATTGCAAAGGTTAAACGTGCTAATCTGGTACCTGGCACATACATTTATTAAATGGCTGTTGTGATTAATATATTTGACCATGATATTAAATAGGGCTTACTGATTTTTCAGCCCTGAGAAATCCTAGTTCAGGTTTCTCTCCAGCTAGTGAGAGCCTGTCTGGTGTGAACCTAGTCCAGAGGTGTGAAGAAGGGACCTCAAATGCTGAGGGAGAAGGAGCCTTGCTGGGTCAGAGCAGGTGCAGACCTCTCAGAGTGACAAGCCCCTAACCCATGATGTCAGCAACTGGGATGACAAATTAAGTATTCCTCTGAGTGCCACTGAAATTCTGGACTGCCAGGTTGTTCCCGGAACAATGTATGGAGTTAAAAAGTCAGAGCTGTCTCCTCTGTCTCTGTCCTCCAGGCTGACAGTACAGCACTGAGTAGAGGCAATGACTGTTCTTCCTTTCCAACAACAGGCTTCCCATCTGGGTGATCTGTCTCTGCATGCATTGGGTGGGAATGGTTGAGAGAGAAGAAGGGCCTTTTCCTTTCCTCCAGCCTTCCAGAATGTAGTTAGACATTAGTCTAATGCTGACATCAGTGGGGAGACTGATTCTCCTTCTCAGATCACTTCCTCATGTAATGAGATGAGAGGTTTGCCAGCCAGGAGCAGCTATCGCCCTGCAGTCAGCAGCTTTACTCTTAAGAGTACATCCTATCTGGAGCTATGGAAAAGCTCTTGCAGGGGAGCCAGGGAGGGCTGCTGCGTTCCACATGGATTTTAGCCTTACCTGGGACTTATTAATAGCCTTACTCAGTCATTTACTAGCCTTATGATCTTAACCTCTCTTCACTCTAGTTTCCTTAATTGTAATGTGAGGATAATGCCACCTATTTTGCACAGTAGACATAAAAGTCCAACCAAATAATTTAGAATATGCTTCATGCATGCCTGGAGTGTTGGAGAGGCTGGAAGCCTCACGGTTATCTGATCATGCTACCATCTTCTCCTGAGGACCGTGTGGGTGGTCCCACATGCAGCCAGTGGCTGACATGAAGCTGCTTCTCTCTTCTCCCTCAAGGTGGACAACATGGGATGGAGCACTTCATCCAACTTTTTTCTTATCCTGAAGGCATTCCTTATTCATGATTAAAGGCTAATTAAGGTGCCACATTGAGTTATAGTCAATTACAAACTCAACTTGTGCTACTGCTCTTCCACTCCCCATTAATGTTCCCAAGCTCAGAAAGAACAATAAAATTTACCATCATCAGGATTTCCAACTCCATCTGTGATGGCTGATTTTATGCACCACCTTGTCTAGGCTATGATCTCCAGTTATTTTAACACCTGTCTAGATGTTGCTATGAAGGCACTTTTTAGAGGAGATTAACAATTGAATCAGTAGACTTTGAGTAAAGCTGATGACCTTCCATAATGTGGTGGACCTCATCCAATCAGTCAAAGGCTATAAGAGAAAATGCTGTGGTACCCCAGGAAGAAGGAATGTTGTCTCCAGACTGCAACATAAAAATCTTGCCTGAGTTTCCAGCCTGTTGCTCTGCAGAATTTAGACTCAAGACTGCAACATCAACTCTTAATGAATTTCCAGCCTGCTGGCCTGATCTTGACTTGCCAGATCCATATTGTGGAAGCCAGTTCCTCTCTCTCTACACACACACACACACACATACACACACACTCTCTCTCTCTCTCACACACACACACACACATGCACATACACATATCCTTTTGACTGTCTTCCTCTGGAGAACCCTGCCTAACACACCCTCTCTGCCTTATGCTTTGTCTTGTAGCCACCATTTGCTGCTTCCTTCCCACAATATCTTTTTTCATAAAAAAGCCGTCATTTCAGAGGCTGGGCGCGGTGGCTCACTCCTGTAATCCCAGCACTTTGGGAGGCCGAGGCTGGTGGATCATGAGGTCAGGAGATCGAGACCATCCTGGCTAACACGGTGAAACCCAGTCTCTACTAAAAATACAAAATATTCGCCGGACGTGATGGCGGGCGCCTGTAGTCCCAGCTACTTGGGAGGCTGAGGCAGGAGAATGGCGTGAACCCGGGAGGCGGAGGTTGCAGTGACCCGAGATTGTGCCACTGCACTCCAGCCTGGGTGACAGAGCGAGACTCTATCTCAAAAAAAAAAAAAAAAAAAATTGGCCTTTCCTCCTATCTCATGTAGCCTGAATATGGTTATTTGCTTGTCCAGCAAATGTATATGTTTTGCCCTTATTAGCAGCACCACAATTTCTTTCAGGTGAACACTAACTCAGGGGAAGCCGAGGTGTTTCCTTGTGGCCATGGTTCCATTGATCTTTATACCTAGCTTGAGACTGGTGTCACACTTTTTTGATTCTTCTACTTTTATACTGTCTTAAAATCGGAGAGTGTGAGTCTTCCAACTATGTCTTTCTTTTAATAAATTTATTTTGTCTATTTCAGGTTTTTTGTATATCCGTATATGTTTTAGAATTAGCTTGCTAATTTCTAAAACACTGTGACATTTCTTGGGATTACATTAAATTTATAGATCAATTTGGAAGAATTCACATTAACAACACATAGTCTTCCAATCTCTTGATTTATTTTATTTTATTTTATTTTATTTTATTTTATTTTCTTGAGACAGGGTCTCACTTTGTCTTCCAGGCTGGAGTACAGTGCCACGATCATGGCTTACTGCAGCCTTGACCTCCCTGGGCTCAGGTGATCCTACCACCTCAGCCTCCCAGTATCAGGTACTACAGGTGTGTGCCACCACACCTGGCTAATTTGTTGTATTTTTTGTACAGACAGGTTTTTGCCATGTTGCGCAGGCTGGTCTCGAACTCTTGGGCTTAAGTAGTCCTTCTGCCTCAGCCTCCCAAAGTGCTGGGATTACAGGTATGAGCCACCACAGCCAGCCTCTTGCTTTATTCAGGACTTCTTTAATTCCATCAATGTTTATAGTTTGCAGTGTACAGATCCTGCACATATTTTATTCCATTTATCTTCAAAGAGTAAATATTTCTCTGATGTTATTATAAATTATATTGTTTTATAAATTTCATTTCCAGTGTTTTTGTTAGCATATAGAAATACAAATTTTTTTGTATATTGACCTTGTATTATTTGACTGATCTTAGTAACTTTCCCCCTTGTGATTCTGGCTAGGTTCTTCTGTGCAATGTTGAATACAAGGTAAAAATAGAAATCTGTGGCTTCTTCCCTATCTTAAGTGGAAGTAGTCTGTTGTCTATTAGTATGGTGTTAACTCTATTTTTTTTTGTACATCCATTTTCTAAATTTAAGGAAATTTCATTTTATTCTTAGTTTACTTGGAGTTTCTATCATGTGTGGGTATTAAATTTTGTCAAATGCTTTTACTGCATTTACTGAAATAATGATACAGTTTTTTTTTTCTTTAAGTGTGTTGGTACAGTTTACAGTGATTGATTTTCAAATTTTAAACCAAGCTAATATTCCTGGGACAACCCCAATTTGGTTTTGATGTTTCATCCTTTTTATATATTCCTGGGTTTGGCTTACAAGAATTGTGATCCCATTTTTAAAAGTCTTCTAATGCCTTTGGTCTGGTATTAGGATATTAGATGCTCTGTATTGTTATCAGGATAATCCTGGCCTCAGAAATGAATAGTAAAATGTTTCCTACTCTACTCTTGTCTGGAAGAATTTGGGTTAATTTGATATTATTTCTTCCTTAAATATTTGGCAGAATTCACCAATGAAGTGATGTAGATCTGGAGATTTCTATGTAGGAAGGCTTTAAACTAATATTTTAATATCTTTTAAAGATGTAGAACTATTAAATTTATTTGTTTTTCTAGGTTGATCATTCGTAGTTTGTGTCTTTCAAGGTATTTTCCTTTTAATCTAACTTGTCAAATATGTTGTTCTAAAGTCATTCATAATATTCCCTTATCATCTTCTTGATGTCTGTAGGATCTGTAGTGATGTTCACTTTTTAACTTCTTATACTGGTAATTTGAGTCATCTGTTTTTATTTTTTTCCTAATAAGTCTTGCAAGAGGTTTATCAATTTTATGAATTTTTTTCAGAGAACAAATTTTGGTTTCATTGATTATCTCTATTGCGTGTCCACTGTTCATTTCGTTAGCTACTGACATTTTCTTTGTTATTTCCTTCCTTCTCAATTTGTTCTTCTTTATTGAGTTACTTAATTTGAAGCCATTTTTCTTTTTGAATACAGTAATTTAATGTTATAAATTTCTCTCTAAGCACTTCTTTAGCTCTACATCCCATATTTCAATATATTTTCTTTCCAGTATCTTTGAGGTGCAAATGTCTACATTTACTGTATTGCTTCTTGCTTATTTAGAAGTTTGTTGCTGAATTACCCAATATTTTCCAATATTCGAGATTTCTTTCTTTTATTCATTTCCAGTTCAATTCTATGGCAGCCAAAGAAATATTTTATATAATTTCAATCCTTTTAAAAGTGCTGAGTCCTGTTTTAAGGCCTAGGCTGTAGCCTATATTGGTAAATGTTCCATGTACATTTGGGAAAAATGCTCTGCTATTGTTATATGGAGTCTGCTATAAATGGCACTGAACTGAAGCTGGTTGATAATTCTTTTGGTTCCTTTTAGCCACAAACACATAAATTATCTTTGGATCTGCTCAGTCACAAGGCTTACAAGAACAGTTTGTACTGCAGGCTGAACGTGTGACACATGCTTCTCATTTTCTAGTCCTGCTCAAAGCTAACAGCCTTTTGGAAAAGTGTGTGGAAAAATCAAAGCATCATATTCAAACATGACTTGTATGACCACTCCAAATCCAAAATGGCCTCCTAAGCAAGTGCTTCTTTTTGTGGTAGGGGGTATAGGGCAGTGACTTGCATTTCATCTTGGAGGTAGACCTGTGTGTTGTTTTGTGGAAAGTCAAGATGATCGAGATCTCTGCAGAACGTGTTACAGCAGAGAGCTATAATACATCTGGGTAACTGCAACTGGAGCACTACCTGATTAAGTTTATAACACTCAATAGTCATTCCATAAGCCTTCTGCACAGGTCTAATTGGTGAGTTAAATGACAGTGCGATAGGTATCTCTGCCCTTGTTTCTTTGAAGTATTTTATAGTGATATTAATCTCTACAATATCTCCAGAGAGGTGAAATGACTTCTGCTGGTATCATTTTTAATTTTTTATCATAGAAGAGACTGGAAATTTCATGCCTATGTATATAACCAAGAAAAATCAGTAAGTATTTCTTGTAAAAGTTTTGTATGAAAATGTTTATAGATGCATTGTTTATAATAATCCCAATTTGGAAACAGCCTAAGCGTCTATCACTAGGAGAATTAATAAGTAAATTGCGGTATACTTGTGGTAAACGCTTTTTATCTATGTAACAATATGGATGACTGTTACAGTCTTCATGTGGCAAAAAGAAAATAACAGAAAAATGTTCAGACTGTGTGATTCTATTGATATGAAATTCATAAAAGACAAAACAAATTGATGATGATACAGTTCACAATAATGCTTACCCTTAGAAAGGAAGGGATTGGTTATTGACTAGGAAGAGGCATGTGGAAATTTTTTAGGGTGTCATTCTAAATTTTCATCTTGTGGATATATACACAATCATATACATATGTAGAAATTTACTGAGTTGTACTAAAATTAGTTTGCTTTATGTACATTGTGCTAAACCTCCATAAAAAGTAAAATGAGGGAAAGAAGTAGAGAGAGAGGGAAAAAGTGAGAGGGAAGGGAAAGGTTGGAGGGAGGGAGAGAGAATAGGTAGAGGAAAATGATAAAAGGATAATGAATTTTTCCTTTTCATCATTATCTATTAGGTTATATTTCTTCTATACTAAAAATATTACTAAATGAAAGAAACTAGACAAATTATCTCATTCCTGTGGCAAATGCCAGACAAAATGAGGAATTGATAAATTCGTGTTTGGAAACACAGAGTGAGGTAGAGATGTTCCTCCCACTGATCACTTTACACTGTGCTCCATAAAGTGTTTATTCTGCATTTTCACAGGGACCCAGGAAGTAATGATCTCAAAACTGTTGTTTGCCATTTCTCCATATATTGGCATCCCCTCTGTTACATGATGTAACCTATTCAGACCTGGAGCCAGCCTGGGCATGACATAGTGCACTTCCGGGTAGGCAATCCTGTGTCCTCACCAGTCCCCAGACACTGGCCCGAATGCTATGAGCTTGCCAGGGGACTCACACGGATGACCTGCTTGCTGCATAGTTAAGAAAGTGTCAGTCACAAGACAAATCATTTTACTACACAGTGAAAATAATTCAATAATGTTTGCAAGGTAAGTGCAATATTTCAGTTTTGCTTTCTCCCAGTCACTTTTTGTTTGGCTGAATGAAATGTGAAATATATGTCCCCTCACCAAAACAAAAAGAGTTCATTGAATATGATGAAAAGAGAGAGCAGCTCCATGGGAACAGAAGCCAAATAAGCTGAGTGAAAAGCAGGGAAATGGAAAAACTCACTTAATGGCACTGAGCAGCAGAGCTTGGAGGACTCTGAGAGCCCTCGCCGAAGCACATGGACAGAGCTGGGCGATGTGGCAGCAGCAGGCTGCTGACCTGTGAGTGTGCTGTCTGTGTCATAGGTATGTGGCAGCCGCCACTGGAATCTCATCCCAAGCCCTGCGAGATGATGAGCTGTTGATCTTACTGATTTGCAACACTCAAAGCCAAAGTCATCCAGATTTTTATGTCATGACTCGAGATGGCTTTGTGTTTTTAATTCCCACCTACTGCCACTCAGCTTTCTAAAGCTGATGCTCACCATGGAGACAAGCTCAGGCATGCACATTCTCTGGCATTACTCAATAGGCTTTGGCCCCAAATCCTTGTACAGTCATCTGGTTTTAACTCTGTGGACCACTGCAGCTGTAGGCACCTCTGAGACCAGGCAACAGTGAAGTCTGCGGCCTCCACGGCTGAAACCAGCCCTTCTGAGCATCCACTCTGCCCCGTGCAGCATTAGGACTCCAGATATTAACACTATGACTTTGAGAAAAAGGCAAACTCAAGACAGCAAAGAGAAAAATCATGCCTCCCAAAGGTGTGGAAATAACTAGTCCTGCTCTTCTTGTCCAGTGCATCAAAGAAAGTGTGCCATCCTCCTTAGCAAAGGATGTGTGTGCACCTTCTAACAAACCAACAAAAGGGTTGAGAAGAGAGAGGGGAATGATCCAAAGAGATGAATTTTAAAAGATGATCTGTGAATAGGGGGAGATTGTGATTGTGAGTATGCCATAGGAACTCAAAGCTTCAGTCCAATCTTGTTTGCATCAAGTCACCACTGCCTAGTAATTAACACTCTAGTCATCCTTCCCTTTGACCTTGCCTCGCCGTCTGGAGAGTCTCCTCAGGTAGATAAGTAGCTAGCTAGCTACATAGTATTATTTGATAGGTCACTGCTATGGTTTAAATGTTTTTGTCCTCTCCAATATTGTTGGAAGCGGTGACTGGATCTTCAGCAGATAAGAAACCCGCTGGCACCTTGATCTTGAACTCTCCAGCTTCTAGAACTGTGAGAAATAAATTTTTGTTCTTTATAAATTCCCCACTCTCAGGTATTCTGTTATAGCAGCACGAACTGACTCAAACAAAATTTGGTACCAGGGAATTGGGGTGTTGCTACAACAAAAACCACAAACTGTCGAAATGGCTTTGGGACTGGATGATGGCTGGCTCTGGAACAGTTTTGAAGGGAATGCTGGAAAAAGCCCAGATTACCAAGAATGGTGCATTCACAGTGATTGTGGTGAAGGCTCAGAAGAAGAGGAGAGCTGTAGGAAAACCTCATTCTTCTTAGAGATTACTTAAGTGCTTGGCCAGAATGCTGATAGAAATATGGATAGTGAAGACCATTCTTCTGAGGTCTCAGATGAAAGTGAAAAACAGGTATGAGAAACTGGAGGAAAGGCCATTCTTGTTACAAAGAACTTGACTGACTTCTGTCCTTGTTCTGGGACTTTGTGGGATGCAGAACTTAAGAGTGATAAACTAGGATATTTGGTGGAAGAAATTTCTTCCAGCAAAGTGTTCAGGATACTGTATGGCTTCTCTTAACTGCTTATAGTAAAATGAAAGAAGACAGAAATGATTTAAAGATGGAATTTTTAATTAAAAGCAAAACAGAACCTAAAGAGTTTGAAAATTCTAAGCTTGTCTATTTAAAGAATAAATATGTATGCTTAGAAGAGAAAACCAAGGGTATGGCCAAGTGAACATTTGATAAGGAAATTAACAGGAATAGAAGGGACCAGGTGCTATATATCAAGACAACAGGCAAGGACCCCAAAGTCATTTTGGATATATTTGGGGTTGCCATGCTCATTGCAGGCCCAGAGTTCTAGGGCCTTGAGGGCAGAACAGTTTCTGGGGAGAAACCAGGATACCCACGGGACCTCAGGTTTGTGGCCCAGGGTTGTCCCAAGTCTCTGTTCTCCACATTCTGGTGCAATGCTCCTCGGCCACCCCTGCTGTGGCTTAGAGGGGACCTACATGCAGCTGGAGCCGCTGCTGCAGAGGACATAGGGAATGAGATTTAATGTTGTGTATGTGGTGCTAATTTTTCAGGCACGCAGAATGCAAGAGCTGTGGAGGCATAGCTACCTCCACCTAGATTTTCCAGAATGTCTTGAGGCCAAGGCAGATCTGCCACAGGGGTGGGGCTGCCACAGAGAACCCACACTATGGGAATGCTGAGTGAAGTCGTGTGGACAGGGCGATCCCCAGAGATCTCATGGCTATAGAAACACCAGTGTGCAGTGCCAGCCTGAGTGGGCTGTAGGCATCTGGACTCCCACCTGAGAGAACTGTGGTGTCAGCAAAACCAAAAATCTCCAGCAGAGCCATGAGGGTGCGGCCGCCAGGAATCTTGAGGGCAACTGCCCCAGTATGTCTGGAAGGTGAGACATGGACTCAAAGAAGATTATTCTCTTAAGATTTAATGTTTGCTTTGTTGTGTTTTGGACTTGTTATTTCTTTCTTCTTATTTCTCTCTTTTGGAATGAAAATGTCAGTTCTAATGTAAGTGTTTCTTGTAAAAGTTTTGTATGAAAATGTTTATAGATGCATTATTTATAATAGCCCCAATCTGGAAACAGCCCAAATGTCTATCACTAGGAGAATGAATAAGTAAATTGCGGTATACTTTTGGTAAACACTTTTTATCTATGTGACAACATGGATGCCTGTCCCACTATTGTATTTTGGAAATACATATCTAATTTGATTTTACAGGTTCACAGCTGGGAGGAAATTAGCTTTAGGATGAATAGATCTTTGAGTCTCATCCACATGATGTTTACAAGAGACTTTGGATTTAAACTTTAAAATTAATGCTGAGATAAATTAAGACTTGGGGACTACTGGGGCTATTGAGATAGAATGACTGCATATTCTTTTTATGTGAGAAGGAAGTGAACTTTGGGGGCCAGGAGCAAAATGCTGTTGTTTGAATGTTCATGTCCCTCAAAAATTTATGTTGAAACTTAATCCCCACTGCAACCATATTGGGAAGTGAGGTCTTTGGGAGGTGACTGGGTCATGAGGGCTCTGTCCTCATGATAGAATTAGGTGCCCTTATGAAAAAACTTGATGGAAGGGGTTCTCTTTTTGCCCTTCTGAGGTCTCTGTCATGTGAGGACACAGTGTTCCTCCGCTCTGGAGGATGCAGCATTCAATGCACCCTCTTGGAAGTAGAGACCCGACCCTCACCAGAAGCCTGAACCTGCTGGCATGTTGATTTTGGCCTTCCCTTTCTCCAGAACTGTGAGAAATACATTTCTGTTCTTTATAAATTACCCGGTTTCAGGTATTTCGTTATAGCAGCACAAAGACAGTCACTATGACAAACTCTAAAAGGCAGCACGTAATGACGATGTTATGGACTAAATGTTCCTTCTTGAATTCATACGTTGAAGCCCTAACACCCAATGGGGTGATATTAGGAAGTGGGGTCTTTGGGAGTTGATTGGATTTAGATGAGGTGATGGGTGGGCCCATGATGGGATTAAGTGTCCTTATAAGAAAAGGCAAGAGAGACCAGAGTTCGCTCACTTTTTGTCTTCATCTCTCTTTCTCTTTCTCTCCCTCTCTGCCTTCTCCCTGCTATGTGAGGACACAGAGAGAAGGTGACCATTTGCAAGTCAGGAAGAAGGCCTTCACCAGAACCCAACCATGCCAGCACTCTGATCTCTGACTTTCAGCCTCCAGAACTGTGAGAAAATAAATGTCTGTTATTTTAGATGCTTACTCTATGGTATTCTGTCACTGCAGCCCAAGTTGAACAAGGTAGATGATTGTAACAATGAAAATGAAAATAAAAACATCAGCAGGGAGCATTTATTGAGCATGTGGGTACCAGGCATTAGGAAGAACACTTTGCTGTGGGTTTACCCACATAAGCCACACCAAACCACCACACTACTCTCTCTATAGGGTCGAATAGTATCCCTATCCTACTGATAGTGAGCTGGCCTTAGACAGCTAAAATGGCTTAAGCAACTAGATAATTAGATGAAATTTCCCAGGAGGGGATTCTTGAAGGACAACATGTGTTGGTTCAATAGAAAGTGGGTCAAAGTGGGGGCCAGTTAGGCGGAAGCGCAGAATGTGAGAAGCCATGAGCAGAGGGAGTTTATGCCACACACTGGGAGGTGAGCAAGGGGAATGGTGAGGGATGAGGCTGCAGATGACAGATCTGAAGGGCCTGGAAGGCAGTTTGGACTTTAACCTGGGATCTTAAACTGCCCTAAGCAGTGGGGCAGTGTAATCAGAAGAACATTGCAGCTGTCATGTGGGGAATTAACTGAAGCCAAGAATATGATTAGAAAGGATGGCTGCATCACAACCATCCAGTCATCAGGAGAGTAAATTGGGCTGGACCAAAGATGTTAAAGAAACATGATAAACAAAGGCAGGGATGCCCAGGGATTGATCTAGTGCTTTTTGCCTGGTCAAGCAGTGGCATGGAAATGCTGAGGGCTGAGTGGGCAATCAATCTAAGGGGAGAGAGATGATGTGTTTTGTTTTAGATATGTTGAATTTTCAATTCCTGGGGGACTCTTAGTAAGGAGTTGGAATTGCTATTTGGGAATTGGAGAAGGAAGGCTGTGTGTAAGACACAAGGGGTTGGTCATTAACATGTGGTAGTGGCTGACTCTAGGGAGGCGACAAGGCAACTAAGGGAGCATGTGTAGCCTATGTAAAAGGAGACAGGAAGGCCACAGGGGAAGCCTAACATTTCACAGCAGAAGGAGAGTTGCTAGCTAAGGATACTGGTAGGAGGTGGTCACAGACTTGGGAGAAATCAGAAGGATGTGTGTGATCCTAGCCAACAGGGCTCTCAGTTGCAAAGCAATCTTCTCCAGCGGATACAGGATTTCTTTCTTGACCCCCGCTGGAGGTATTCCAAACACTTTACTTACTTCCCACACTCCCCATCTGTCCTAGTTGGCTCGGGCTGCCATAACATAGTATCACAGGCTGTGTGGCTTAAGCAACAGAAATTTATCTTTTCACAGTTCTGGAGTTCAGATGCCAAGATAAAGGTGCCATGGTTGGTTTTTGGTGAGGGCTCACTTCCTGGCTTGTAGACGGCTGCCTTCTTGCTGTGTCCTGACATGGCCTCTTCTCTGTGCATACAAAGGTGGTGGGAAGAGTACCCTAATCTGTTTCTCTCTTCCTATTCTTATAAGGCCACCAGTCTTAGCAGGTTAGCGACCCACTTTTAGGACCCCATTTAACCTTATTTACCTCCATAAAGACCCTATCTCTAAATATAGTCATATTAAGGGTTAGGGTTTCACCATAGGAATTTTGGGCAAAACAGCTTAGTCTAGAATACCACCCAACTCACTCAATTTTTGTAGATGGTCTCACCAAGCGATTTGTCAAATAACTGTCTGAGGGATGTAGGAGGAAATAATATCAACTGCAGAGGTAAGTGGGACTAGCCTAGAACCTGAGGATCCTGAACTCTCCAAGACAGGAGGGAAGAGAAGATGTGAATGAGAGCAGGGACAAAGAATATGAACAGCGAGAAGGGGATGTGAGGGGCTTTCACATGGAGTGACCCTGAGCTGCACACATTGCAAATGACTTCCTCTACTCCAGTGACTTTTTAAAAATTAATTGCCTAAAAATTGAGTTTGTAGTCCCTCCCCAGCTCTATTTTCAGCCATCCATTGCAGTAGATCATTTATGCTGGGAAGGTCTATTCTATGCCAGGTTCTGTGATTGAAGCTTGGGGAGGAACATGTGCCTCAGATATAGATTCTTCCCTTTACAGTTTCACCGATTCTTTGAAAGGGGGCTTAGACATGCAAAATAAATTACAGTATGGTGTAACTGGCCCTGTAATATAGGTGTGTTTTAAGAATTATCATAAATAGTTGTTCAAAGTCTAACATTAGTGACATGTGGTCTAATAAAGAAAGAAAGCTTTTCAGGCTGCTTCTCCCTCCTGTTTGTCTGTTTGTGCCTGTGTAGAAACTGAAGTGATGCAGCTTATAGAACTTCCAGGAAAGCTTTGGATTTTGAATTAGACTTATTTCAGGGGCCTCGTTGAACTCTCGTAGGCTTTTGGCTGTCATCTGCTAGTGAAATTACTGAAGATCATGAAAGCTTATTTTAAGGTGCCCAGCATACCCAATGATCACAGATTCTGGGCATGGGGGATTGAGTGCTCTGAACACAAGTTGGTAAGCATGGCAGACTGCTATGGAAGGGTGCATTTCAACTGTGTCTTGAGGCATGAGTACCTTACTAAGACTGAGATTTGAAATCAAATGTTTTCTGGCACCTTGACCTTAGCAAAAATGGGACTGTATTTCCTGAGGTCCATTCCTGTGATAAAATTCCTATGAGGCATATTGAAATATTAACAGGATTTCACCTATTCTGGAGTTTCTCTATGGTTGGTGTGCCCAAGGAAAGTGTAGATCAATAAGTATAAACCAACTGGGACCCATTTTTTGAGTTTCTTCTTATTAACAATATCATTTTTTTAAAAATCAGGACTTAAAAAGATAAACAAATGAAGAAACACAATAAATGGATGATTGATGAAAATAGAATCGTGTCTATGGAATTAATCATATAAAGTTCTCTGTCAAGTGGTCTCTATCCCGGAGCTGTTGTTCTCTCATAGTATCCTGTGATTCCTCACCCCTCTTGATTCTGAGCTCTTCAGGGGTAGGTGCCTTGTCTCACTTGTCTTCCCATCCCTGGAAATGACAACAACTATTTGTATAATAAATGAATGAATGAGTGGATAAATCAATGAATGAGTGAAAGCACTGTTTCCTTCTTGCCCATCTCTGTGGTAATCAGAAACCGAGGTGTGGTGTTCTTGGTTCTCTATGACCAAAGATGCTCATTCCTCATGTCCTACCTCTGCTTCAGTTCCCAGGACACCCCTGATCAAGGATATTACTTAACCTTTGAGCCTCTTATTTCTCATCTCTAAAACAAGAACATTAAACACCCTCTCTCAAAGCTGTTGTGAATATGAGAAGTAGCACACGTAAAATCTCTAACCCAAGGCTTGATAAGTGGCAGGTGTTCAACCATGGAAGAGTCATAAACCTCTCAGATATCAGGAAAAGTTCAACCTAGAACATGGGGGCATCCTTATTGTAGAAGGCTTACGACTGGAAAAATGTAAAAGAAATTTGGCATCTATAACAGCACATTTCCAAGTGTCCATACATCTCACTTGTTTGCAAGAGGGATGGCCAACTTAGATAGCAGTGGCTAAGTTGAGTTGTTCCCCATGAGTGTACAACATGCAACCCTTTTTCTGAGATCTCATTCCTGCCCACCACCAGAGTTTTGCTTGAGGAAGGTTCCTTCATTGCTAAGGTGAGGGGAACCTCAGGTACCATTTTAAATATCTCCTTTCTGGTTTTGTTGCCGTCCAAGGCAGGGTTTTGGTTAGATCTAAATCTCTGCTTTCAGCTCAGTACAAACCCTTCCTATTGCAAGGAGAATGCGAATTCCTACAGTTGACATTAAGTGGGCTCTTCCATCAGGACCCCTAGACATCACTGACAGCAAGGGGCCTGGGGTCTGGGAATCCTTGGACCTGTGCCAACTCAGAACTGGCCTGAGGCCTTTGGAAGCCATGGCCACTGCCGTTGGGGCTACTCAGCCCAGCGCCTGAAATCCTTCGGACACAATGGAGCATCTGCTTGCACCCATCCCTCCCAGGAAGCTTCCAGGCTCCCCCAGTGGTCAAAATGAGGATTACGGGAACACGCTGCATCTGTTCATCCAACAGCTGAGACCCTACCTGCCAACACAGCTCCCACTTTTCTGCGCACATGAATAAAAAGAAACTACAAATTGATTGTTAGCTTTTGTGCACAGTAGCGCTTACAGGAATGGGATATAGCCCCTCTGGTTTAGCCGGAACCTGCAAAGTCTTCTAGGCTGCTGAGCCGCTCTGAATGTAACTTGCCTTGAGAGTCAATTTTGTGACTTCATAAAGTTGGTGAGTTCACCTCTGTTCTGCACAGCACTTTACCACCCTAGCTATAATGTTTTAAATCCGTGGAAAGAAAAGTATCATTTTGATTTAAGAAATGCACGTGTGGGGAAGGATACTGATATATCCTGAGAGACTAGCAAACCCTCGTACACACCCTACACCCTGTGCCAATGAGTTTTAGATTTCTTTCTTATTTTGTCCACCGTCATGGAAATGTAATTTTTTCCATATGTCAGATGATGAAGGCCACATCTTTCTGATTCAAAACCATGAGCTTTTTCCCACATCAGAGCCAGCCAATAGGATAATGGTGTCTAATTCTCTTTTTAAGCCACATTGAGACCAACAGATAGCATCAGTTAGGATTAGATTTGGCTGCATATAAAAGAAACTTGAATGCAGTGGTCTAACCAAATGGAAAGTATTCTCACCCATAAGATAAAGTTCAACCCATAAACTGCTCCAAACCCACAGATAAGTTCTTTTTTGGCTTGAACCGTGTTGTTCTGTGATTTACAATTTTTGAATTTATTACCACATTTTAACAAAAATCATATATCATATAGAAATACACAGTTAGGCTCCTTCCCAAATAGCAACTGTTGGCTGATGCTGCCTAAGCTATGACTGCCTGTTCAGCCCCTGCATGGCCCTACAGTGATCGTCTATCCCTCCTCGTCACCCCAGTGCTGAGAATGAGAGTCTTGGCCAAGTACCTCTCAGCTGCTGCCCTCTGAGTCTGCAGCCTTTGGTTTGTGCTCCACCATCTGTATTCATTTCCCAGGACTGCAGGAGCAAAGTACTGCCAAACTGGTTGGTTTGGGACAACAGAAATTTATTGTCTCACAGTTCTGGAGATTGAAGTCTGAGATCAAGGTCTTGACAGGGCCAAGCTCCCTTTGAAATCTGCAGGGGAAGGGTCCATCCTTGCTCTTCCAGCTTCTGGTAGCCCTGGGTGCTTCTTGGCTTGCAGAGAACCACCTTACCGCCATGCTTCACATTATCTTCCTCTGTTTGTGGCTTTGTGTGTAAATGTTCCCTTTTTATAAGGACACCAGGCCTATCAGGTTAGGGCCTCACCCTAATGACCTCCTTTTAACTTGATCATCTGCAAAATCCCTATTTCCAAATAAGGCCCCATTTTGAGGTAGTAAGGGGTTAGGACTTCAATATCTTTTGAGGAGACATGATTAAACCCATAACGCCTTTTGAATCTGCTTTGGTCTTTCATTTCCTAACCATTTCCCCCTATTTTGGTATTTTTTGTGTTTTAACTCCTATCCTTTCTTATGGCTCCAGTTCCTACCTTATCATACCCTTGTGTGTGGCCATTCACTTTTCCATTAAGAAAACTTGAATTCCAGTTAAAATAGCTTCTATCTCTTTATCGTGGTAACTCAAAAACAAGTTTAGCTCCATTAGGATAGACTTTGTTTAATGTATTTTTTTCAACAGAACCATTTGGGTGAGGATGGGAGCCTGACATGGGGGTGACACATTTGTTCTAATCTCATAGGAGTTACTGCCTGGATCCCTCTACTGAGAAAGATGTACGTCTCAACCAGACTCAGTGGTTGGGAGTTCTGTGAGGGATGGGTGGTGTCTCCTTAAGTGCCAAGGAGCAGGGCAGGCAAGGGTATGGTGGGATGCATGCTAGGTAGTGCCCATTTGGCTTGTTCAAAGTTAAGCACTTTTTTGACCACTAGGAACTCAGTGACGAATTATAGAGTGGTGCTTACCTTTGTAAGCGAGGAAAAGACTCTTGATAACAAGTGATTGCAATACAGAGTAGTAAGTACCTTCGTAACATGGAGCAGACCCAGAAAGATGGAGTCTGGCTCAAGTAGCGTTCTCTAAAGTACACTTCTAAGAAATAAAACTCTATTTACAGTGAGATGTATTGGAAAGTCTTAATTCAAACTACACTGAAGGCAAGAATGTGGTCCCAGGTCCCAGGATCGAGCCATCACCGAGGACCTGAAAACGGCCTGTGACCACTGGGCTGGAGAGAGCAGTATTGCAGACCGGAGGCTTCTTTTCCACATGTATCTGCTGTATCTTAGGTTCTTTGGTACTAGAATGTCCATTTCCTGCTTTAAGGCCATTATAATTAAGTCCTGGTGTTTTCTTACCCACTCAAAGCACAGCTTTAGAGTTATAATTGAAAAAATGGCTGTGTATCAGAAATGTTGCATCTGTCCTATTTTCTCTGCAAATTTCAGGTTGTCTTCCTGACCTGTTAACCTGGGAAAGGCTGTGGAGTGCTGGTACTCTCTGCCTGTCATGTGGCTTCTGTGCATTCTTCGTTGACAAGCAGCATGCAGGGCATGGTCTGGAGTGTGGAGAGGGGCTGAGACATCCAACACAGAGTCAGACCCCAGCATACGAGCTCCTCCTCCTAGAGTTTAAACTTGGGAGAAGTGCTGGGGGGAAGCAAGGTGAGCAGCAGCAGTCAATACCTGTGACAACAAGTCATCCTGCTTCTTTTCTTTCTGATCTATCCCCAGGACCCCTACTACTTATCTTCTATGTACCCTTCCCTCCCCACTATGCTTGCCTGGGGCAGCCTCACACAATCCAGGCACAGGGCTTGGTGTCCAGTCCTCTAGCGATATGCCCTAGAGGTTCCTGTAACTGGCCCACGCTCTTTGATAAGCACGCCCTTCCCCACTGGGGCCCTTTCCTAGGTCCCACTATGGAAAGCCTGAATCCAGGGTTAGGGAGACTGGAGCCTACTCACCTGTCCTGGGTGGGTCAGACCGGGGGTTTCTTCACATTGCTGGAAGCAGCCTCATTACGGCTACTATTGGGACAGCACTGTGTGCCAGGTCTGGGGTCTGAGGGGTCAGATATTGTAGTAAATAGAAAATACATGAAGAGGTCAAGATTGGAGATCCAGGACTGGTCAAAAAGGGGTGTGTAAGAGGACCACCAGCAGGAGGTCCTTCTAATGACCTCCATCCTGACAGTCATCAGAAGGAAGTGCCTCTGTGCTCTTCCTCCTAAGGTACAGCAAGGCAGGATGGGAGACTCTCTATGGGAGAGTGGGCCGAGATCTGTGGACCCTGGGCTCCTGACTTCAGCCCCTCTCAGGAGCCCACTGGGAGCCATTACAGATATCTGCATATTTGCAACTCCTTTAAGGCTCTCGGCTGGGCATGGAAGCATGACCCTTTCCTTCATTTCCCACAGAACAGCTCAGGGCAAGCTAGAATAATCACACAACTCTTGCCCAAGGCCCAGCAATGCCCCAGCAGGTGACCAGAGGCTCAGCCGGCTTCTCAGACTTGCAGCCCTGCCCCACCCTCACCAGGCAGAGGGACATGATGGCAAAGGGGACTGCCTGCGTTTCAGTTCCTCTGTTCTCCCGCCACCCTTCTGGGGAGGAAGCATGCCTGGTTTGGCCACCATGTGGAGGGAGCCTCGTGGCTAATGATCCACTCTGAGCTGTCAGAGGATCTACTGGCTGAGGATGTCCCTGGAATGGCCATTGGAGGTGCCGGCCGTGGGACACCATCATGGTGACTTCTTCCTGGTTGCCCGGTATGCTGCCCCACCTGGTAGTTGTAAAGTCCTGATACTGATGACTGTGGGGGTGAGGCACACATCTGGTGTTCAGAGTTCAGTCCAGCCTAAGCGCTGCACATCAGTTGGATTTATGTGAGGCTGGCTGGAGGCTCCTGGAGGTGGGGTTGACCTCTGGCCTGTTTGTTCTCCTAGCCCTTGTACCCTCTCTCCTTTGCTATCTCTTCCTCCCCCGCTGGCCCCTCTGGCTAAAGTTCCCTGTGCACCCAGTGCTCCATGTGTGGAAGAAGAAAAAATAACAGCATTGTCTGCATTTGGGGCTCTTTTAAATTTAAAAAAAAGTATGGAGTTGAAATTCACATTACATACAGTCGGATATTTTAACATGAACAAATTCGGTGGCATTACATGCACTCACAGTGTGAGCTTTTAATCGTATCAGTAACTTAAAATCATTGATCCAGGTCCCTGGCCACTTGCTATGGATTTGACATATGTTGTGTCATTTACTCCTGTCACCAACTCTAAAACAGGAGTCACCATCACCCCTCTTTCACTGATGCGGAAATTAGGTCATAGCCTTTCCCAAAAATACGTGGCTGCAAAATCTTAGAGTATAAACTTAAACCCAATCCACTGACCCTGAAAGTTTGGTTAAATAATTTCTTTTCTACTCTACCATGTTGCTTATTGGAATACGAAATCAAATTCTCTGCAGTTTTCCCATGTAAGAGAGGGGGCAGCATGCTGGTCGAGGAGAAAAGGACCAAGTAAGTTCTTGTCTCTGACCTGCTGCTGCAACAAACTCCCTGGCTTGAGGATAGGGTCCAGGCAGTGCCTCCGAGGCCTGAGCACCTTTGGGATTTAATGCACTCACCTGGCCTCAGAGTTCTTAACAGCAGAGCATTCAAGGGAGCAAACACCCAACTATCTGAGTCAACCCAAGACAGAGAACTGCTCCCCACACTGATCTTCTAGGCCAGCCTCCCTTTATGTGGAAAAGAACAAGGATAAGGGCTTTGCTTAGTGCCATGGTGCCTGTTACAGACCTTGGGGCACTGGGCTCTCTGTCCAGCCCTCTGTTGGGTATGATAAGCTGCAGAATAGAGGTCACTGGGTCATAGCTGGCCACTGCTTTGGGGCAGAGACACTATCTCCATCCAGTCCCCAGGAGGCTTTTAATGGGGTGCTTCCTCCTGTGAAATGTCCCCTCAACCAGCATGCAGCTCACATTTGCTGTGCCACCTCACAGTGACAGCTCACACAGCCAGATCTCCACTATGGCAACAGGCAAAGCTGCTGATGTGGATGGCAGATGGCTGTGGCAGTGGTGGGGGAGCTGGCTGCATAGAGGAACAGTGTGATCGGAGTCACATCAGATAAGAAGAGGAGGCAGGGAGGAAAGGAGAGGGACTTAAGTGTCTGAAAATGGAAAGCCAACCCCAGCTGGAACCTGGCAGCCCTGAGAGCAGCATAGGGGAGGGGAATAGGGGGCACCATAATGGGATTAGTGGGACTCACTGTATCATAAAGGAACATTTGAGCACACCTGTCCCAGCAGAGCTGAGAGAGCACTTGGAGTGTCATGCTGGGGCGGTGGGCCAGTTGTTTCTGTCCACCAAAACTCTAGGTCTTTTCTTTCTTCTTTTTCTTTCCACCACCCGCCACCACCCCACTTCTAGGTGGGAAGAGGTTTGGGGAGGCTCTGCTGTACTGGGGCTGGTGGCTTGCACCTGTTAGGGTAATAGCTAATTCCTTCAGCCCATGGCTTTTGTGGCTAATGTAATGCTATATTTCCAATTATTCTGGGGAGAGTGTGAGTGACCCAGGGCCCAGTCACATATGTGTCCACCTGGTTGAGGTTGAGCCAAAACCTCGTGAGGCAGCTGCTAGTGCCTACTGCACTGAGAAGCCAAGCCAAGAGGCTGGAGGGGGTTGGAGGCAATGGGTGAGTGTCTGTTTCAAACCTGGTTAGTCACTAAATTTGCTTCAAGGACCCCTGCAAAAATTGAGGAAACACAAATCTGTAAGTAGGAGAATCTTCTGGAAGTCTGCTGATGCAAAGATGTCGCAGTCTAGTTTAACTTTTTAAAATAATGGTAAGATGATAGTCGTATAATAACATAAACACCATTAACAACCCTAGTGAGCGTTTTTTTGGTCAAGGTTTTGCAGCACATGAGACTAGGATTTATCTGTTGGCTGTCGAGCCCAGACTCGAGCAATATGCAATGCACAAAATTCCATAGAGATTTTGTGTGAGGTTGATATGAAACCTGCTTGCCAAATTTAATAGCAGTAGTATTAAAGTAATGGTGATTTAAAGACCAAGTTTAATTTAGTAGTACTAAATTTTTGCTTCCTAGGCTGGGCTTGGTGGCTCACACCTGTAATCCCAGCACTTTGGGAGGCCTAGACAGGTGGATCACCTGATATCAGGAGTTCAAGACCAGCCTGGCCAATATGGTGAAATTCTGTCTGTACTAAAAAATACAAAAAAATCATCCGGGCGTGGTGGCGGGTGCCTATAATCCCAGCTACTTGGGAGACTGAGGCAGGAGAATTGCTTGAGCCTGGGAGGCAGAGGTTGCAATGAGCTGAGATCATACTGCACTCTAGCCTGGGCAACAAGAGTGAAACTCCATCTGAAAAATAAATAAATAAATTTCTGCTTCCTCACATCTGTGGTGCATATGATACTCTCTGAACTGAAGATTTAAGACACATGATGTGAAAGACCTTCGTGTTGCTTCTGGGTGCAGGATGTAACATAGAAGATACAATTGAGACCCACAATGTTAAAATTTAGGAGACAACCTTACTGCTGAGAGCAAAACTTGGGACGGTGCCCAGTAGAAAGTGATGAGCCCTCCCTATGAGTGATGGCTGCACCATTCTGACAGCCGGTGGCTCAGATCATGGGCTGTGCCCATCACCAGGCAGGTCCCCCTAAGGGATTCAGAGATGGGGTGGAGGCCCTGGAATATACACAGGGAGGGAGGGTAGAACAGAAGCCCTAGGGTTTAACAATGAGCTTAGATCCTAGTCAACCATTCAAACCCAATCACTGGGCTGGGGTGGAATTCATAATGATGACTGTACAAGCACAAAACCACATCTGGTGGGACCGTCTGGTCCCTTTTGACCGGTTCCTGGGAGACGCGGGAGGGAGAGTAGAGAACTGTACAGTTCACCCGAGTGGTAACCGCTCTGTCTGTGGAGGATCTCACCTTTTTGATGTGGATTCCTGCTTGAAATCAAAAGAGTGAAATTTGATTGAGTGAACAGACGAATTGGTTCAGATTTTCATTTTATAACATGATCCCTTTGCCTTGCCGACCTCCTGTGCTCTGCACCCAACTCTCTCTCTCTCTCTCTGTCTCTGTCTCTCTCTCTCTCTCTCTCTCTCTCTCCCCTTCTGTTTCTATTATCTCTATCTCTATTACCACCTTTTCTTCTAACTCCATCCCTATCTCTAACTCTAAGCTATGGAGATTTTTACTGGACCATGTGGCTTTTATAGATTATACCCCAGTCTTAGACCAGGCAGCTCTTCCTGCTTCTGGAGAAGAAGGGTTCAGGGGATTTAAAGTATTGGACTTTACAATACCCTCACAGATGTTTTGGCTTAGATTTTCTGCTAGTTCTGCCAATTCCTTTATGAGCTTTTTTATTATTTCTTTTCTGGAGTCAGTAGAGAAACAAATAACAAACAAATGGCAGATGCTTTCCTAAGAGATAAACCCGTCCACCTGGAATGCTGTACCTGCTGGCACTCTGCCTGCTGGAGGAGGGATGGGGGATGCAGATGGAGAACGAAAGCAAATGCACCCGAAAAGGCAGAAAGACTTTGCAGAGTCACAGGGGACACTGCAGGAAGGGACCCTGGCATGTGGCAGACACATCATTTGATAAGAAAACGGGGGAGCTAAGGCCAGAGAGGGAAACTCGTTCACTCACAGTCAAACACTTCTTACAGGTGGTTGATCCATAAATTGTGTCTTCTGATTTCTCATCTAAGAATTTTTATCCCACATTATCCGGTTTGTTTTTCAAACCCAGGTTGGACACAGTGTGTGGGAAGAGTAGCTAACGGTTTGTATGGCTTAAGGGATGTTGGGAGAGTTACCATGCCGTATTTATTTATTTATTTGTTTATATTTTGAGACAGAGTTTTGCTCTTGTTGCCCAGGCTGGAATGAAATGGCATGATCTCAGTTCACCACAACCTCTGCCTCCTGGGTTCAAGTGATTCTTCTGCCTCAGCCTCCTGTATAACTGGGATTACAGGCATGCGCCACTACGTCTGGCTAATTTTGCATTTTTAGTAGAGATGGGGTTTCTCCGTATTGGTCAGGCTGGACTCGAACCTCTGACCTCAGATGATCCACCAGCCTCAGCCTCCCAAAGTGCTGGGATTACAGGCATGAGCCACCGCAACTGTCCATATCATTTGTTTATTTACTTGTTTATGTATTCATCCATTCACTCAACAAAGCCTCACTGTTAACACCCTCTATGTGCTAGATACTGGGGATGCAAAGGTGAATGGAATGTAATGTCAATCCTTAGGATGGGCTCTGGCTCTGATGGAACAAGTAGAGATGTAATTGGCTAAGGAGAACACACAGAGAGAGAGACGGCCTATGGTAGATGTGGAAGAAATCCTAAGGTTTTATAGAGAAGAGGCAACTCGTGCTTTCAATGATTTGGAGGTGATTTTATAAGAGGTGGTGAGGTTTGCTGGATAGGAAAGCTGTGGAAGAGAAGAGAGAGCCTGGCTGAAAGTTCAGACATTTCTCAAGATGGTTTGTGGAGACAGGAAGAGATTCCCTGGGGCTGGAGCGATGGAAGGTCAGAGGGCTTGACAGCAATAAGGCAGGAAATGCACATAGATGTGATACTTGAAGGTTCACAGTTGGATTTTTATTCTTTTGGCTTGAAGCTGTTTCCTGTGTTAAAATAGATCAAGAATGTGGTACGCACACATTTACATCTCTGGAATAATGAATCCATGGGATTCTATTTTGAAACAGTATTTGATGGGCTTAGGGGTTAAGTGGAGTTGAAGTATTGTGGGTGATGTCCTCCTGAAAGCAGACCCAGACACAGAGCTAGGTGTACAGAAGGCATACTGGGGAGGAACCTCAGTGCCTGGAGGAGAGGAGGAAGTGAAACTGGGCAAAAAGAGCCGCCAGTCAGCTCTTTGGACCTCACTGCCAGCCCGTCTCTGCTAGCCCATCTCAGCTGCCCCTGATGGTGGGGAGGGTCAGGCCATGGGCCCCTGACTATGTCAGTGTGAGGCCAGCAGCTGCTCAGGAAGTGTGTGTTTATGGCTTGAATACAGAGGGGAAGCTGAGAAGATCAACAGAGGCTGCCAGGCAGCCAGGGTCCTGTGGCTGGCTGGGCCACAAGTCCTTCTCTTCGTGGGTCTGAGTAGCGCATCTCTGTGGATGACTCCTGTGGGATGCAGCAGGCTGAGGACGTTGCAGAAAAGAAGGAGGAAGGTAAACAGGATTCTGCGAATCGTCACCTCCAGGTCTAGACATTGCCTCTGACGAAATATCTTTCTCATCTCCCCCTCGGAATTCTTTGAGAGTTCTGTGTCCATGACAAGCTCTCAGAGAGCCTAGCCATTTTGCAAGTGATGTCTGTGCTTCAGGGGTACCTTCCAGAAATGAACCATATAGTAGATGCCCAGTGCACACAGGCTGACAAGGCACCTGTCAGGCAAGGCCCTGAGAAGGGAAGGGGCTGATGGCAGAAGTCGATCCTTGGCTTCCTGAAACCCGGAGTCATGAGGAGAATCAGACTCAGAGTGAGGAGCTGATGGTGACAGAGAGCAAGGAATAGTGGGTTCCAGCAGAGCACCAGCTTCTGAGTGTCATCCTGCAGGCCCTGAGATGGGCAGTTCTGTCCATAAAAAAGAGGTATTTTATGTGTACCTCGTAATGCAACAGAACAGGAATACAATGTGCATTGTTTAAAAGTTGAGATAAGTGTGTCCTGATGGAAT
This sequence comes from Papio anubis, assembly GCF_008728515.1. Taxonomy (NCBI): domain Eukaryota; kingdom Metazoa; phylum Chordata; class Mammalia; order Primates; family Cercopithecidae; genus Papio; species Papio anubis. The sequence goes on along the minus strand of NC_044979.1, from coordinate 116,935,460 downwards.
TCTCTTAGACTGGAATATCCTTCCACCAGTAAGAGCCCAGGACCTTCCAAAGCCCACTTTCAGTGGAGTCCACTCAGGGAGCCATTCCCCCACTCCAGGAGCCTGTGGCCCTGCCTCTTGGATCCCCCAGACCCCAGAGCTCCTCTCAGCCAGGCCCAGGGCACTGGCTTTTAATCTGTAGGCTTCGCGTCTTGGGCTTCCTTCCTTTGCTGAAACAAGGGTCCTCCCAGAGCCTGGCCCAGAGGAGCAAATCATTGTCAACAAAATGCACAGTGGCAGGCCATAGGAGCTGACTTCCATAAATCACAGCGGATAATTTTTAAAAATCCTGGCAGTTAAGTTTGGTATGTCAACCTCAGGAGACTCTCTGAAAGGTTACCCAAGTTTCCCCAACTTTCATGCCAGAAAACATTCTGAGTGCCAAGAATGTGAACTCGAGTGGAGCAAAACAAATCCTAAGTAAAAATGGCACATGGGGCTAAAAGGTAAAATAATCTCTGTGTGTAACAGAGCAAGATTGGGATTAGACATCTGTATGCAGGTATAACTTCCATCCCTGTCCTTTAGCCTTTACTCTTAATTTCCTCCTTTTAGAAGGGGAAAATTACTCATTGAGTCTTACAGATCTATTTATAGTGTGCTATGCTTGTGTCAGGAATGTCATAAGATGAAGGACTCGTTACTTTTGTATTTTTAATTCCCCTAAATTGTGAAATGTCTTCTAAACAGTAAAGACTATATAAACATATTGTACATTTTAAAGAATATTAATAATAATTAGCACAAATAATTCCTGTGGAATTCCCCACACAATACTCTTAAATGTCTCTGCACATTTTCCCCCAGGTATTCTAGATGCCTCCTCCTCTCCCACCCCAGAGGACCCCTGTTTGGGATTTCATGTTAATCACATTCCTTTGCTTTATGGCCTAATCTCATACATCCGATCTTCAAAACAACGCATTACTTAGTTGCTTAGTGTAGCCTACTGTGAACTTTATGTACATGGAATTACAATGTGTCCACCATTCTGAAACTGACTTTTTATTCAGGCAATAGTATGTGTTCGAAACATTGTAACTTGTTGATGTAACTGTAGTTTACTAATTTTTCTGGTTTGGTCTTATGATTTTTCTTAAGCCTGTGGATGTGGTGAGTTCATTTACTGGTATTGCTCTATGATATTTCATGTGTGAAGACGATACCACAACCTGTGTTTTCATTGTACTCCCAAGGGCGTGCTGGCTGTTGCCTTCCCTCGTTGGTTTCCAGTGGGCAGAGAGCCATTCTGCACCGTTGGCAGTCTCCCAAGCACATGGGCACTTGTCTTTTTTTGGGTGGAATGACTGTGTTGTAGAGTAAGTATATGCTCTGTTCTGTTAGATTTTGTCAAATTGATTTTCCAGGTGCTTGGGCCACATTTCCTTCCAGTTGGAAGTGTAAGGGGACTTCCGCTGCTCCACATCCTCACCAACACTGGGTTTCTTCAGATTTTTATATTTTGCCAGTCTGATGGTTCAAAGAGGCACTGGATTGTGGTTGTTGTTTACATTTCTCTGGTACTGATGAGCCGCTTGGGGATAACTGGAGAGACGCTGAGTGAGAGTGGTGGTCAGAACTGGATTCTGTAGGACGGGGTAGGGAGGAGTAGAAGGCTGCAGTGGCGGGGAGTGGGGCAGACATGGGTCTGGTGCATACTCTTTCTGCTTTTTTCTCATTTGTATTGGTTCCAAGTTCAGTCTCAGAAGAATCACATCAATTCTGACTTGTAATTCTAGCGATCTCTATTTTTCAGAAATTTTCTGTGAGAATCTTTGAAGCTTGAGGGCTGTGATTTTTCTCCAGGATGAAGGTTTAAGCCTGAAAATGTGCAGAACATTCTCCTAACAACCCAGTCCAGTAAATGGTGCATGAGAGGTATGTAGGGCACTGTGGGTGAGGCTGAGGCATCACCCCAGATGCAGGGGTACATTCCTTGGAGCACAGACATGTGAACCTGCTTTACCCTCCACATCTGACCCTGGGACTCACCCATTTCTCTCTACTCCCACTGCTCCCCGGGTCAGATGACCCATTAGAAGACTCAGGGAATGGTACTTTATTTTCTTATAAAGCTACCATTACTGAATTTGCATATATTAATGATAGTATTCCAGCTTGACTGAAGCTGGCTGTGAGGTTCGTGTCTCATGGAATTGTTTTGGGAACTTCCCAAAAGGCATGTGAGCTCTCTGACAACATGATAGGTACTCAATAAAGAGTAGCTAGTATCAATTAGCCATGTCTAATTGAACAAATACTATGACTAACTAACATCCTAAATGCAGGAGATATGGTGATAAGTAAAACAGTGCCTTGTCCCCTGAAGCCTACATTCTACTAAGGGAGACAGCTGCACATATGGAACATGTGAAGACATAAGGCGGTTACAGATAGTGGCCCTTCCAACAGGGAGAGCCAGGTGACACAAGCCAGGTGGCACAAGCCAAGTGGCACAGTGAAAAAGAGAGGAGACAGAGCATTCCAGACAGAGGCAGGAATCCCTGCAAACGCTCCCTGGATGTGAGCTCTGTGTGTTCTGGCACCAAGAGAAGTCAGGCAGCTGAAGTGATGGTAAAGGTTGAAGGTCATAGAGATGTGAGGCTCCACCAATCCCAGGTGTGGGCCAAGGCACAGACAGGAGAATGCTCTCTGTTTGGATCTTATATCAGCATTCCGTGATGGGGTTCAAAGTTATGCTCTCTGAGGGATCCCACTCCCACATCTATATGGTAGATGCTGGGGAGGCTTAGGGGTTTCCTTGCTCCAACCCAGCCTGGGCAGGAGGAAACTTTGGATGCCTGCCATGGGGCAACGTTGGCAGCCTCAGCTCACTCCAGCTCTTGTCTGGTGTCTCTACTTGCATCCCATCAGTGCAACCCCAAACAGTTCTGGGGACCCCAGGGTGCAGGCACGGTGCCCATAATCATGCTGGGCACCATGCTGTGCTATGGGGACCATGTTGTCACAGAAGTAAACCATTGCCCAGTGGAGGAGGCCTACCCCTTGCCTCTTCCTGTACCAGCACTCAGCATCTGTGGTCACCAGCCCTGGGCCGGGGTTCCCATGAGTTGTGGGTAACACTGGGCACACATTTACGAGTGTTTCTTACATGTGAATGCTATATATGCCCCAGTGGAAATAAAATAGGGACTCATTTCAGTTTTCTTTTATTTGGATCATTTCCTGATACCTGAATAATGAGCACTGGAATGTTCTCACCAAATTCGTGTTATATAAGGACTATTTCTTGAACATAAGCTTTCAAAGGATGCTGAATTAGAACTTTGGCAATAGCCAAATACTTTTTTCCAAACCATCCCAAACTCTCCATGGATGGTGGCTCCCTTCCAATTTAGAATGACTTCGGTTGAAGATGTTTTTTGCATTGGTCTTTGGGTTCACAGTCCCTGGTGAAGGGGCTGATAGGCTTAGAAGCAGCATTTGAGGAGAGAGAGACACGCACAGAGGGAGAGAGGGAGGAGGGAGAGAGGCAGAGCGAGCAAGAGAGAGCTGTACTGTGTTCTTTCTCAGAAAGTACCTGGCAGGCTGGAAGCAGCTCATGCGCCAATATTTGAAAACTATAAATAGAGTCCTTTGGGATTGGCTCACATGAATCGGTAGGAATGTCAAGCTTGGAAAGCTGCTGGGGCATGGTGGGGGGAGAGCAGGGAACAGTGTGCTATTCCTAGGACAGGTAATGCCTCTCTTTAGTGGAGTGGGGAGGGCCCTAGGAGGACTGCAGACAGGAGGAGCTCAGGTACAGGTACACTGTCAGGTCAGACATGTGAGCAAGTTGGTGAGAAAATTCATACGTTCAACTGCATACCACACTTGGGAAGCAGCTGTAGCATTCAGGGTGGGAATTCTCAGCCTTGCTGCAGCTGCAGTGTTCAGGGAAGGACTCTGGGGCCGGCCTGGGACAGGGCTGAGCAGGGAACTAGATTGAGGGAAGTTTGAAGTCACGGATCTAGGTAACCCTTCTAATCTGATAATGGGGAGACTGAGGCTTGGCTCTTTGTTCTTTTTCCTGCACTTCTGCCAATCTTTCATGGGGTAAAGATCAATTTTAATGCAGTTCACTAAGATTCTTCTGCCCATCCATGGAGGAGGTTGGTCGGGGGCCAGGACACAGGAAGACTGCCATCCTCAGCTCCCCTAAAAGCCACTGCAGCACAGGATGCCTGGACTGGCTCCTCTCCAGCTTCTTCTCAGAAGATAAAATGTCAAACTCAGAGCTATCCCACGCTTGTCAAAATGCGTCACAAAGAAAACTCATGGCGACAAACACCTAGGCATGCTTCCTTCCATTTGCGAGTGTTCAGTACTGTTCATTTGGTGGCAGCCTTAAGTCACATCATCAGAGTGCTCTGGGGACCACATGGCATTCTTTTCTTGCAGTACTTTTCCTGAATGCTCCTCAAATGTAATGTACATTGCAGGGGCATTCTAAGACAGAGCCCTGTAAAATGCATGACTTGCCGTGAGGACATTGGTGAGGCTGTCCCTGACTACGTTACACCATGATCTCTGTATAAAGACCTCAGGGAGAAACCTCTGACCTCTGTTTGACTTGCTGTGTTTCTCCTTGGGCAGCCAGCTAACCTTTACACTGCAGACTCAGGAAATGGTGCCACTGATCCCATATCCCTTGATGCACTGGTTATACAATCTCACAGCCCAATGTGCCCCCTCTTCTGTGCAAGTGCATGGTTATATCTACTTGTGGGTCTTCATCCTTTTTTTTTTCCTTCCTGGCCATTGTGAGTGTGTCCATCTGCGTGAGAGCTCTGGGTTCATCCTGAGCCATCCTAGTGAGGACAGAGATTGTTCAGAGCTCAGGTCCCACCACCAACATCCCTCCCTTTCCTTCTGTCTTTTTCTTCCCCACGACCCCACTTCTAGCATCTCACTTCCTTCCTTGCCTAAGAATCTGCCTGCTCTCATCCTCTAACTGCCTCTGACTCATTCTGGATGATCAAGCATCTTTGGGATCTAACAGTCTAAGGTCCCAGTTCCAGCTCTACTGCTTATTACCTGGGCAACTCTGTATTTGTGATTTAGCCTCGCTGAGCCTTAACTTTCTGCCAAATCGGGTAGACATAACCCTACTGAGGGCTAACACAGGGGAACACCATAACCATGGCTGATCCATTATGGCTGCCCCAGAAAAGCCAATTTCCTTGTCAATCAATGCCAAGACCACTCCCTTCTGCATTAATCAGACCCCACCTGCCCTCCAATTTGTTCCTTAGAATTCAGAACAAAACAAAACGAAGCACAGAAGCCTCTGGTCGTCCCCTTCATCCAGCAGATGGCAGTCTCTGACCAGGAATCTCTTGACCTAACTGCCATGGGAAACTGCTGCCCTGTAGACGATTTGTCCAAGAAAACCCAAATAAAGAAATAGTATATATTATTTTCTATGGAGAACTTGTGTAATGAAGAGGAAACACTTTCTATCAAGCAACTGATGTGGATTTCTCTTAGGTTTCTGCCAAATGCAGGTGATAACCCTTGAGGTCGCATGCTTTGTTTTCCGGGTGCATTGCCAGGTTACAGGGCACACCTATGCTCTAAGAGATGCACGACAGCTAGGAGATGGCTTCTCCTTGTTCTTCCTGATTTTCATCTTGGTATTTTCTTAGAAAAACAAACAGAAAAAAAGGCGTTGTTGTGTCCTTGGTTACTGTGACAGCTGTGATTGGGGTCGTCAGGTGGGAAATGGGTTGGGTTACTTTCCACAGAAAAAACAGAAAACATCTGGTGCTGACATGCTGATGAATCTTCCTTCAGCTGCTTTGGAAAGTCTGGGACTGGGGTGGGGGTGTGGAGGCATTCTGCTGGCTCATGCAGAGGGAGAAGCTGAGAGGAACTGGGCTCATCTGCAGATAGCAGGGCCTGGCCCCCTCCTCTCCTTGCCTTCCTCCCCTTCTCTTTCTCCTTCTGCACTCACACATGCATATTCTATCTTTCACTTTTTCTATCTGGATGAAGGGGTAGCCAGCCAAGTGGATTCCTTGTCCTGGCAGAGTTTATAATTAATATCATCAGGGAAATAGGATTTTGAGGAGGAGAATGCTCAGTTACATCATCTGTTTCCCCCACAGCTGGAGTGGTCTATGCAGAGTGAGGGACACCCTTCAGACAGTGGCTTGCAGGGTGATGGTGGCACATGCTCAGCAGAAGGAAATGTATACACGCAGCCTGCTTACATCCCAAGCTGCAAGGGGCTTGTCCAGCTTCTCACTGAGAGATGGGTTCCTGGTGTGTGTGTGTGTGTGTGTGTGTGTGTGTAGTAGGGATTCCTCAAACCCCAGGAAGAGGTGCAGTAGCTCTGCAACCCTCCACCCGCAACACACACTCAAGAAATAGCAAATATGCTTTGCAGACAGTAAGACACCTCATCTCAGGCCCTAGCCATTCTGGCCAATTCTACTCCGTTTACTAAAATGATCTAAATTCAAGCAATGCACTAACTTGCCAGCATTTACTCCTCGCTCACTCATGCATTCTCTGTTTTGTGTGTTTCTTATACAGCGTGTGGGAAACACATTTTGAGGTGGTCTTCAGCCAACAAACCCAAGCATGTCTAGTCCATCTTCAAGACATGCAGATATTTTCTTCCTTGCCTTTTGCTTCTCCCCAAAGGATGCAGCCACTGAGTTACTGCACTGGCCCTGCCCATTACCTTCTTTCCCTTGGGCGAGCCTTGGGGCTTCCTGCCCTTCCAGCCACCATCATCATGCTTCACATCCTCTGTCTTCCCTGTCTCTTACATGCTTGTGCTTTGTTATGTGCTGTTGAAATGACTTTCCTACCAAGATTAAAGTCTTCCTCACTGCAGGAATAAACTATAATCTGTAATCTTAGAGCAGAGAGGCCTGATGCTGGACACACCCAGCCCCCAGCAGGGGAATGGCAGGACTCAGGACCTGTGCTTTGGTTCAACCTTTGCTTTCACCACACCAGGCTGTCCTGCAGAGGGACAACCACGGGGCTGTCCTTCCAGTCAGAGTCTTTCTCATGTTGTTTCTCTGTCACTAGTCGGTAAGTCTAAACTGGCAACACACATAGGCTTTTCTCCTCCAAAACAAAACCCTGAAGAGAAACGTTCAATTGGAAAAAGGAAATGAGAAGAGAGTCCTTTTTTTCACTTTATCAGGGTCCTGTGGGCTCTGACTTCCCCACTCCCTGAATTCATTAGGGTCCTCTCATTCTGCAGCTTGGCATGTGCCCCAGACAATTCTAATGGTAAACTGTATGTGTCAATTTCATTACCCATCGTGTGGCCAGTTTACCCTTTGTTTCTGAGTGTGTCTGTGAGGGTGTTTCTGAATGAGATTGGCATGTGAATCGGTGGATTCAGGAGAGTAAATTGCCCTCCCCAATATTGCTGGGTTTCATCTAATCCATTGAGGGCCCGAGGAGAACAAAAGGTGTGAGAAAGAGGAATTCTCCCTCCATTTTTTTCTGCCTCATTGCTGAGCTGGGACATCTCATCTGCTCCTGCGCTTGAACTGGGATTTCCATCTTCAGCTCCCCTGGTTCTCAGACCTTGGTACTCAGACTGAGTGATGCCATTAGCTTTTCTGGGTCTCTAGCTTGCAGACGGCAGACGTGGGACTTCTCAGCCTTCATGTATTAGTCAGTTTTCATGCTGCTGAAAAAGACATGCCTGAGACTGGGCAATTTACAAAAGAGAGAGATTTAATGGACTTCTGGTTTCACATGCTGGGGAGGCCTCACAATCATGATGGAAGGTGAAACGCATGTTTCACATGGCAGCAGACAAGAGAAGAGAGCTTGTGCAGGGAAACTCCCCTTTTTAAAACCATCAGATTTTGTGAGACTTATTCACTATCATAAGAACAGCACAGGAAAGACCCACCCCCATGATTCAATTACTTCCCACTGGGTCCCTCCCATAACACGTGGGAATTGAAGATGAGATTTGGGTGGGGATAAAAGCAAACCATATCATTCTGCCCCTGGCTCCTCCCAAATCTCATGTCCTCACATTTCAAAACCAATCATGCCTTCCCAACAGTCCCCCAAAGTCTTAACTCATTTCAGCATTAATTCAAAAGTCCATAGTCCAAAGTCTCACCTGAGATGAGGCAAATCCCTTCACCCATGAGCCAGTAAAATCAAAAACAAGTTAGTTACTTCCTAGATACAATGTGGTACAGACACTGGGTAAATACAGCCATTCCAAATGGGAGAAATTGGCCAAAACAAAGGGGCTACAGGCCCAATGCGAGTCTGAAATCCAGCAGAACAGTCAAATCTTAAAGCTCCAAAATGATCTCCTTTGACTCCATGTCTCATATTCAAGTCATGCTGATGCAAGAGGTGGGTTCCCATGACCTTGGGCAGCTCTGTCCCTGTGGCTTTGCAGGTACAGCCTCCCTCCCGGCTGCTTTTGTGGGCTAGCATTGAGTGTCTGCAGCTTTTCTAGGTACACGGTGTAAGCTCTTGGCGAATATACAATTCTGGGATCTGGAGAATTGTGGCCCTCTTCTCACAGCTCCATTAGGCAGTGCCCCAGTAGGGACTCTGTGTGGAGGCTCTGATTCCACATTTCCCTTCTACATTGCCCTAACAGAGGTTCTCCCTGAGGGTCCCAGCCCTGTGGCAAACTTCTGCCTAGGCAACCAGGCATTTCCATACATCTTCTGAAATCTAGGAGGAGGTTCCCAAATCTCAATTCTTGACTTCTGTGCAACCACAGACTCAACACCACATGGAAGCTGCCAAGACCTGGGGCTTCCACCCTCTGAAGCAACAGCCCAACCTGTACCTTGGCCCCTTTTAGTCACAGCTGAAGTGACTGGGATGCAGGGCACCAAATTCCTAGACTGCACACAGACAAGGAACCCCAGGCCCAGCCTATGAAATCATTTTTTCCTCCTAAACCTCTGGGCCTTTGATGGGAGGGGCTGCTGCAAAGATCTCTGACATGCCCTGGAGACATTTTCCCCATTGTCTTGGTGATTAACATTTGGCTCCTTGTTACTTATGCAAATTTCTGCAGTCAGCTTGAATTTCTCCTCAGAAAATGGGATTTTTCTTTTTTATTGCATTGTCAGGCTGCAAATTTTCCAAACGTGTATGCTCTGTTTCCCTTTTAAAAGTGAATGCCTTAAACATTCACTCAAGACATGACTTCAGTGTTTTGTTGCTTAGAAATTTCTTCCACCAGATACCCTAAATCATCTCTCTTAAGTTCCAAGTTTCACAACTCTCTAGGGCAGGGGCAAAATGCCACCAGTCTCTTTGCTAAAACGTAACAAGAGTCACCTTTATTCCAGCTCCCAACAAGTTCCTCATCTCCATCTGAGACCACCTAATCCTGATTTCATTTGCTGTATCATTATCAGCATTCTGGTCAAAGCCATTCAACAAGTCTCTAGGGAGTTCCAAACTTTCCCACATTTTCCTGTCTTCTTCTGAACTCTCCATACTGTTCCAACCTCTGCCTGTTACCCAGTTTCAAAGTTGCTTCCACATTACCCAGTATCTTTTCAGCCGCGCCCCACTCTACTGGTACCAATTTACTGTATTAATCAGTTTTCATGCTGCTGATAAAACATACCTGAGACTGGGCAACTTACAAAAGAAAGAGGTTTAATGAACTTACAGTTCTGCATGGCTGGGGATGCTTCACAAACATGGAGGAAGGTGAAAGGCACATCTCACATGGCAGCAGACAAGAGAAGAGAGCTTGTACAGGGCAACTCCCCTTTTTAAAACCATCAGATCTTGTAAGACTTACTCACTATCACAAGAACAGCATGGGAAAGACCTACCCCTTGCTGATTCAATTACCTCCCACTGGGTCTCTCCTATAACACAAGGGAATTCAAGATGAGATTGGGGTGGGGACACATATCACTCCATAACCGCATGAGCTAGTCCCTCATGAGACAATTCTGTATATATGCATTACCTTGGGTCTGCTTCTCTGAAGAACCCCAAATGATACAACAAGAGAGTCAGATTGAGACAAAGGCTGAGGCTGTGTCCTCACAAAGTTTCAGCTGACTAGACCTGACTGTCCATGATCCTTCCCTCCAGGACCTGGAAGTCTGCACAGTTGGCACACAGAGCTGGGCTTCTCACCTGGGCTCCTTGGGATGCTGCTCTGGGAAAGTTCCTTCCTCTGGCCGACCCCAGGTAAAATGAATAGAATAGCTCTTATTTTACAAAGTTGAGAATGGATTAAAATGGTGTGACTGAGCCTGGTGCAAAGATGCTCCCATACTAACACATCATGCAGTTTCCTTCTTAGACTTTTTGCAGTACAAACCAGTGGAACATATCACCTGGTGGCAGGATGAGTGAAAGGTGTTGAAGAGGAAGAGACTTTCAGAGACAGAGTCAAACGTATTGGTTTCTGGATTTTCTGGGACTTGCAGAATGTATCGGGGGCTTGTGATTCTGACAATTGCACAGTTTAGGTTAAACCTGTCAAGTTTCGTTTTTTGATGTTTTATTTTATGATGCCTACTTTCAATTCTTTGGCCTGTATGACTTTTTAAAAGTTATTTCTTCCAGACATTCACTATGTATTACAGGTTGAATTGTGTCCCCTGCAAAAGGACCTAACCCACAGTATCTGGGAATGGGACTTTATCTGTAAACAGGATCTTTGCAGATGATGAAGTTAAGATGAGGTTATTTGGATAGGCCCTATTCCAATAAGGTTGCATCCTTCTTAAAAGAGGAAGAAAATGTGAAGACACAGGCAGAATACAACCATATGCAGACCAAGGAGAGAGGCCAGGAATGAATCCTTTGCTAGCATCTTAAGAGGGAGTATGGCCCTGCCTTGATTTCAGACTTGTAGCCTCCAGAACTGTGAGACAATAAATTGTGGTCCTTTGTTATGGCAGCCCTAGCAAATGAATATACCCTATTACTTCTGACTGGCCATCTCTGTGTGGAATGGGAAGCTGTCTTCAGGGAAGGCCTCCCCTGGGAAGGCTTTCCTGTAGGATGGGGAAGATGACCTGTTGTCTGACTGGGATGATGGAGCTGCCTCCGGCTCCAGGTATCATAGCTAACCTATCCTCTGCCTTAGTGGGGACATGAATTTCAGTGTGTGTAGGATATGGTTCAGGAAGGAGGCAATTATGTCGTGTATTTTTATAACGTGTTTGTTTTATAGCTCAGTCTCACTCAAATACTTAAAAGACTGTGAAAACCATTCAATTTTATTTCTTCTGATCCTTAGGGACACTCCCTTGCTGCTTCCTTCCATCTCTATTGTCCGTCTTCTGTCTCTTTTCCTCTCTCTCTCTCCAACACTGATCACCTATAGGGTGCAAAGATGCTTCCAGGTGATTGCCTTCATCCTTGAGAAGTCCACAGTGTGTGAGGAATACAGATGCATGAACATAAACACGGCTCAAGGTGGTCAGTGCTGGGAGGATGCTTCCTGTAAAGGAGATTTGGGTGCAGAGAGACAGTGTGGCCTAAATCTTCTAGGAACATTTAGGAAGCCTCCAAAACTTGAGTGAGATTTTGGAGTCTGCCAAGAGGGAGCTGTAATGGAGAACATCAAAAAAAGCACTAGAAAAACATTAGCATCATGGTTAAATGTCTGGAACTTGGAAGAGGTTGATGCAGTTTGTGCACCATCAGAGGATGCGAAAGTTTCCCAGGTTATCAAGTATTCCTTTAGAAGATAACTTTAAGTGGCTTTATGAATCCATTTTTATTATCTCACAGTTTTAAACTGTTCTTTTTCATGTACATTTAAGTATTCCTACTTACTCCTATTATAAATACCTTAGATATGTAGGCATAATTACAGCTAAGTTTCCGTGCATATTTGCATTTATGCTCTAAGTGTGATCCCAAAAAGTCAATAAAAATTATTTTATACCTTTTAGGTCATCACACTTAAGGGGGAAGAGATGAACAAAGACACCTTCAGAGAAGAGAAGCCAAAACCAGGTCCGACCATCACACCTGCCAGGGTTTTGTGTCTAGGGTAAGCCCGTGCCCTCCGAGTGCCAACAGGGGAGGGAAATGGACAGGAGGACTCCACGTGCAGGCAGATAGCCTACCTGTCCAGCATTGGCGCTGAACACTGTTATCACTTCTGGAGTGAAACAAAGCTCTTTGGATTTTTAGCTGTGGGAGACTAGAAGTTTTAAGCAAGGAAGAGCAAAGCACATTGTCTCACTGCCCTGGTTTCTAATGGAGACCCACCTAATCATAAGGGGAAGAATGTCCTTGTTAGCCCAGTCTCTGGCATGAGGTCTTCAGTCTCAGAAGCTGGACACAGGCCCCAGACTAGACCTACCCCATGGAGTGGAGGCCTTTCATATAGACACAGAGGTCACTGACAGTTGCTATGCTTGACTTGGGGGTTCTGCGTCAACGGCTAAAAATTAGTTAATTATTACCTACCCACTGGAGTGGAGGCCATTTATATAGACACCGAGGCCACTGACAGTTGCTGTGCTTGACTTGGGGGGTTCTGCGTCAATGGCTAAGAACTAGTTAATAATTTATTGAAACAGCACCATGGTTACTCTCTCGCATCCAGTTCTGACTCCACACCTGTGCCATGCTCACTGGAGCTGCAAAGTGATGCTGCTGGGAGAGAAATGCCGGCTGCACTTTGCATCATTCTCACAATGCCACAGTTGACATGCCCAGTCTACTCCAGAGACTTGGAGTAACACTTTTGGCACAGACACGATGCTCAACCTTTGCACAGCAGGCATTTATAGTCTCTGATGGTCAAAGAGAAAAACACTTGCATTTCAGATTATGCCCTGATTACTTCGCGTAGGATGGATACTTAGAGGATGGATCGTTACATAGTTTCCTCTGCAAAATAGCTTTCCATTTCTTATTAGTCATAAGGATTAAAGTTAGGGAAAACATTTAGCCAAATTATCCTCACAAGCTTAGAAGGAAATCTACTTGCCACATACTAATCTTGTTTTATATGTCAATGTATTGAGATGCAATTTGCACGCCATACCGTGCATCTGTTTGGAGTGCACTCAGTGTTTTTTAGCACATACGGAAAAATAAGATCTACTTCTAATTTACGTGGTTTGAAATTGAGAGGTGGATAGGTGGGAATCTGGTGTAGAGTAACTGTATGTTCAATTGCTTCATAAAGGCCTATGGTGTGCTGGTCATTGTGCTTAGATCTGGGCAGGTACAGAAAATCATGCCCATGGGCACTCCCTGAAGACTAGGTTTGGTAAGCAGTAAGCAATCATTACAGTTGAGGGAGAACAATGTGCTATGGCAGATGTGGGGCACAGAGGAGGGGGCAACTGATAGGATTTGAATGTTTTATGATGGAAAATTACAAACATACACAAAAGTAGAAGAAAGAGGATGCCAAGCCCCTCTTGTAGCTCTCACCTAATGAAGCCATAGTCCACATGACCAATTTTGCCTAGTGTCTACCCCACCCCCATGCACTCTCAGCATTGAAGCAAACCCTGGCCCGCATATCATTTTATCCATTCTCAATAGTATCTCTAACCAATACAGGCTCTTCTTAAAGTGCAATAAGAAATGCTTTATTATGGCTAGGCTAACTGACAATTACCTAAATTAACAGATGTTCGGTCAGTGTTGAAATATTTCTCGGTATCTCATCAATGCTCTTGTTGGCTTACCTTGCAGCTGATGGGTATATTTCTTGTATCTTTCTAGTTTTGTCTTTCCTTTTCTTCCCCCTTTTACTTATTCATTGAAGAAAGCAGATTATTTGTCCTACAGTCTTTCCTGAATACAGAATCTTGCTAATTTTATTTCCGTGGTGAAGTTTGATATGCTCCTGTCTCCTGTTTCCTGTGACCTGTTAGTTCTACCGAGAGGCCTGGTCAAGTTAACATGCTCGGTTGGTAAGAATTCTTGGGAAGAGGCATCATTATGTTCTCCCTTTTGTACCACATGGGGAGGAATGGAATTGTTTGCTGATGTTAAGTTGGATCAGTGGTATAGATGAGGTCAATCTGATCTGCTCATTATAAAATTCCCTATCAGTTGTTTACCTAAAAGATTTAACAGCCGCTAGCAACTATTGCCCTATCTATATCAGTAGGAATTGCAAGGCAGTTATATTTATAATTATATTCTTCTTTTTGTACATCTTGGTTTGAATTTTTCAACTGAGGTACCGTTCTTAAGAAAGCAAGATTAAAGTGTGATTTTTGTTATTTTTCAACCAGTTTTCAAGACCATGAGCTTGTGTTTCTTTACTTTCTCCAGCTCTGTGGGGTAACAGTGGAGTGTGCAAGTATGTATGTTTGATTATGAATGCATGGATTTTTGTATATTTGCTCTATTTTTGCAGTTACTACTCATTGGATTCTCAAATTGTCCTATCCTTGGCCAGTTGACTTCTTCTGCCTTAGCCCCAGTAGCTGTGATAGTGCTCCCGCTACCTAGAGGAAAAATACATTCAGATCCAGCCTCAGTTATTCCTCCCAGGGGGCCTGGCTGCTGTTAGTGGGCAAAGACACTTGGAGACCTGGTCTAGAAATGGTACAAAAAACTCCATCTGAGTGAGTTAGAGAAGTCTTCTGACAAATACATGTAAATACAAACAAAGCAGTAAGAAACAGGAGTGTGAATAGGAGAAGAGTAAAACAAAGTCAAAAGGGATATGCGAGCATCTGGGAAAAGAACTGGATTGGGATTTAGGAGCCCTGTATTCTAGGTCTTCTTTCCCAGTGCTGAGCCTCGGCTTCCCCATCAGGGAAATGTGTGAGACAATGGGGAATGTGTGAGCCAGTGGGGAATGGACGCCTTCTATTCAAAACTTTCTGACCTTTGCCTCCAGCATTTTGAAAATAAACGTTATGTTTTAGAACAATTTTACAGAAAAGATGTGAAGATAGTACAGAGAGCTCACATGTACACTACACCTAGTCTTCCTCGTTATGAACACCTTAGTGTGGTCCATCTCTTACAACTAATAAACCAATATTGTTGTATTATTGACTAGAGCCCATACTTTATTCAGATTTCCTTAGTTGTTCTATTCTAGGATATTATCCAGAATACCACATTACATTTAGTTATCACGTTTCCGTAGGCTGTGACAGTTCTTAGACATTTTTGCTTTTGATAACATTTTATTTATATATGAACTTTTATATCCTTTTCTCATCTAATTTGTGTTAACTAGGGCTTACTAAGTAAGATGTTGAATAGAAGTGGGAACAGGGGATATCCTTGCCTTGCTCCTGATTCTAGAGGGAAATTGTCTAGTTTCTCACTGTTACGTATAATATTAGCTGTAGGGTGTTTTTTTAAAAAATATTTTTAAATCAAGTTGAGAAAGTTCCCTTCTATTCCTTGATGAGAGTTTTTATCATGACTGGGAGTTGAATTTTGTCCAGTGCTTTTTCTGTATCAATTGATAGGATCATATCATTTTTATCTATGACCTGATAATGTGGTGGATCGCGCTGACTGATTTTCAAATGTTAAATAGCATTCCACACTTAAAAAAAAAAATCCCACTTGGTTGTGGGATGTAATTGTTTTTGTACATTATTGGATTCAAGTCACTAATCTTTTGAAGGTAATAGTTTAAAATATATTTGCATCTATGCACATGAAACATATGGGTCCATAGATTCCCTTCCTTAAAATGTCTTAACCTGGTTTTGGCATTAGGGTAATGCTAGCATCATATAATAAGTTAGGAAGAAATTTTTCTGCTTCTACTTTCTAGGTGCGATTGTAGAGAATTAGTAGGATTATTTTTTCTAAACGTTTGGTAATATTTACCCCTGAAATCATCTGGACCTGATTTACTTTGCTTTCTTTTGGAAGGTTATTAATTATTAATTCAATTTCTTAAATAGATATAAGCCTATTTAAATGAATATTGTCAAATTTTGGTAGCTTGTATCTTTCAAGGAATTGGCCCATTTCATCTACGTTATCAAGTAACAAATAGGGTTGTTTATAACATTCCTTTATTATTCGTTTAATACTCGTGAGATCAATAATGATGACCTCTCATGGATTTCTGATATTGATAATTTGTGTTATCCCTCTTCCTCTCTTTTGGTTAGGCTGGCTGGAATTTTATAAATTTTAATGATCTTTTCAAAGAACCAGCTTTGGGTTTCATTTATTTTCTCAATTGTTTTTCTGTTTTTAATTTCAGTTACATCTGCTCTAAATGTTATTGTTTTCTTCTATTTGCGTTAGACTTACCTTGTTCTCTCTTTAGTTTCTTAATGTGAAAGTTACTCATTATAGGGTTTTCTTATTTATTTATTTATTTTTATTTTTGAGATGGAGTCTCACTCTTGTTGCCCAGGCTGGAGTGCAGTGGCGCTATCTCAGCTCACCACAACCTCCACCTCCCGGGTTCAAGCGATTCTCCTGTCTCAGCTTCCCGAGTAGCTGAGATTACAGGCATGCGCCACCGTGCCCGGCTAATTTTGTATTTTTAGTAGAGACGGGGTTTCTTCATGTTGGTCAGGCTGGTATCGAACTCCCGACCTCAGGTGATCTGCCCGCTTCGGTCTCCCACAGTGCTGGGATTACAGGCGTCAGCCACTGCGCCTGGCTGGGTTTTCTTATTTTCTTACATACACATTTAGTGTCATAAATTTCCCTCTAAGCATTACTTTGCTGTTCCCCAAACATTTTGATAAATTATATTTTCATTTGCAACTAGTTCAAAATAGTTTTAATTTCTCTTGAGTTCTTTTGACCCTTGTGTTGTTTAAAAGTATGCTGTTTTATATCCAAACATCTGAGTGTTTTGCAGCTATCTTTCTAGCTTAATTCATTGTTCCCTGGAAATATCCTTTGTATGATTTCTGTTCTTTTCAATGACCTAAATTACCTAAATTACATTACCATTATGATCCATTATGTGGTTAATCATGGTAAATGTTCCATAACAACTTAAAAAGAATGTGTTTTCTGTTGTTGGATGGAGTAGTGTAGAATGTCAGTTAGATCAAATTGATGGATAGTTCTTTGCCAGTAAATTGTGTCTTTACTGATATTCTGCCTGCTTGACCTACGAATTACTGAATGAGGGGTGTTAAAGTCCACCACTGTATAGGTAGAGTTGTCCATTTCTCCTTTCGTTTCCATCAGTTGTACCTTATGGATTTTGATGCCTTGTTTCTCAGTGGATAGTTGTTTAGGATTTTTATGTCTTCTTGGAGAACTGACTTCTTTATCATCATGTAACACCGTTCTTTACCCATGAAAATTTTCATTGTCTGAAGTCTGATTTGTCTGAAACTAATATAGCCACTTCAAACTTATTTTGCTTAGAGTAAGCATGATTTATTTTTTCTCTTGCCTTTTGCTTTTCACATTTCTGATTATATTTAATGTGTGGGTTTTTTTCTTTTTTTGTAAGCAATATAGAGTTAGGTTTGTTTTCAATCCACTCTGACAGTCTCAGTCTTTTAATTGGTATATTAAAATCATTCTCAATCAAGTGAATATTGGTACAGTATAGTTGGATTAATATCTGCCATGTTTGTTACTGTTTTCTATTTATTGTGGTTTTAAAAATCTCTCCTCTTTTTCTGCTTTCTCTGGTTTTAATTGCACCTTTTCTATGACTGTGTTTTATCTCCTCTACCAGCATATCAATTACACTGAAATTTTTTGTTTTTGTTGCCCAAAAGTGTATAATACACATTTTTAACTAACTTAATTCCCCCTTCAAATAACACCATACTGATTCAGGCACAGGTGTCTTGTAACAGAATGCTTCCAATTCTTCCCTCCTGTTCCTTGTAACATTGTTGTCATGCATTTCATTTTTTCCATATACCACAAGAATAAGAATCCAGTATATTGTTACTATGATTACTTTAAGCAAACAGTTATTATTTATTTTATTTTACTTTGAGTTCTGGGACATAGGTGCAGAATGTGCAGGTTTGTTACGTAGGTATACATGTGCCATGGTGGTTTGCTGCACCTATCAACCTGTCATCTAGGTTTTTAGCCATGTGTGCATTAGGTATTCATCCTAATGCTCTCCCTCCTCATGTCCCCCATCCCCCAACAGGCCCCGGTGTGTGATGCTACCCTCCCTGTGTCCATGTGTTCTCATTGTTCAAATCCCACTTATGAGAACATGAGGAAAACCAGTTATTTTTTAGATCAATTAAGAATGAGAAAAATGAAGTATTTTGTTTTACCCTCGTTTATTCCTTCTATGATGAACTTTCTTCCTTAGGCAGATTGTAGTTTCTGGCCTGTATTATTATCTCACTGCCTCAAGAACCAATTTGAACACTTCTTGCAGGGCAGGTCTGCTGGCCCTGAATTATCTCAGTTCTGGTTTGTCTGAGAAAGTCTTTATCCTTCCTTTCTGAAAGATAATTTCACCAACCTAATATCCTATAGGTTAGTATTTTTTTTTTCTTTTCAACTTTTTATTTTATTATATTTTGAGGTGGAGTTTCACTCTTGTCACCCAGGCTAGCGTGCAATGGTGTGATCTCGGCTCACTGCAACCTCCACCTCCCAGATTCAAGTGATTCTCCTGCCTCAGCCTCCCGAGTATCTGGGACTACAAGTGTGACCCACCACACCAGGCTAATTTTTGTATTCTTCGTAGAGACGGGATTTCACCACATTGGCCAGGCTGGTCTTGAAATCCTGACCTCAGGTGATCTTCTTGCCTTGGCCTCCGAAAGTGCTGGGATTACAGGCTTGAGCCACTGTGCCCAGCCCTTTTCAACATTTTAAATGTTTCACTTCATCTTTTTTCTTTCATGGCTTCTAAAAGTCCTCTGAAATTCTTACTTGTATTCCTCTATAAGTAAAGTGTTCTGTGCCATCCCCAAGTTTATTTCAAGATTTTCCTCTTTGTCTCTGATTTTCTAAAGTTTGAATATGGGATGCTTAGGTGTAAGATTTTGATATTTACCTTGCTTATTGTTCTCTGAACTTCCTAGATCAGTGGTTTGGTCCCTGTCATTAATTTTGGGAAATTCTCAGCTATTACTACTTTAAATTTTCTTCTGATCTGTTTTCTTTTATTTTTCCTTCTGGTATTTCAATTATGCATATGTTATATCTGTAGAAATTGTCCTACAATTCTTGAATATTCTGGTTTTTTAAAAATTTTTTTTCTCTTTGCATTTCAGCTTAGGAAGTTTCTATTTGGCTGTCTTTAAAATCACTGATTCTTTTCTTTAAATAAGAAAAGGTTTATTGACACATACTATCTGACATATACTAACTGCTCAATGACTAGCTGCTAAATACTTTAATCATATTTTTTAACTGCTATATATAGTATTCTGCCATATTAACTTGTAACATTTTACATATCCATTACCAACACAAAAAACATTTTTCCCTTAAAAAATTTCTGCAATAAAAATAGTGATTTAATGAGCATCTTAGCCTCTTCTACAAACAAAGGAGTTTTTCTAGGGCATATGCATAGAAGTAGATTTGTTGAGTTATGCAAATTTCAATTAGACTAGATACTATTAAATTCATTCCAGCATGGGATGCCAATTTCCACCCAACCTGTAGGATATCAAGACAGGTCTTGATTTTCTGCAGCCTCAACATTTTAAAAAATTGTGATTAGAAAAAAAAAACCACACAATGTAAAATTTCCATTTAGACCATTTTTAAGTGTACAGTTCAGTGTTGTTAATGATATTTACATTGTTGTGCCACAGATACCCAGCACTTTTTCATCATTTCAAACTGAAACGCTATACCCACTAAACAACTGCATGCTGTTCCCCCTTTCCTCCAGTCCCTGGTGGCTGCCATTCTACTTTGTGCTTTTATGACTTCGAGTACTTTAGATACCTCATATAAATGAAATCATACACTAGTCCTCTTTTGGCGGCTAGAAGCATTTCCTTCTAGTTCTTTCTTTGAGTTTTCATCTCTGCTTCCATTAGTTATCTGTTACATATTGCCTCCTTTTTCCGTGAGAGTTCTTAACATATTAATTATAGTTATTTTAAATATGCTGTCTGATAGTTTTTAATTCTGTGTGATGATTAATATAAAGTATCAACTTGATTGGATAGAAGGATGCAAAGTATTGTTCCCGGGTGTGTCTGTGAGGCTGTTGCCAAAGGAGATTAACATTTGAGTCAGTGGACTGGGAGAGGCAGACCCACCCTCAGTCTGGGTGGGCGCCGTCTAATCAACTGCCAGTGGGGCTAGAATAATGCAGGCAGAAGAAGGTGGAAGGAGTGGACTTGCTGAGTCTTCCAGCCCTCATCTCTTTCCTGTGCTGGATGCTTCCTGCCCTTGAACATCTGACTCCCAAGTTCCTCGGCTTTTGGACTCTTGGACTTATACGGTGGTTTGCCAGGGGCTCCTGGGCCTTCACCCACAGACTGAAGGCTGCACTGTCAGCTTCCTCGCTTTTGAGGTTTTGGGACTCGGACTGTCTTCCTTGCTCCTCAGCTTGCAGACGGCCTATTGCTGGGCTTCACCTTGTGATCATGTGAGCCAATATTCCTTAAACTCCCCTTCATATATACACCTATCCTATTAGTTTTGTTCCTCTAGAGAACCCTGACAAATACACTGTATATTACTTAAGTCTAGTTGTAATGTTTGCTTTGTCTCTTAAGAAGTGTATTTTCTTGCTTTATCATGCTTTGTCATTTTTGTTGTTCTTAGAAGGTAATCAGAAATGAGGTCAACAGGATGAATCCCACTGTTATGTTGCTAGAGCCCTTCTGGTGTGGTGTTAAGATGTGCCCCTGGCATTTTAAATTTGGTAAAACCCTGGAAACTGAAGATAAAAAAGAGAAGACCAGCTCTGCATGGTGATGTCTAATGGAAAAATGAAGAAGCACCAGACAAGTGTCTGTATGGGGGATTGGGAGCCAAAATCTGCCCAGCACCTCCCGTCCTAATGCTGTGCTCTGCCCTTTGATTTTAATAAGGTTCATGCTCATGAACGCAAATAATAAAATAATTGTGAGTTGAGAGAACTGTTTATCTGATATCCTGATATTTTTAAAAAGTGTCTGTTTATATTGTATAAATAAATTGACATATTTATGAATTTAGGTGTGCAAGAAATGTAACTTTATTTTTTGGTACCTGAACACAATTTCTATGTTGAGTTCCTTAATTTCTGAAACCTAATGCTTGACAACTCAAGGTGTCCTCATTCTATCCTTTATTTCTCAGAGGATGCCCTGGGTCTAATGATTTGTCATTTTTGCAGTGCTTCTCTGGGCTGGTAGCCACTGAGCCGTCTTTAATTCTGCCTATTCTTTAGATGTTGGCATGCATCTTCACAACTATGTTCTTCAATGATCTCATCCTCAGTTTTATTTTCATTTTTATTTATTTATTTATTTTTTGAGAGGGAGGCTCACTCTGTCTCCCAGGCCGGAGTGCAGTGGCACGATCTCCGCTCACTGCAAGCTCTGCCTCCCGTGTTCATGCCACTCTCCCTCCTCAGCCTGCCGAGTAGCTGGAACTACAGGTGCCCGCCACCGCGCCCGGCTAATTTTTTGTATTTTTAGTAGAGATGGGTTTCACTGTGTTAGCCAGGATGGTCTTGATCTCCTGACCTCGTGATCCGCCCGCCTCGGCCTCCCAAAGTGCTGGGATTACAGGTGTGAGTCACCGCGCCCGGCCTCATCCTCGGTTTAATTATCTCTGCATCTGACTAATCTTCTTTATAGTTTCATGCTATTTGGGAAAGACAGAAAACTGATGTTTTTGCAGCAGTCTGGGCTATAGGAAATTGTTGGAGGTTGTCCCAGGCCGTTCTAGCCTGCTGCTCCCTTGCCAGGCTTGAAGTTGCGCTGCTTCCTGGGGCTTCAACAAGAGGGACATGTGAAGCTCTACTATGCCCTCAGGTTCCTCAGGCCTGTCTAGAATGTTCTCTTCTCACACTGGACCTGCCTTAGAGTGGCCTTGGAGTGGACCTGGAGCTCAGACCTCAAGTCAGAGATGCTGCTGAATATTCAAGCTTCCTGTCCTTCCACACTTCTTTGTTCCTCTCATGATGTGGGGGATTTTTTTCTATTGTGAAAAGTGGGGAAAGTTATCACATACTTGCTGACTTTTGAGATTTAAAATCCAAGAACTGGCTCTTTTATGTTCAGTATTCTACCATGAAAATCTTTTCTTGGCAATCACCTTCACTTGAATGTCAAAAGGGGGTAATAAGAAAATATCAGGAAGGAAATGTGCTTTGGTCAATATGAAAAATATTTTTCCTCCAGATTTGTCAAGTGGATTGCTACAACTCTAAAACAGTCGCTGCTATTTCAACCTATGGATAATTAGAACATTAAAATGCCCAATGTGACATCTAATTATGAGAAGGAAGGACACAGAAGGTTCAGAGAAGCCATGCATGAAGAATGTGACTTAGATTGAAATGATGCTTTTGAATTGTTTTAATGGATCACTATTTTTATTCCTGAGATGGGGTGAGTGTGTGTAGAAGTTGTTGTAAGTCGAGGGCAACAGAAATTCTGAGAAATGGTGAAGCAGCCATAAAAATGAAGGGGAAAGTTTAGACCAAGGGAAAACCACTTGCTCTGAATTGTAAGTAATGTGGACTAGCAACTCTCAGGAAAACAGTTAAAATAATAGTGGATTCCATTTCTGTGTGCCTGCAGAGGCTCAGGTGCTTGAGCTGGCTCTTCATATAATGATTACAAAAATAACACATGCTACCACTTTCCTGTGTGCCAGCCATTTGGCTGAATGCCTCACATGGGTTAATTAATTTATTTTCACAGCCTGAGAGAGGTTAAATAAATAACCAAACAGCACAGGTAGCTGGTGCAGCTGGGTTTGGACCCAGGTCTGCCTGGCTCCAAGGCCTGCAGTAGTGGCCTGTGAGCTGCATTCCTGGCTGTTGTCATGGTGATGCAGATGGGCTGTCCTGTGTGGGGGACCCATGCGCTACCTCCCATGGGGGGCGTGGTTACCTGTATGTGAGGTTTTAACCTATCTGCAAAGAGCATATCTGGGTTTTCAAGCAGCAGAGACTGTAAAACTATGTTTAGACAGTATAGGGCTGAATAAAGGATCCTGTGATATGTGTTCTCCAGAGGAGAGCAAATTGGTTGACTGTTATTTTTATACTTTGACCTTGTGAGTTTTAGTTTTAATTAATAATTTGACAAAATCTGAATAAGGATTTCCAAATTTTTAAGGGGAAAATTCTTTCCATTCCTGTTGTAGATTTCACTGACCATTAGTCTTTTAACTGCCGTATTTCCTCCTGTTTACAATGAGCCCTTATGTAACAGATCAAAATGGCAGAGTTTCAAGAACAAGAACTTAACTGCTACTCAAATGTGAGTTGGGGTATGTAGTGTTTGAAATATTTTTCACTTGCCGTTAATAGCTGTTACGTGGTTCCTGTGTCCAAATACTAAGTGCATTTGCTCATAGATGTTCGCATATAAAGAATGAGATCTGGGGATGCTGAAGTCAATGTCATACTATCGTTAACAAATTTATGTTTTCATAACTTTGCTACTAAGCTTAAAGATGTGTTCCCTTCTTTTTATTGTCAGAACATTATGAAGCTTTTTAAAAACAGATATGTATCATAGCATGTGAAGCAAAATTATCCCTGGAATCTAATAAAATTAAAAGAGAGTTTAGTAAAGTGGGAAAAACAATGGTTTAAAATTGAGGTTCCTGGATTCAAGATCTGTCAATGCCCAGCCATGCGATCTTCATTTTGGACATTTTAATTCCCTTTCCAGTTAAAAAATGAAGAAGTTTACCTAGACAACCTATAATCAAGCTCTTAGTTTTAAGACTTACAATTTTCTATAAAGAAATACACTGGGAGAAAGTAGAAAACACCTGACTCCTGGGTTTGAGAACCGGGCCTCTTATCTCTGGACTGGGTAGCTTTGGGTGAGGTATATACTTGACTGTCCTCAAAGTTCATTAACAAAGTAGCAGAGTAGAGTGGGCAGGGGTTGAGCGCCCTTTAGATGCTAAAATTGTAAAAGTATATAATTCTTCTATGGCTATTCCATTTCTTTTTCTCAGATATGGAATTTCTTATTATGGAATTTTTTTGAGATATGGAATTAATTATAATATTATTGTTTATTATTAATTATTGTTATTATTAATTATTGTTTATTATTTAATATTAAATATGTGTTTATATTTCTGTAAACTGTTCATTTTAAACTCTAGATCAACCATGTGAGTCTCTTACACAGGAATGACCCTATTCCTTTTAGTAGTTCACATAATTTTAAATATTTGAGTTCCTACAATTTCACACATTTTAACTCCACGTTTTAACTCATGCACACTCAAGTGGATGTGTGAGCTCATACATGTGTGCATGTGCATGTGTGTGTGTGTTTTTGGCAATGAAAGAAATTTAGACATTTTTGTGGTGTGGGTCAAAACCAATTTTTATTGCTATACTTAAAACCAGAATCTAGTAAAACTCTCGGCATCTAAAAATGAATCTCTTTTTTTCCCTACATGACCAATAAGTAAGACTGATGAAGAGTTCCTACTCTCTCAGGATTAGTAAGGGTAACGTGATGCTAATTTTTAAGATGGTCCATATGCCATAATAGGGTGTCATTGTGAACATGAGGAAATATGGCAGTTAAAAGACTAATGGTCAGTGAACTCTAGAACAGGAATGGAAAGAATTTTCCTCTTAAAAATTTAGAAATCCTTACTCAGATTTTGTCAAATGTTTTGACCAAATGTTTATAAGCTTTAAATAAATACTAAGTATAGAGGCATAGTACTGAATACCTGAAATATCTTTCTGAATTTTTTTTCTTTTTAATATATGGGTTCAAGGAACATTTCTTAGTAAATAAAAGTTGGAATAAGTTCGTCATTTATTATATAGAGGTAGTAGCTGCTGTATTTTTCATAATCACAGTTAGCATTTGTGGTTAAGCCCCTAAATTCATGTTTTTCTCTCTGAAAGGGGTTTTTAGGAATAAGTCACCCACTTTGTCAGTTCTCCCTGGCCTGATCTCCATGCCTCATGTTCCCTTTTGGGGTGATCCTGTGAGATGCATGGTGCTAGCGGGTCTGGGAATTCAGGAGGGCCTTGGAGTGTGTTCCCTACACACCTCACTATGCTCTTCCACTCTGACCTATATGAGAGAGCAATTTAATGTGAATCTGTTTTGAATAAAATAATTAAAGCAAATGTGTTTTGAGAGAAGTTCATTCATGACAGCTGGAAATCTATAATATAAACACAAATATTTACTGTGTGGCTTTCACTGTTCTAGGAGCTGAAGGTGGAAAATAATAAAATTCTTGACCATATAGAGCTTACATTTTAATAAAAATGATGGCACACTAGACAACTAAATCTAGACTATTTTAGAATCTTAACCTTAGATTATTCATGTTGATTCATGTGTTCTTTCATTTCTTAACTCATTCAACAAATATGACAAAGGATAATACAGCTCAGGGTAGGAACATTTTATTGGTAGGCAAAAGACTTAGAATTCTGCCCTGAATCAAATCACTTGTTGAGTGTAGTAGTGATTGACACATTCCTCACACGCCTGCTGTGACAATCTGGGCTGGGCTTGTCAGGGAGGTTCTTCCGCTCTTGTGGATCTCTCATGCATGCCTGGTGGCTGGCTGGGTATTGGTTTATTTAATATGGCCCCATTGTAGACAAATGGCTCTTCCTCCAGCAAGCTAGACCAGGTACGTTTCAGGGAGTGGGGTATTGATTGCAAAATGGGTTCTTTTCTCCAGCCTTTCCTGTTTCCAAATTGTTTGCAATGTGACTGTGGAGTCCCTTTAATCAAGAGATTGAACGAATTTCCCTGTTTCCAAAGTCTGAAAATAGAATGTGAGGAAGTGATGCTGTGCAACCCTCGAGCACTAGGCATTAAGAGGCTGTGCATGTGTTTGTGGTATCCCTTGCTTCTCTGCTTTCACCAGCTGTCTTCACTGGGTCCAGACATGTGTGAGAACCCAGTCCAGATCAGCAAAGCCATGCAGTCAATCTCTAGTCAACTCTCAACTGATAATAGGGAGATTTGAAAACATGAAAAAGCAGAATATAAAATGGGATATATATTATAATAAACCTTTGTTTTTTATACAAGAGAATACACAAATATGGAAATAATTGCAGAAGGGTGATGGGTTTATGCACCTTTAAAAAATAAATAATATTCTTAATTTTATCATAAACAACAAATGTAAAGTCTTTCCTTATTGCCAAAACATGTGTACATCAATTTGGAGTAAATACAATATTTTCCATGAATACAATTTTATTTGGAATTCCATTTTGTTATTTAAAAAGCCTCGCAACACCTAAGTGAACCCCATGATCCCAGCTCAGACCAGTAGAACTGCTCAGTTGAGACTGTAACTGCCCTGCTGGCCCACAGGTGGCTAGTGAAATGAAGTGCTTGTTGTTGTATGCTGCTAGGGTAATTTAGTTGTTTGTTACACATCTGCATTGCACCATAATTAGCCATTACCTGTGTGGTTTTAGGTAAGTCATCAGCCTCTTGACTGGTGGTGCCTGCCCCTGGACTGCAGACAGCAGTGGAAGAGAGGCCCAGGAGAAGGGTCCTATGGCGCTCTCAGGGAAGGTGGTGTGGATGCTCATGTGGGCCGCCTGTGTCCATGGAAGTCTATTTTAGTGATAGAGTGGATGGGAAAACATGGAGGAAATAAGATAAACTTGAGTCCAGCCCCCATAGCACCCATATTTGTCAACTAGTCACAGTCTCTGTGTTTGAAGTTATTGCCCCGTTAAGTTCTCTCTGAATAAGAGTGAGAAAGATGAATGAGAGACAAAAAATAAAAAAGTCAGAGAAAGAGAAAGAAGAGGAAGCTGTATATAAGATGTGTAATTTTAAATAAAGATTAACTGAAATAAACATGAACTTCTCAGGTTTGGTTTCTGTCCGCCCGAGCCCACCATACTGCCCACCACACCAGGTGTATGATGGCTGACATGACAGAGAAGCGGTCCCCAAACTTCTTGGCACCAGGGATGGGGGGTTGGTTTTGGGATGAAACTGTTCCACCTCAGATCATCAGGCATTAGTTAGATTCTCATAAGGAGGGCTCAGCCTAGATCCCGCAGTTCACAATAGGGTTTGTGCTCCTATGAGAATCTGATGCCGGTGCTAATCTGACAGGAGGCGGAGCTCTGGCGGTAATGCTCACTCACCTCTGCTCACCTCCTGTTCTGTGGACCAGTTCCTAACAGGCCATGGACCAGTACTGTGGCCTGGGGGTTGGAAACCCCTGTCATAGATCATTCCAGCCTCGTTACACCTAGACTTAAAAGTCATACCATCAAGACAGATGCTTCATGATGACTCTGATTGAAGTTCTGATTGTACAGTAAGAGCTAGTGTCACACGTACAGAGCTTAATCACATCTTTACGTGGACATTACACAAATAGCCAGGGCAAAAACCTCAACATATTTTCCCTCTTAACACTCTTCCTTGTAATCTGACCTGCAATAGTAGCACTGGCCTGAATTAAATCCTCTGGGCTTTGAGGATCTGATAAGCAACAGTTTCCTTGTTCTTGTTTATACATCTCTTCTTTCCCAGCCAGAGAGAATTCTCTGTTGCTTTCTTACAAAAAAATGTGCCCCCCTTCTTAGCCTGGCTAGCCTCATTGCATTTCTGCCCTGTCAGTCTTTCATTTTCATTGGCAAAATGGGAAAAATGATATCTGCCTTTTCCAATATTACAGGGCTATTGCAATGATCAAATGAAGTGATTAAGGTCCAAATGGAGTTAGTATTAAGCACCAGGAACTCTGCAGGATTCCAAGATGATTTGGTCACGGATTCTGTCCTAATAAAGAAGAAAAATGTAAATGATTTATAGATTCGTCCTTAGTTTATCTTTATTTCCCCACCCTGTGAAAGTGGATTAATAACAAAAATAGACTGTTTGTGGTGAATTATCTTTGATAATTGCCCCTCATGCTAGAAAATAGAACCAGGATCAGTGACACTGGTGAGCAGCTGTCTTCCTCTAGAAAAACCTTTGCTCTATCATCAAACAAGGCTTACAATTTAAAAAGGGAAGAAATCATTTCATTAAAGAAAGAAGCATGAGTCAAAGGCCTTTCTCGCAGACTTCAAACTGTTAAAGGTAACTAGAGGTGACTGACCAAATTAGGTCAGGCAATAAATGAGAAATATGTTTAATCTTAGCACGATTTTCCACTCTGTTTTCTGTTTTGTTTCATAGGTGGAGGGTAGTTAAATATGTCTACTTTGAGTTTGAAAATACACTTTAGGAATTGTATCTTATCAGTAAGTGCTTTACAAACACCATTTATTATCTGATTTGAAATATTGCTAATCCATTTGAACAATCCTGTTTATCAAAAGTATGTCAAGGAAATTTTGTGCCATATATGAATATATATATGTAAAAGTTTTCTCAGTGTTGTTAAAAATAGTAATAAGTTGAATTCAGCATAAATATCCAGCAACAGAGGATTTTTAAAATAAAATATGACACATCCAAACAATGAAATGCTGTGTAGCCACGAAATAATTTCTATGGAAATCTTTTTGGTTGGTATTTTTATATCTTTTTCCTATGTATTAATAGTGGAACATAATGTTAAAAGTGCTTTTCTCCAATAATGGGATTTTAAGTAATCTTAATGTATTTATTATGCTACAGGTAATATTTTCTGTAGTTTCAAAATTAAAAAAATATGTAACATAAAAATACAAATACCACTAAAGATAAGGAAAGAATTGTTCTTAATAACTGCAATAAAGAAAAGTCATACAAATGGCATTAATCTTTTCTGCAGCTCCGCTTACTTGCTAATAAAACAACCAAATAAAAGTTGTTGCATATAGTAGAAGCAGAGAAAGACAAAGCTTTTATTCTAAATGGAGCCAAACTTGGCCTAGCCCAATCTGCACATGCGTACTTGCTTGGCACATAGCCTTGCTTCACAAGTCCTCTTGGCATTGTAAATATCATGGTTCTCTTTTCAAGGACACTCTGTGTGAGAAGCACTTTCTTGGCACTGGACACTAAATAATTATTAACTGACATGTTGCACTTAATAGTTTGTGGTCTCAGCTCTTGTTTATATAAAACGTTTGACCACAGCTCTAAAACACCTCATAGTGTAGGTGGGGAACTTGTCATAGGAACTCAGATGGTAGGACCCGTTGGCTGGTTACTGCTAGCCCTTGCCAGCTTTGTCCTCACTGGCTGCCAGCACCCCCCGCCCCCGGGGCCCTGCTACAGACACCAGGTACTCCTATTTAGAGCTGGTCATGGATAAGGAAAAGGCAGATTTGGCCACAGGATCTCAAAACATAGAGCCACTTTATGTAGAAAAATCTCTTGAACCTATCAGGAGTACCAGGTGAGCAAAAAGTGACTCATGATTAGATATATCTGAGGATGGCAAAGGGGCAAGTGAGAGAAGCTGGATTAAGTTATCCCCCAGTGAAAAATATTACTTGTGTTAACAAAGTGTAAATTTTCTGACACGTGACTTGCAAAGGAAAATGTGATTGATTAGCTGAAGAACTCCTGAAGATTGTAGCAAATCTTTAATAGTGTAATAACCTTTGAAGATTTTTTGAAGGAACACATACAGAAGAAGAGGAAGAAAGTTCTCCCAAGTTTGACTCAGGTACATCATGTGGTGCTACCATTCACTCCTTTATATGGTGGCCTCTATATTTGCTTTGGTCTCCCTACATTGAATGCATTTCGTTGCAATTTGCTTTTATATCAATTTATAGAAAACTTCTGAAAGAATTCTCTACATATGCTGCCTCTGCTGATTTCCTCCTGGATTCTCAACAAAACTGAGGCCGATCTCTATACCTTATCACATAACCACGGGACTGGAAATGCTTCCTCAGAGGTAACTAATGATTTTCTGATTATTCCGCTTCTTTTCATTCTTTCTCGTATTCAACTTTCCCATATCAACTTACAATTCTGATCGTACTTTTCTTCATGAAACTCTCTTTACTTTGGTGTATAAAACTCTGGTTTTGTTTTTTTCAGTTCTTCTCCTCTTCCCTTTTCCCTGTCTTTCCTTTCAACATACCTTTTAAGTGGCACTGTCCTTAGATTTCGGACTCTAGCTTCTTCCCTTTCCACATTGTGTATCTCTGCAGGTTAGCTCAGCCTCTCTCTTGACTTCACATCTTCATCTCATAAGTGACAAGTATACACCCAAGCTTTCTTGTGACACCATATGAAAACTTTCATCTGCCTACATGACATTTCTACCAGGACATTCCACCACAGCTCAGAATAGATCTGTCACCCTCCCTAAAATGTATTGCTTTGCTCGCAGTCAGTATCTCAGCCAGTGGCACCCCCACCCTGAGGCATCCCTTCTGCTGAAAACATCCCACAGCCATCTCTCTTACAATCCCATCTTTTCACTAACTCTGGTTCATTTTAATTCTGATATGGTCCTGGTTTTATCTGCTTCTTTGCTCATTACGAAGCCCGATTTCTAACCGTTATGTTTTCATCTGGATTACTACTAAAGCCTTTAGTTTCATCTTTCTGCCTACCCTGTACTTCCTCCTCAAACGAGAAGTGCAATTGCTCCAATATATTTCCCACACAAGGCCCAATCATGTCTCTCTTCCCACACACTTTTCTGGTTCCCTGTTACCTGTAATATATAGCATAAACTCTAGCTGGGCCCTCCTTCAGAGCTCTTCCTGCTGGTACCCCGCCTCCCCACCCCTCCTGTGTTGCTCCTTCACTTGTGTGCAACTTTGTCACCCCATCCCATTGCTCACGTCCTCCCCTCTACTTAAAATACCATTTCCTTTTTCCTCCTTTTCCTACTTCTTCTAATTCAATTCAACCCTTCTTGACCTAAGGCAGTCAACTGGGGACCAAAAAAAAAAATACTGGTACTCATAGAATGTGGTCTGAGTGTATTTAATATGCTGATTCAGACATTTGGTAATTCCTGGAATTGCAAACTACTTTCTTAAGTAAAACTATCTCATGATATTTGTTAGCTGTTCCTGTGGGGGAAAGCAAAGAACATCATTGAGTAACATGAAAACGGAAGGAAAATGATAGAGAATGACAAAACCAATGTTCCTTAATGTGACCATGTGGAATGGAATGTCTTTTGGTATATAATGCATCTTTGAGCACAGCCATGGGGATTGCTGTTGTCAATAGAATTCTCAATAGAAAGTAATCAGAGCCAGTTTTCCTAAGAATTATTTTCCAAGGAATTTCCCTTACTACAATCCAGGTTTAAAAATAACTCACAGAAACAGACAAAGGGGAAAAGGGAGAAGTTTATCATCCATAAACAAATGTAAAAACCAATAAATTTGTAAGAACAAGTCAACTAAACCTAAATGCAAAATAGTATGCTAAATTTGAGAGAGATGCATATAGAGAGTAAGAGGAAATTGGAAGCAGATATTCTGAGGGTCAGATTTCTTTTGGCCAATTGCTAAAGAAATATACCATTTCAGCCCACTTGGACCCAGTTTTGCTCTCCCGAAACTAGAAGATCTTTAAGTATTATTTCAGCTTTAACATACCATGAGTATTAACTTAATTCAGTGCAGTGTGTCTCTAGTAACTGATGTGCTCAGGACGAATATCTGCCTGAGATTTAGAGATAAATTAATCTTGGGCCTTTTACCTTCAAGTAACCACTCTGTAGTGAGAGAGAATGACACATACATGTTATATTCCCTCACAGAGGGTAGACTGTGGTTGGTGATATACCAGGCATACACAAACGCAGAAAGGAGCCAGCTGAGATGGCAGAGCAAGGATGAGAAATGAGCCATTTTCAGAGCACATCTCTTTGTGACACCCACATCAGTCTAGTGACTGAGTCTCTAGTGGTGAGATCTGGGGCTGTCCTGGTCCCTGTGGCATGCAGTGTCATTTAAATCAATAACTTCAATAAATGCATATCAAGATGCTGTAGTAAATGCAATGGAAGTGTATAAGCTTGTCATAAATATGATGGAAATACATTAGCTTGCTAGGTACTTAACAAAGTACCATGGCCTGGGTGACTGCAGAAACAGAAATTTATTCTCTTTCAGTTTTGGAGGCTGAAAGCTCCAAGATCAAGGTGCTGGCAGGGCTGGTTCCTTGTAAAGCCTCTGTCCTTGGTTTGTAGATGGCTATCTTCTAGTTCTTTTCACATCTTCTTTCTATGCATATGTGTCTAAATCTCTTATTTTAATAAACGTGCTAGTCATATTGGATTAAGGTGAAGCCTAATGATCTCATTTAACTTGATTACCTCTTCGAAGACCCTGTATCCAAATAAGAACATATTCTGAGGTACTGGTGGTTATAAATTTAATGTATGCATTTTTTTGGTGAGGAGCACAATTTAACCCATAGCATCTAGTGTAAGAAAAAATAGACTCGTGTTTTGTTCATAATAAAGGGAACCACTACCCTGTGAATAGTGAGGTGGAGTAATTAAGCACACCTGGATACAGATGCCAGCTCTCCATGCATTAGCTATATGTCCCGTGATGCTGCTGAGATTGGAGACCTTCAGTTTATTATCTGTAATATGGGAGTAATAATTCTAACGTCAGACATTTA
The DNA here is from genome assembly GCF_008728515.1 of Papio anubis. Classification (NCBI taxonomy): domain Eukaryota; kingdom Metazoa; phylum Chordata; class Mammalia; order Primates; family Cercopithecidae; genus Papio; species Papio anubis. The sequence continues at coordinate 116,902,824 of NC_044979.1, read as the reverse complement.
GGAATTCTAAATCTAACATCTCAGAAATCAGGAGGAACAAAATACTGGGATACACAGAATAACATTTAACTTCATCAGGAGCACAGAGTAACCCCTTATTTGTTACCTTGAAGGCACAAAGTTGAGAACCATTAAGTCAGATATGATAGAGTTAATTAAGAAGAAATGGAATAATAGAAAATTTTTCTTGATTTAATGATTGGTAATTGAAACCTTGTCAGTACTTAATTTTCCTCGATCTTTTATGGATAATTCATGTGAAAGAGTTATTTACCACCGGTAATGACTCAACACATACCAGTGGGAAATAAACACTGAATTCTTTTTACTTGTCTCAGCATTGTGTGTTTGACTCATTCCCAAGGACATAAACAGGATTTAATTTGGAAAAAAAGAAGGATTTTTTAAAACCCTAGGGACTGTGATAACTTGCATTTATTTATTTCATTTGGCTTTGCATTGTCTCCTTAAGTGAGCATTCTACTCCTGTGTGTAATGGGTAGGTGCTTTCAACTCTAATTCTTACCACTGGCTATTTTGACTGAAAGTTTCATAAATACATTACGATTCAATTTTTTTGAAATACTTCTTGACAAATTTTTCTGTTCATGTCATTCCAAATTTTATTTGCTTTCTCCACTCCCATTCTGTGGCAAAATACATATACTTAAAAGAACATCTAATTTGAATATGTTCTGAAACAAATCATAAAAGCTAAGATGCACAATGCATATTGTGCATAGAACCCAGGCACTAGAGTGAAGTGGATATTTTTCTAACAATCATGGCCAACACTTATCCATTTTTCCCCCCGTGTATCAGGCATTTCTAAAGGATGGATCTTATATCTTAGTTTTAGGTTATGTGTGCCAGTTCACCAGCTGGGAGATGATGTAAGCAAGGTTCAAACCCAGTTTGCTAAATCTAAAATTGATGCTCTTTAAACTCCATTAAGCTTGACATCCACTTAGTAGATTAGTAGTAACTATGTGAGCGACTTAGAAGTTTCTGGAAGGAAAAAGAAGCTTCAAAATGAGCACAGCCCTGCAGAAAGTAGTGCTGGTCTTTGGAGAGATGATTATGAGTGCAGGACTATCTGCCAGACGAGCTGTATGACATTTGACGACTCTGAGTGCTGTGGAGTGCAGGGTGGAGCAACATGAGAAAAATCTGTAATAAGAACACTTGAATTTAAAAAATGTGTAGTGCATTTGAGGCAAAAAGAATATTTTTGTGACAACACTACCTCAGACAGTGTTTCAGAGGGTGAGGGGAGTCCCCCTTATCATTATCCACCATGCACTTTGGACTCTGAGGGCTCTGTTCCTGTGGCACTGTTGATTGCCTTTCTAATTTTCTCACTATTCTTTGCTAAAGAACCTTGATTCTGTGAGAGACAGGAACGCGCCCAGCCCCCAGGCAATGCATCATGATTGATTTGGACTCATTATGACTAGTAATGACAGCCTCATTTCTCTTTGTCAGATCCTTAATTTTAGAGCTTTCCTGATGCTCAACAAGATTTTTGTTTCTTCTCATTCCCAGCACCTCGTTCATGACTGGTATATCTGTGTCATACTTTTATCAAAACAAGATATTGTTCTTCATGCTATTAAGCAATCTTTCCTTAAATTTCTGCCTGTCTTATCATGATCACTGCTTATCATCTCCTTAATTTTCTTTTTCTGCATCTCTGTTATATTTTATGTTTCCATGTCATTTTGTTTCATACATATATCTTTCTCTTATATTTAGTAATATATATCTTGCGTATATATTTGAAATGGCATCTAGTAGAATATATATCTAATAAAATGTATTCTGCCATGGGATTTGTTCGAATCCAATGAGATTCTTTAACCTTTTACACATAGAACTTAAAGCAATTATTTGACATAGTGGATAGAATCAATCACATTTTTGGGAAATAACTTTCTTTCAAAGGACAACAAACAAAATGCATTAAATACATATCTTAAGTTGTATTAAAAATCCAAGATCAAAAATGTAGTGAGGATGTACTGAATTTTGTTTTGGGGCAGGGGAAAGTAATGGAGTGTATGTTTGCCTCTTGCCTGAAACAAAACAAATTAGCAAAACATATAAAACAATGTGTTTTAAGACACTGAATATCAGGCACTAAATGACCATCATCTCTGAGAGACAGGAATAGAACAAGGTGAGCCCTATAATTTCTCTAGCTTAACATCTTGAGAGGGTTTCCAGGGTCAGGGGCAGGAAGAGGGAACCCAGACAGCCTAGTGGAGTTCTGAGTTGAAGAGATGAAGCTGAGAGTCAGTGGTAACAAAGTGGCTAGAATTTGCTCAACTAGGTGCTTGAGAGAAGAAAGGGTACACAGAAAGAACTCTGGCAACTTGCAGATGGTATACAATGTGTTCACAAAATCCCTGATTGCAGAAAACTACCCAAGGCCAAGGAAAGAAGCATCTGGAAGGATGAAAAGCAACAGTACCCAATACTCGCACTTGGCTGCGAAGAATATTAATTCCATCAGACAGCCTGGAAAGGCATGAGATTCATTAAGAATTAGGTAGAGTACACAAGAAGGCTTTGCCTCAATAGAGGGAAATATTTAGCCCTAGATTGGGCACTATTCTGGTCACAACTAACGAATATTAAACCCCAGAGTTTCAAATTGTTTCCACAAGATTTAACTGCTCAAAACTCAAGAATATTTATAGGAATACAGAAATATCCAGCTCCCAACAAAGCAAAATTCACAGTGTATGAAATTTAATAAAAATTACAAGGCATGCAAATAAGTAAGAAAATATGACTGGTAGAGAGGAAATAAACAGAGCCTCAGAGAACTGTGGGACAACTGCAAGTAGCCACATATATGTGTGATTGAAGTGCCTGAGAGGACAGAGGGGAGGAGCTTAAAAATATTGAATAGTCAAAAATTTTCCAAGTTTGATAGAAACTATAAATCCACACATTTAAGAAGCTAAATAAATTTAAGTATAAGAAAAATGAAGAAAACAAAACTAAGGTATATCATAACCAGTTTGCTCAAAACCAGTGGTGAAGGAAAAATAATACACACTAGCTGCTAATAACAACTAGGAAAAACAGCTTGAAAAAAGGTGCATTATGTTCAGACCAGCAGTGATAAGGATGACAGCAGATTTCTTACTGGAAACCATGTAAGTAAGAAAGCAGCATGAGAACATTTTTTAAAGTACAGCAACAACAGAAGTCCAACATGCCAAGTGAAAATTCTATACTTGTTGAAAATATGTCAAAAATGAAGCTAAATAAAGACTTTTTCAGACATACAAAAGCAGAAAGTATCTGTTACCAGCAGACATATAAGAAATGTTAAAGAAAATCCTTCAGGCAGGAAGAATATTCTACCAGATGGAAATATGGATCTATAAAATTAACAAAAAAACTATTGAAATTGGAATTACATGAATAAATACATAAAATTTTCCACTTATTACTTAAGTCTCTTTGAAATATAATTGACAATTTTCCAGAAGTAAAATTGCTGGATTATGTAGTAATTCTATTTATAGAATTCTATTTTTTTGAGGTACCTTGATACTATTTTCCAAAATGGCTGTACTAATTTGTATTTCCACAAATAGCGTGCAAGGTTCCCTTTTCTCCACATCCTCACCACTGCTTGTTATCTTTCATCTTTTCTATATTAGCCATTCTATGGGGTGATTTTTCACTGTGGTTTTAATTTGCATTTCCCTGGTGATTAGAGATGTTGAGCTTCTTTCATAAGTCTTTTGGCCATTTGTATCTCTTCTTTTGAGAGGAGTCTGTTGCAGTGAGCCGAGATTGCGCCACCGCACTCCAGCTTGGGCAACAGAGCAAGATTCTGTCTTAAAAAAAAAAAAAAAAAAAAAGAGACGAGTCTGTTTAGATCCTTTGTTTTTTAGAAAGGTGTTTTATTTTCTTGCTATTGAGTTGTTTGAGTTTCTCATATATTTTGGGTATTAGTCCCTTGTTAAATGTATGATTTACAAATATTTTCTCCTAGTACATGGGTTGTCTCTTCAATCTGTTGTTTCTTTTGCTGTGAAAAAGCTTTTTAGTTTTATGCAATCTGATTTCTCTATTTTGGCTTTTGTTGTCTGTGCTTTTTGCAGTCCTTTCCAAGAAATTATTGCCAATACCATTGTTGTGGAGATGTCCCCCTATGTTTTCTTCAAGTAGTTTTAGAGTTTCACATCTTATGTTTAAATCTTTTATCCATTTTGAGTTGATTTTTGTATATGGTGTGAGGTAGGAGTCCAATTTTGTTCTTCTACATGTCAATACTCAGTTTTCCCAACACAATTTGTTAAAACACCGTTCTTTCTCCATTGTGTGCTCTTGGTACCCTTGTAAAAAATCAACTGGTTGTAAATACTTCTGGTCTTTCTATTCTATTCTGTTGGTTGATGTGTCTGTTTTTATGCAGTACTATGCTGTTTTGATTACAATAGCTTTATATTTTGAAATCAGGGAGTGTGATGCCTCCAGTTTTATTGTTTTTGTTCAAGATTGCTTTGGCTATTTGAGTTCCATATAAGTTTTAGAATAGTTTTTATTTCTGTAAAAATAACATTGAAATTTTGATAGGAATTGTGTTGAATCTGTAGCTTGCTGTGGACAGTATGGACATTTTAACAATATTAATGTTTTCAACCCATGAACATGGAATATGTTTTCATGTATTTGTGTCTTCTTCAATTCTTTCATCAATGTTTTATAATTTTTATTGTACAGTAAAAGCATCTTCTTAAGTTTACTCCTAAATATTTTATGTTATTCTTTGATGCTATCATAAGTGAGATAGGTATCTTAATTTTTTTCAGATAATTTATTCAGTGTATAAGATATAACCAAAGGAATTGAAATTGGTGTGTCCAAGAGATACCTGCATGCCCATGTTCATTTCAGCATTACTCACAATAGCCAAGATATAAAAGCAACCTAAGTGTTCGTTAATGAATGGATGTATAAAGAAAATGTGGCATTTATACCCAATGGAATACTCTACAGTATTAAAAAAGGAGGAGATTCTGTCGTTCACAGCAACATTGATGAAAGTGAAGAACATTATCCTAAGTGAAATAAGACAGGCACAAAAAGACAAATATGATCTCACTTACATGCGGAATCTAAAAAAGTTTATCTGAGAGAAAGAGAACAGAAGGATGGTTAGCAGACACTAGAGGGGGAGGAGGGATGAGGAAAGGGAAGATGTTAATCAAAGGGTGCAAGCTCAGTTAAACTGGAAGAATAAGTTTTAGTGATCTATTGTGTTACATGGTGACTCCAATTAATAATAATATATTTTGTATTTCAAAGTAGCTAAAAGAATTAATTTTTAACACTCTCACCCCAAAAAATGACTTTGGTGAGGTGACGAGTATGTCAATTAGCTTGATTGAATCTTTCTACAGTGTATACATAGATCAAAGTATCACATTGTATTCCATAAATATACATAATTATTATTTGTCAATTAAAAAGAAATAATTAAAAATATAATTGTCTAAACAGAAATAGTAGCAATTTAGTGAGGGATTCATAACATTGTAAAAATAGAATGTTTGACATTAAAAACACACAGGTTGGGAATGGAGAATAGTATATTGCTGGAAGGTTATACACTATACACGAAGTGGTATAATATATGATGATAGACTATAGTAAGTTAAAGATGTATACCACAAACCTTAAATAAACCACTAAAATACAAAACAAAGATCGTTAGCCAATAATCCAGTAAAGAAGATAAAATAAAATCATAAAAGCATTCAATTAACTCCAAAGAAGGCAAAACAAGAAAGGGGATAAGAAATGACGATAGTGAGACGGTAGACTTAAGCCTAACCATTGGTAATATTACACTGAATGTAAATTGTGCAAGCCTCAATTAAAACATGGAGATTGTTGGGTTAGATGTGAGAAGCAAAACTTATCCATATGTTGCATAGAGAAAACATGCTTGAAATATAAAGATACAAACAAGTTAAAGTAACACTAATTAAGAGAAAACTGAAACAGCTAAATAGATTTCACAGCAAAGAACATTGCCAGGAACGAAGAAGGCCATTTTTAATGATGAAAGAGTGGATTTGTCAAGAGAATACAGCACGTTTAAATTGACAAAAAAATGCTTCAAAACACTCTAGGCAAAATTTATTAAAGGAGAAATAGACATATCCACAATCATAGTTGAATATTTCAATATACCCTTTCAGTACTGGAAGAAGCAAATAGACAGAAAATAAGTGAGGATACAGAGAATTTAACAATTAACCATCAATCAACTTGACCTGTTTGACATTTATAGAACATTTTACCCTAAAACTATGTAATACACATTTTTCCAAAACACATAACATGTTTTCAAAGATAGGCCATATTCCAGGCTGTGACATAAGTCTACATAACTTTGAAATAATTCATCACTTAAAGTATATTTTTCTGACTAAAATAGAATAAATTTGGAAATCTAAAAAGTAAGGATCTCCAGAAAACCTTTAAGTATTTGGAATGAAAAACACATCACTAAATAATTCATATGAATGAAATTCAAATGAATTTCAAATGAAAAATCAATATATCAAAATTTGGAGAGTGCTGCTAAAGCAGTACTTAATAGAAAATTTGTAACACTAAGCACCTTTATAAGCAAAAATAATATATCTCAAATAATTGCTCTTAATTTTCATTTTAGAAAACTGGAAAAAGAAGAACAAATGGCATTAAAATAAATAGAAGAAAAGAAAAAGTAAGGATAAGGATAGATATCAATAAAATAGAAAACGGGAAAACAATAGAGACAATCAATGCAACAAATATTGTTCTATGAGAAGATCAACACATTTATAAATATACAGCCAGGCTGATGAACAAAGTAATAAAGAAGACACAAAATAAAAATATGAGGAATGAGAGTGACAGCATCACACGAAGTCTAAAGATATTACAAGCATAACAAAGGAATACTATCAACAACTTTATGCAGATATCCTCAACAGCTTTGATGAAATGAACAAATCCCTTGAAAGACACAAACTATTGAGTTTACTCGAAAAGAAACAGATACTCTAAAAAGCCACGTATATTAAATACATTAAATTTATAGTTAAAAACCTTCTTACAAATACAACTCCAGGTCCATATGGTTTTACTGGTGAACCGTACCAAAATTTTAAGGAAGAAAAAATAACAATTTTATGTAAACTCTTCCAGAAAATTAAAAAGAAAGGATGATGTCACAACTCATTTTATGTGTCCATCATTACCTGATAACCAACAAAGACACTGCAGGAAAAAAACCTGCAAATCAATATCTCTCATGAACACAGATGCAAAAATTTTAATAAAAATGTTAGGAAACTGAATACAATGATATATAGTGTGTAAACTAGGTGGGATTTATCTATGGACTGGAAGATTAGATTGACATTGGGAAATCAATATAATTTAGCATACTAGCACACTATAAAAGGAAAACACAATTTAATTTTCTTAACAGTCACTATAAAGGCCTTTTATGAAATGCAGCATCTGTTGTTTACAATAGTTCTCATCAATATAAGTATAAAGGGAATCTTTCTTAACCTGATAAAGGGCATCTATAAACAACCTGCCAGTAACATTATAGGCTGTAGGTCAATAATCAAAAGATTAACAACAAGATAAATATCTTTTACCACTTCAGCATGGTATTGAAAGATCTAGCCAGTGCAATAGGCAAGAAAAAGAAATAAAAGATATTTATGCTGGAAAGGAAGAAAGGAAAGCATTCTTTATTCATAGATGATAAGTGCATTAATTTGAAAAAATGTAATGGCATGTTTAAAAACATAAAAACTAATATAGCTTTATAGTTAAAGTAAAATATTCAAAAATTATGAAATGTCTAATTTTTCTGTAGGGCATATAGGTAATTTAGAAAGTTCATCAGATATGATTACAGAGAAGTCTCAGTTTAAAAATAAAAAGGATTATGCTTCCTGCATTATCTCATCAAATCATAATTAAATAAGAATTTAACTCTAAGTACTAGTGAAAAATGCAGTTACATTTACACATTTAAATGAAAACCATGCATCCTTCTAAAGCCTCTTGGATTAAACAATAAATCATACCCAAAATTTAAAAATACCTATAAATGAATAATATAGTCACTACATATCAAATATTTTAGGGAAAGCAGAGTGGCATTTTGAGGTGATTTATATTCATAAATATTTATATATAAAAACAGAAATTGTAAAAATAAATAAGCAATTGATGAACTTAAGAAAATAAAGAACAAAAAAACTACAAATTTGAAGGAACAAGATAATAATAAAACATAAAATCATTAAAATAGAAACCAAAATTGTAACAAAGAAGAAAGCTACAAGTTGATTGTTTGAAAAGACTTGTAAAACAGAGCATGTATGACAAGATAGACCAAGAGAAGAAAAGGAAAGAGGAAGGAACAGGAGCACAGAACTATAGAACTTTTAGTGATTTCAAAGGTCATATAAGAAAAATTTTAACAACAAATATATGCTACCAGTGTCAAAAACTTAGAGGCAATGGAAGAAGTTCCAAAATAATATAGCTTAGCAAAATTTATTTGAGAAGTATCAAAGACTTGAATATTTATATAACTAAATATGAAGCAATAACTTTTCCATGAATCAGACCATATGGCCTGCAAAGCTTTCAAGGTAGAGATCAGTTTTATACAGAGTTTTATAACAACTGGAAAAGATGGAAAACTTACGTAATCCTTTGAGGCCAAGGAATCTTAATATCAAAACTAGACAAAAATATTATGAGACATGGTCACACAGAATCATTTTTCTCTTGTATTTTATAATTTTGTGTGTGCATATACTTATATAAATCTATATGGATATTTCCACCAATTTTTGTAAAAAGGTAATACTCATGATCAAATTGTATTTTGTCTAATATTCATTGCAAAATTCATTCATAAATGTAATTCATTCCATTTGTAGATTTAAGAAGATAAACAATATGATAATTTCAATATATGGAAAAAGGTTTTTTTATATGACTCTCCATGAATTAATAATTAAATGTAGGATTTTCATCAAAATTAAATCTTAGTAATTTAGAAATATAAGCAAACTTTCTTAACCAGGTAGAGGATATAAAAAAAATAAAGCACACATATTTCTAAATGGGGAAAATTTAGAAAGCTTCCCTTTGAATTTCAGAATGTGTTAAGGATGCCTAATATGACAAATTTTATTCAACATTGTGTTGGAACTTCTAGTCAGTGCAACCATATAAGTAAAATGCTTTAGAGATTGGAAAGGAGGAACAAGGAATGTTATTTGCGTTTTATATACATTTATATAGAAACCTCTAAATTATCTGATTACAAAACATTATCAAACATAATACTTGTATTGAGCAAACTGGCTGCATATAAAACAACTATAAAAGAGATTTTTATATTTGTAGTGAACAATTAAAAACAATGAAGAGAAGTCATCATTCACAATAGGTTCATAAAATATTAAGTCAGGAAAAAACTAATAACATGTGTAAGATAGCTGATGATATATTTAAACTATTTCTAAATTTATATATAGATTAGAAAGCTATTAGAGTTAGTATTCTTCTAACAAATTGATAAGATGATTCTAAAATTTGTACAGAAGAATAAAGGACCAAGGTTACAGTGGCCAATTGTGAAGGAAAACACTACATGAGGACTTGAACTTCCAGAAACCAGAACTTATCATGTATTTTGTAGTAATTTAGATGGTTTGGTAAAGGTGTAGGAATAGACAAACCGATGATGGAAAAACAGTCCCAAAATATGATAGATATTGCAAATATTAGTGGAGAAAAGAGTAAGAGCTCAATAAATGAACTTGGAAAATATGTTATTCATAAAAAATTAAAATTGGAGCTCTACCTTACTTTATATATCAATACATAAGTTATCTCTAGTAAAATAAGGATTCAGTTGTTGAATCTAAAGTTATAGATTGTACTTCTGGGAAAATGGAGTAGGCACCATTTTTCTATTGGGACTTCACAGTTCTAGACATTATATATAAAACAAGCATAAGAAGACTCTGAAAGATGGAGAAAAGAGACAGACTGGCTGGCTGGGAACCACAAGCCCCAAAGAACAGCCTGCTGGTGAATTCCCTGGGTGCTCTTTACGCCCCTTACATGTCCCAGATTGGGTGCTGAAGAAGCCAGGAACCCAGAATGTCAACCATCACAGACAAAAAACCTCAAGAAAATCCTGACCCCTTTAGTCAAAGGATCAGGAGAGGCAATAACTGCTTGACTGCAACTGAACATCACAGGAAAAACTATGGCACCATCCCCTCCTCCGCCAACAAAGGCTGGGAGGGTCCTAGACTTTCACCCTCAAAAGGCTGTGCTGGGGACTTTCAACACCTGCTCCCCGTGGATGGTATCTGAGAAGGCCATATAAGGGGCCAGTATTTCACCCTCCCAGCCAGTAGTCACACTCCTCCTTGGTGTTGGTGAAGGCTACGTGGGGCTTGGGCTTCCCCATCAACCCATCAGGATTGAGGGACCCTTCTCTACTCACAGGGTGGTATCAGATGAGGCTGAATAGAGGCTCAGGACTTACACGTTCGCCCACTGGTAAGCAGACCCTTCCTACTGTATTTCAGTGAAGACCATATGGGGAGCAGAAACTTCCAACCCTTCCCAGCAATAAGAGGGAGCCCCTTGCTCGGCTCAGGTGTCAATGGAGCTCCACCTGGCCGTAATGAGGTAGCAATTCCCTCTACTTCTGCTGCAGCTGTGTTGCAGAAAGCCAGCCAAAAAGGTTTCAGTAAGATCCAGACTCTTATGCCATAGCAAAAAAATGTTTAGATTTCAACAGAAAAATCACTAGTCATATAAAAAACCAGGAACATCTCAAGCTGAAGAATAAAAGACAATTAATATATGGCAAAAATGAAGTGACAAGAATGTTAGAATGATCTGACCAAGATTTTGAAGTAACTGTGATAAATATTCTTCAATATGCTATTACGAACAGTCTTGAAACAAACTTAAAAAGACTCTCCCCAAACAAAAAAGTATTAAAGAAATAGAGACACAAAGATAAACCACATGGGCATACAATTACTTAAGAAAGCTTCTCAGTGAATAAGAAAGTGGATTGCATAATAAAGAAATTATTCAATCTGAACAACAGAGAGAAAAGACACTGAAATCACTGAGCCAACCCCCAGGGACTGGTGAACTCACTCTAATAAAAGACATGGCATTTGTGTCATCAGAGCCCTGGAAAGAGAGAACAAAGAGGATGGTTAGAAAAAGTACTGAAAAAGTAACAGTGAAACATTTCTGAAATTTGGCAAAAGGACATATACTTACAGATCCAATAATCCTAGTGAACCTCAAACAGGATAACCCTAAGGAAATCCTCTCCAAGACCCATCATAACTAAATTTCTGAAAATTAAAGACAAAAAAAATTTTGAAAATCAGTGAGAAATGACAGGTGAAACACAACTCAAATGAAAGCAGATTTTTTTAAAAATCATAAATCAAGGAAGTCAGAAAAAAAATGACACAGTATTTTTCAGTTGCTGAAGGAAGAGAATTGTCAATTTATACCCAATGAAAATACTCTTTAGGAATAAAGAGGAAATCAAGACATTCTCTGATGAGAAAATCTAAGAGACTTTGTTGCCAACAGACCTGCCCTAAAGCAATCGCTAAATGAAGCTCTCTAAACAGAAAGAAAATGATTTAATAAAAGGACTCTTGGGACATTAGAGCAGATGAAAGCATGTAAGAAAGAGCAAGAGGGTCAATAATAGACTTTTTCTCTCCTTTTGAGTTTTCAAAATTATTTTTGACAGCTAAAGCAAGCATCTTACCACAGTTTGATGTGGTCCTCAACGCACGTAGAGGAAATGTTTCAGTTAATTATAATTGGGGCAGGGTAAAGGATCATAATGGTAAGTGTTCCAAACCTCACTACAAGTGCTAAAATGTTGATACCAGCAGACTGTTACCAAGCACTGGTGAGGATGTGTTAGAAACTGGGTCCTATAGCATATTTTTGGTGCAAGTTTAAAATCCTACAGCCATTTCTTTAAAACATGTATAGGCCGGGCGCAGTGGCTCATGCTTGTAATCCCAGCACTCTGGGAGGTTGAGGCGGGTGGATCACTAGTTCAGGAGATTGAGACCATCCTGGTCAGCGTGGTGAAACCCATCTCTCCTAAAAATATAAAAATTAGCTGGGTGTAGTGGCGCATGCCTCTAATCCCAGTTACTTGGGAGGCTGAGGCAGGAGAATCGCTTGAACCAGGGAGTCGGAGGTTGCAGTGAGCCAAGATTGCACCACTGCACTCCAGCCTGGTGACAGAGGGACTCGGTCTCAAAAAAACAAAAACAAAAACAAAACAAAAACCCAACTTGTGTATGCCCTTACCATTCATTGAACCTAGCATTCAAATTCTAGTGCATTTATCCTAGAGAAATGAAATCTTATGTCCATACGAAAACCTGTCCATGAATGTTCATTGCAGCTGTATTTGTGATAGCTCAAACCTGAAAACAACCAATACATCCTACAACAGATGAATAGTTAAAGAAACTGTGTACATTAGTAGCATAACATACTATTTTGAAATAAAAAGCAACTAATTATTGATACATACAAGTAGGATGGAACTAAAGGGTACTATGCTGAATAAAAAAGGTTGATCTTAAAATGTCATACATTGTATGACCGCATTTATATAACATTCTTAAAGTGACAGGATAAGAAACGCGAAGAATAAATTAACATTTGCCAGAAATTAGGGATGCTTAGGTGGGGAAGGAGATGGGTGAGACATGACGGGTATGGCCATAAAGAGGTGGCACAGAGATCTTGCTGGTGGTGGGCCAGCCTGCGCCTTGAATGCTGTGGGGTTATATGAACTTACACATGTCATAAAATGACACAGAACAACATATTTATGCTATACCAATTCCAATTTCCTGGTTTTGATATTGTACCAGAGCTATGGAAGATGTAAAAATTGGGAGAAATTGGATGAGGGGTACTGGGTGAGGGGACTTATTTATAAAGTTTGCAATTTCCTGTGAATTTATAGTCATTTCAGAATTAAAAGTTAAGAAAAGAAGTAAAACAGTAAAAGTTTCACAAGAAAATATGGATAAATAGTTTAGTCCTTACATAGCAAAAGTCATTTTAAACAAAATACTTAAATATAGGCTATATAATACTTAATAAAATTGACTGTACTGAAAATGAAAACTTTCATGAACCACTCCCCAAACATGAAGACTGCTGCGCATGGCATTACCTGCCTGTAATCCCAGCTACAGTGGGGACTGAAGTGGGAGGAACGCTTGAGCCCAGGAGTTCCAGGCCAGCCTGGGCAACGTAGTGAGACCCTGCCTCAAAGTAAGATTTTTTAAAATTAAAAAACATGAAAAGACACTTTAAAAACTAGGAGAAGATGTTCTCAACAAACACATAACTGATGAAAAGTCAGTATTGAAAACAAATTTAAAAAATTCTGAACATCACTAGAGAAAGTACAAACCACACACAAAAAAGCCATTGGTATTCAACACACAGAAGAGAAAGTATTAATTTCTAATAGATGTCTGAAAAAAATCAACATGATTGTTGATAAAGAAAATGCAAATCAAACCCACAATGTGACCCTATTTCACATTCATTTGACTAGCAAAGCTGGAAAGTGTTTCCTTATCAAGGATGGGGAGGACCTATTATTCACTGCTGTTAGGTTGGTATATGATAGAGACTTTCTAGAAAACAGGTTAATGTCACTGTGTAGGGCTGGACATCCACACATCCTACCACATAGGAATTCCGTATCTACCCAAGAGAAAGCCTTGTACACAACACAATGTATGAGAAAAGTCATAGAGAAGTGTTGGGCAGAACTCAAATGTTCTTCTAGAAGAATGAATGAATAAACTGTAGTATAGTCACACAAATGAATCTTAAAAAGGAGAAAGATAAATAAAGTAAACTATATACAATATGGATGAATCATAGAAAGTTAAAAAAGCTAAAATATTAAATATAAATTCTCTTTTGATAAGATTCTAAAACTATGATAAATTAGAAATGTATACTACATAAGTAATACGAAAGATATAAATAAAATTAAAATAATATAAAAAATGACAAAAATTGATGAACATGGGGGTTGGAGTGATGGTTATGCTGATGGAAGTAGGTGGGGAAAGAGACAGAGAGAGAGACAGAGACAGAGAAAATATCTCTTTCAGATTGACCGGGGAAAGACTAGGGGATAAATGGGTGAGGATTTGTCAACATGAAATCAAACCAAAGCAGGATTTTATTTCTAGCCCAAGAGTGTGTGTATGTGTGTGTGTGTAAGGTTGTGAAATGCTAAATAAAAATAGACTCTGAAGTCAAATTCAGCATTTTATTTCATTTTGGGACAGAGAGCCCAGAACAAAATAGAGGAGCTGTGCCGTGGAGTTGAACCAGTGCATTTTTCAGTTCTGTTCTAATTCAAGTTCATTAGTTACTTTCGTTTATGCCAGTCTGGATGGAATTCTAGCTTTGGCAACTCACACTGGAACATTTTTTTGACTTTTAATTTTCTGAAAATTGATTAAAATTTTAAAAGTTGAAAACATTTTCAAAGGTTTATAGTTCGGTAGTTAAAAATTTAGACTTTCTCAAATATTATTGAGCTCATAGTTGAAAATGTGGTTAGAGCTAGCCAACCTTTATGACCTCAGCACAGATAAAATGGAAAAAAAATCTGGTTGTAATAAAATTATAACACTCATATATTTTCGAGTGAAGAAAAAGTTAAAATGACAACAGCAACAGAATGATTGTGTTGGAGTTCAATTAAGACATTCTCATGTATCTCATACTTTCTTTAGCCCTGACTAATGGATGTGAAACTGCTGGCACGGACACTATCCAGGATGTCCAGTAAGTACTGTCATTTCTAACAAGTAAACATAACAACATCGCAAACAAGCAATAAATCAAAGAAGATGGCTCTCTCTATTTATAAGCACTAAAATGTAACATTCCCCTTTGTAGATTTCTGGAAAGAGTTTGCAGACATAAAGCAAGCACTCATCAGTAAAGTTCTTATTTTAACCAAATTATCTGCCCAGATGGAAGTTTTATTTTGTTTGAGTGGGCATGTGACAGTATCACTCTGAAATGATGGTGCTGGTTCTGGCATATTGCATCTGGAAGAGATGTAATGAGTATTATTGTATTTCTTTGAAAATACATCATTATGCAAAAATTATCTCTTGGAATAAAATTTCTTATGTTTGGTAAAAGTCCAAGAGAGAAGATTTTAAATTCCAAGCATGACTATTATCCCAATGTGAGTTATTAATTAGAAGGCAAGTTTTCCTCATGAGCATTCTGAGTTTAAATATGTTATTTACAAGTATAATAGGCAAATGAAACCATTTAAAAATTAACGGAATGTGTCTCTCCAATTCTATCCTAGCTTGATTCTCTCATGCTTATTTCACCCCCATGAGAGTTCACAGCAAGACCTTGCTGTTTGACATTTCATTTAGTTTCAAAAATTGGCTAAAAGGGAATCAAATCTATGTATTCATACATATGAATGACATGTTTCAGGCCACCCAGTGTAGACTGTTATGGCTCTCTCTCAATATTCATGACTCCAGTCAGGATCATGATGGACATGCCCAAGTTCAGTTTGATTGAAAGTAGCATGAATATAGAAGGACTAGAATTGGGGAGGGGGAGTGTTGAGTCTAGATTTCCTATTACAATTTGAACAATGAAAATTTGATTGTCTTGGATGCTTCTGAAAACTTCCCACCAAAATATATCTAAATAGAACTGGAGTGTGAATTTGTAACATGAAGTGTAGATGTTTAGTCCAAGTGCAAAATATCCTTAAAGACCTTATTTTGAAATTCACCTTTTATCCTCTATAATATATGCTTGGTTGAATGTAAAAACATAGATGTAGCACAAATACCTGTTAAAACCATTGCAGTCTCATTCAAATCATTTAGAACAATCAACACTCAAGACTTGAGCACCAGAACAGGAGAGAGGACGAGCTCCTGAGTTGAACTACGTTTAAGAAAGAGAGTTAGAGACCGGTGAAAGGCAGTCAGAGAGATAAGGGGCACAATTGAGAATGGATTACCAGAAGACAAGAGAAGAGACCAGTCAACAATATCAGATAAGTCAGAGAACGTGAGAAAGGCATGGACATGAGCTGACACGAGGCCACTGAACTTGATGATGGAGATATCATGAGGGCTTGTAGAGACAGACAGCTGTTTCTGAAGAATGATTTGAGGGAGAGAAATGTCAATGGATTATAGAAGAGGTGGAGATCAGTTGGCCCCTTTCTAGTGAGGGTTGAAGATGCGAAGGAGGCAAAGAGGAGAGAAAGAAGGAGAGATGCAGCCAATTATTTGCATTTTTATATTTGTAGCAAACAACTAGAAAAGATGAAGATAAGTCATTGATAATAGTCTAGTATCATATAAAATACCAGAAAAATGTCTAGCAAAAATATGCAGGATATTTACCAATATATTGATCTCTCCCTAGAGTCAAGTATCAGTATTCTGTGTTCTTTATTTAAACTCATAAGATGATTCTAACATTTATATAGAAGATATACTCAAAAGGAATAATAAAATGATGACAAGGAAGGCAATACATTTTTTGATTACTTTTGGTTTCTCCATAGAGAAAATGGCCATGTCACCTGGTGGGAAGGTGGGAAGGCAACTGCCTGTCTTTTTCCACCTGCAGTAATAACCCAGCTCCCTTACTGATATGTGTCAAGGACATCTTGAGACATCCTCCAATTCCTCAGGCAATTTCTCCATTGAATATAGTCACTATAAGACAGTGCACCAAAATAGATGAGGGTGTAGTCGTGGGAGCTTGTTTCCTTGAGAAGGTGAGTCAGGAAGCTCCCAGGACGGAAGACCTTCTGGGGAGATGGCCCAGTACAATCTAGGGTCAATAGTCTCAGCTACTTGGGAATCACCCTCTGATGTGGCCAAGTGAGGCTTTTAGATAAAAGGGTAGTCATAAGCATTGAGAAAAATACTTTAGAGCTCCATGTGAAAAACAAATCCTTTCTCTGGTGTCGTTTGGGTTTGGCAGTATAGTTATTAGAAATTCTGTCTGGGGCTTCTGTTCTTTCCTGCTCTCGGCCCTTCAGCATATGAAACCAGCATACCAGATGACCACGTATGATCCAGTGTTGTCAAAGGAGAAGCTGAGGAGGTGTTAGACTTCTTGGTTGCAAGTGGAGACTGGAGTTAGCTACTATTGGATGTGCTGAGTGTAGTTCAACACCATCTGATGGTGTCATGATGATACTGGAGGCGGGCAGGGAAGTGCTGGGAGGAGAAGGGTGGGTCCCTGGTGAGGGCTCCAGTCCTGGGCCTGTGCCCAGGGACATAGGTAGGGACAGACACTCCTGCCTTACCGTCCAAATGTTGCATTTCCCAAGACCACCCTGGCCCACCATGCCCCATCCTGTGCCTGTAAAAACCCCGAGACACGAGCACAGACACGAGCAGCTGGACACTGAGAGGAACACACCAGCAGAAGAAAACACAAGCGGCTGGATGTCGAGAGGAATGCATCAGCATAAGAACACACCAACAGTGCCAGAACACTGGCAGGCCATCGACTGGCAGAATGACACTAAGTTTGACCAGGATGGTCGGAGGAGAGCCCGGGCACTGAGCAGCCCGACTCGAGGGGAAAACCACATTCCCACTCCATCTCCCTTCTGGCTCCCCCACGGGCTGAGGGCTCTTTCCACTGAATAACACCTTGCACTCATTCTCCAAGCCCATGTGTGATCTAAGTTTTCTGGTACACCAAGGCAGGAACCCCGGGATACAGAAAGCTCTCTGTCCTTGTGATAAGCCAGAGGGTCTAATTGAGCTGGTTTACACAAGCCGCCTACAGAAGGCAGAACTAAAAGAGCACCCTGTAACACACACCCACTGGGACTTCAGGAGCTGTAAACATCCACGCCTAAACACTGCCATGGGGTTGGAGCCCCACAACCTGCCCGTCTGCATGTTCCCCCTAGAGGTTTGAGCAGCGGGCCACCGAAAAAGGCAGCCACACCTGCTGTCACTCGCCCTGCGAGGGGCACAAGGGAATTTTTCCTTTCAATGAGGCCAAGATTTCTTTTTTTCTTTAGCCAATTAATTTGCTTAATATTAGATAATAATGCTATGTAAACCAGATAATGTTAGAATAATCTATTCATATAGTTTTAAAATAACACAGGTAGGATTGATCTTTGTTGCTGGTGCATCCATTGTGTTGCTGGTGCACCCATTGTGTTGCTCCGCTTACAGCGCTGACTGTTGCCTCTCAAGCTTTGATCATGCTCAATCTCAGCACATTTGCATCATTCTCATTTTCCGTCTTCTGGCAGATATGTTGATGACGAACCATATTTTACTCATCCCTTCGCCCCAACAACTAATATAAACCCTGTCCCAGATTGCGCTTAGTAAATCTTGCTGCGTGGCTGAATGAATGAATGAAATCCAAAGCTCAGTACTGAGAAGTAGCGGCTATAATTTAACAAGCTTCTGACTTAAAAAGACTCTCTTCTCTCTGTCCTGTTCAAAGTCATGGTTTTAAAACATCTATATTCTTTATACCTCTGTCCTCCCTCCAAAACCTTGCAGAGCAGAAGGTGGGAGGTCAGATAATGGATATTTTCTTTGCTGTGTGAAACGGGTTAGACTCTCACTGGGCACACAGGCAATCCCAAGACCTTTCAATCACCCCATAACTATCACCGGGCATGGGAAATACGAGTGTGTTCTTGCCACACACTCCATTTAATGCATGCATTCCATGAACACTTGACATGAGCCCAGTTTCTTGCTTGGTTCAAGGAATACAAAGCTGAATAGTGGCGGCCTTCTCACTGAGACCTCCTCAAATCTCTCCTACAAAGCACCGGCAGCTTTCTCATAAAGAACAGCAGAAACTGTGTGTATGGGAGGATGAGAAAGGGAGTCATAGGGGGAGAAAAAGTTTCTGATGGAGTTTTGATAGGTGGCAAGAAGAGAAAAAAAACTCCCTCCCCAAAATGCAGAGGCAAAGAGGAGCCTCATGCTAGGGGGTGGTTAGGGAGTAATTTTACAGTTTTTAAAAATAATTTTAGAACGACTACTATGGCAAAGAGGCTAGGGCATAAAGCAGTGGGAAGAGAGTAGAGACAACTATACTTCCCCTGCAGGTGTGTGTGTGTGTGTGTGTGTGTGTGTGTGTGTCTGTGTACAAGGGTGGGAGCAATGCCTTGATTCTTTTAGTTCATTCACTTCTCAGCTAAAAAGTTAAAAAGTTTCTGTTTCTAGTTTTGTATTTTTGTATCCTCAGGTGAGGTTTCTGCAAGTCAAACCCTTATGGCTGAATTTTATGTTTGAATACATTTTTCCACTCGGCACAGCTAGTAGCTGCATCTTGATCTCTACTTTCATTGAGAATCGTAACTGTATTAGAAGAAGGAAGACATTTTTATATTGTAGCAAACAATTAGAAAAGGTGAAGATAATATATATACTTAAAGTGGATGTATTTATATATATTTAAAGTGGATACCATAGGCTTATACACGTAGAAGGCTCTCAATAAACTTGATGGTGGTCTAACCAATCTAAAGTTCTTGGTACACATCTGTACAAGTGAGACTCAGAACAGTGAAGTAGGTCCCCTAAACTGACTTAGTTAGCCAGTCCCAGTGCTAGCTAGTGTAAAAATCCAGGACATCCAAGTCCAAGGCTTGCAATACCACATGGCTTTATATTATTTATTTATTCACAGGTATTTATTAAACACCTTTTATGTGCCAGGCGTTATGCTCATTCATAATTTTTTGACATTGATCCAGGCTGCAATCAGAATGAAAGTGCAATAAAAAGCCACAACTTAATTATTCCATTTTTCGGGGGCCTAGTCTTGCATTGATTACATCCCCACATAATCTCCAAGAGAGATTTTTTTGCTGGCATTATTCACCATCATTCAATTGTAGCAGCATGAAGGAAGCTATTAGTGCATAGGTTTCTGTGGTTATTTGACATACAATAAATGTCAGCTTTGTAATCTTAGCCCTTATGAAACAAGTGTTAACTAAATTGAGTGAGAGCAGCTCACATTTAAATTGCTTCTATTGGCCAGTCCTTCAAAGGTAAAATGAACTCCTCCAAGTCATTATCAATGTTCTCATCAATAAGCAGACACTCTAGCTGGGTATGCAGGGAAGATCTCTGGGTCTTTCAAAGACAAAATAACACACACTAATGAATTGGTTTGTGACTCAAAAATGTTATTTGTTATCAGAAGAAATAACTAAAGGTGAGTTACTACCTATTCTACAAACATGATTACTCCCAGGAGTGGCTTTCTAAAGTTCCAAGAATTAGAGGATTGCTTATCAAATTAAATAAAAATTATGTATGTTTATAATTTGTTTTCATGCATCCCCGAGTCTTTTTACTATTCTGTTGGCCTTTCTTTCTCTTCCCATGTTCATATAAGAGTTCGAAAACTCTACTGCAGATTTCAGCTAGCAAGTGTATTTTAATCAAGTGTGAGAATGATTCTCTTTCCTGCTACAGTTCAGAATCTTTTTCTACCAATCAAATGAAGAATGAGTTTGCTTATGCTGTTACAGGACATCATGAGTGGTCCCAGGTGATTCAAGGCCCACTTTGAATTGATGTTGGTGTTTGGGCCTCCGGCTTCATCCACTACCATGGGTGACCCTCAACCAATCATTGGTGTGGTCAGGTCCTCAAGTGTCCTTGCTTCTGAATGGGAACGGATGCCTCTTGGGTTGTAGGAGAGTCTGTTAACTGTCAGCACTCTGTGTGAGCTGGGCCCTGCCATCATGCCTCTCCTTCCCACTGTGCCTGCCCCCCAGGGCCTCCTCAATACTCCCTCTGTTCCTGCAGGGCCATCACTGAACTCAGCAGAGCACAGACACAGAGTTTATGTTTCATGAGGGGTGCAAGAAGGTCAGTGGCACTGAGGAAAGCTAGGCTCACAAAATGTTTTAAATGGACTGTAGCCACAGCCAAGACCTGACCAGAAGGCTGTGGCCAGGCTTCCTGCTCCTGGTGCAGCCCCTTCAGGTGAGGCAGAGGACACAGCGGCTCATCACTGGGCCAGAGCCCAGAAAGCACAAGCCTTATTTTGGTTCTACTGGTCCTGATTACATTTTTTTTCTCCTGTCCTCTGGCCCTCACAGCTGGGATCACGAAGGCCCCCAATGGCCATGGCGAGATCAGTCCTGTGTTAATCCCCCCTGGCAGTAGTAGAGGGTTTCTTAACCTCAGCACCATGGACATTTGGGGCAGGATAACTTTGTTGTGGGAGGCTGCCCTGTGCATTATAAGCTGTTAACAGTATCCCTGGATGCCAGTAGCACTTCCCTAGTTGTGATGACCAAGAATGTCTCTGGTCATTGCCAGGTCTCTGCTGGGATTGACCCTGGGTCAGAATCACATTAGGCATGACGAACATGACTGGTCTTGTACCGCCTCCTGTGCAAATCTGCTTTGGCACATTTGCCTGCTACTCCAGCCACATTAAACTTCTGCTAGTCTCCAAATGCAGGGGCCATCGCACACCACTGGCTCTTTATGCCTGCCCTTTCTTCCACGGGACTTTCTTATCTTTCTAGTCTATTTGGAAAACTCATTCTGATTCGATAAGCTCCTCAAGGTGTCTCCACAAACATTTCCCTGATCAGCTCAAACAGAATCCGTGGCTTATTCCCTTGTATAATACTCTATCAGCCCACAGTGATCCATCATCCTGCAAGGGAAGCCTGCCATGGAGTTCCTGTCCCAACAGACACAGAGGTCCCATGCCGTTTCACTGGAGTGTGATGGGTCCTATAAGAGCAAGATTCCAGTGCTCCAGGACCCTGACAGTGAGGGTCTCTCTCTGCCAGGGACCAACACAGGCCTCCTAAGGCAATGGCAGACTAGGGAGATGGGAAAGTGAACAGTGGTTGTCCAACCAAAAGAACAGCAAGTGTGGAAACAGTGTGCTCTTGCAGCAGGGACTCATTGAAATCGTTCACATAGAAAATCCGAGTTTATTATAAATCATGCTGCTATAGAGACACATGCACACATATGTTTATTCTTGACACCTATTCACAATAAGCGGACTTAGAATTGTAGTGTCGTGGGACTAAGATATGGGGATACCTTGTATCAAAAGGATAGTTGTGTCTTTGCGGGCATGAACCGCTGGCTTCTCAGTGTATAACAACTTACGAAACGAAAAACAAACGCGGCATGTTGTCAGACAGGCAGACAAGCAGTCACTTGGACTGGAGAACTGCTTTATCACACACCAGGGCCCTATTATGGGGGAGGGAGGGGTGGGGGATGGCATTGGGAGTTATACCTGATGTAAATGATAGGTTGATGGGTGCTGGCCGAGTTGAGGGTGCAACACACCAACATGGCACAAGCATACATATGTAACAAACCTGCATGTTGTGCACCGCATTACCCTAGAACTTAAGTATAATAAAAAAGAAAAAAGATCCGAGGAGTCTACCGAGCGCCAAATATATCCCAGATTCCATGTGCAGGGTGCATAGGAAGCAGGCCCTAACCTTGACCCTGAGGCACTTGAGACTTGCCCATGCCTTGCTGTGTCCTTTGTCTGCCCTGGCTTGTTTCACTGCCTGGGGATGGGGGCTTCGGTCACAGCCATGCTGGCCATATGGAAACTGTGCCAAGAATGGTCTGTGTTTCTGGTTTCACTCATCAGAGGCACGAGGGTCCCTTTAGCATATGATTTTCATCACTGGGAGGGAAATCTGGGCTGGCAAACAATTTAGAAGTCATGGGGTTGAATAATGCTGCCAACAGAGAAGGAAGTAATGTCACGAATAGATTCGCAGGCGTCAAGATTTTTTTTGAGGCTCGTTCTTTCCCACCCACTTTTACTTTCTGGCCACTGCTATGGAGCAAATGTTCGTGTCCTTCCAAAATTCACATTTTGAAGCCGTACCCATCAATATGATGATATGAGGAGGTGAGGTTTTTAGGAAGTAATTATTTCCTCAAGGTGGAGTCCTCATGAATGAGATTAGTGCCCTTATAAAAAGAGACACAAGAGACATGATCTCTCTCTCCACTGTGTGAGGGCTCAGTGAAAAGGCGGCCTTCCATAAACTGGGCAGGGAGCCCTCACTAGGAACTGAGTTAACCAGTACCTTGATCTTGATCTTCCAGCCTCCCAAACTATAAGGAATAAATTTCTGTTGTTGAAGTTACCCAGTCTGTGGTGTTTTGTTATAGCAATCTGAGCTGACTAAGACACCCACTGGAATCACAGTTTAATTGAATATGGTAGTTGTATAAAATTTGAATACTGTGCAGCCATATAAAAGGATGAGTTCATGTCCTTTGTAGGGACATGGATGAAGCAGGAAACCATCATTCTGAGCAAACTATCGCAAGGATAGAAAACCAAACACTGCATGTTCTTGCTCAGGTGGGAACTGAACAATGAGAACACTTGGACACAGGAAGGTTAGCATCACACACCGGGGTCTGTTGTGGCGGAGGTGGAGGGGGGAGTGGTAGCATTAGGAGATACACCTAATGTAAATGACGAGTTAATGGGTGCAGCACAGCAGCATGGCACATGTATACATATGTAACAAACCTATACGTTGTGCACATGTACCCTAGAACTTAAAGTATAATAATAAAAAAAGAAAAAAAAATTGTAAATCATAAAAATGTACCACCTACTCGGTGTGTATTTTCACATGCACTTTACAGAAATCCTGTGACGCAGAAAATTTTCCCTTTCAAGTGAAGAAATTGACAGCACAGTGATGAACTTTCTCTAGGAGTTACAGCCAAGAATTGGTGGACTCTGAATTCAAACCTTTTGCTTAGGGCTGTCCCATCCTGCCTGAGTCCCAACAGAGGTCAGAGACACCTGCAGGTGGCCTGAACAGGGGAGCAGGCTGGTCACAAGGGAGCAGCTTTGGGTTCAGCAGTTATGATACAGTTGCTGGGAACTTCTGCCCATCTAACCCGACTGGTTGGCTGAAATGGCTCTATCCTTGATGAAAACCTGCTGGAAGGAATTAGGAACACAGAAGACATTGCCAAAGGATACATTGTTCAGACCCCTAAATTTGCTGCTCCTCATCCCCTGCCTGGGCATGGACTGAACGTTGATATGTTGCAGTCTCACCACTGGAGAGAAGAAATTCTCAATTCCTGTGTGCCCAGGACTCCCAGGGAGAAGAGCATCTGGGCCTGATGTCCCCCACGGCAGGCAATCATGTGCGGGTCTGTGGTTACACCCACCCACACTTTCCATGTCACCTGACAAAGGTGCGCTTTCCAGTAACTCATTGCAAAACTTTTGTGAAAGGAAAAACATCTAGTCTGATGTGAGATGAGTAAGTTGGTTTAATAAGTATGGGTTATGGAATCATAATAATGGGGAAAGAAAAAAGACAAAAATAAGAGTAGGGCACCTGGAGTTTAAATGCAGGTAAGAATAAAAGCAATTAAAAAGTCATATGTTTTCTCAAAGCTTTGGTCTGTGTCTTGGTGTTTTCAAGGAAGCTGAAGGTACCCTGATCAGTCCGGTGTGCCGGGGCACACCGGCACAGAGCCAACACACGATGATTCTAGGAGAGACTGCTGTGCCTCAGACTGCTTTCATCGCCAGACAGTGGCCCCTTGAGTGTGGGTTGAGTGTGGACTCAGCCTTCCTTTCTGCAGGGGTTGGGGGAAAACCAGGCCTAACATCTAGCAACAGAACATTAACTCAGCTAGTGAAAAATGGAAGTGACATCACCACATGCCGTATTATGAAAGTAGCTATTTTTTAAATAGCTCAACTGCACAATTGCCAAGGCTTGGATCCCTCTCTTAAAGTCTTATAGAGGCCTTGTAACCAACTCCTGGCTAATCTTGGCTGATAGTTGCTGCTTTCCATCTGCCAAGCTGTCAGGGGATTGTTTCCTTTGTTAAAACTCACAGGGTGAGGTGGAGAACAACCGTTCTTATTTCTGTACTTTGTGCATGCTCCTTGCTCCCTCTGGAACATTCCCTGTTATTTGCCACTTGACAAATTCTCATTCTTATACACCACCATCTGCATCTCCAACTGAATCATCTCATCCTCAATGCACTTGCTCCCTTTTTATTCTATTAATACAATGTTTGGTGCAGCCCCATGGTCATTATCATTTGTGCTCTAATTCTGCATTCATATACATCTTTACTAATAAAAATAGAGAACATCGATCCAGAACTTGCTATGTACCAGGGGCAGTGCTAAGCATGTTGTTCATATTGTTTTACCTAATTCTTGCAACAATATTTTTAGGCAGTGCTATCCACATAATCACCACTTGACAGAGGAGAAATTGACAGCTAGGTATGCACTTGCCAAGGGTCACACATATGGAAAGATCAGAGCCAGAATTTAAACCCAATGAGTCAATGATCTCACTTATATTTGAATTGGAAATAAATGGAACTCATAGACACAGAGAGTAGAATGGTAGTTTGCCAGGGGCTGGGGCTGGAACTGGGGCTGGGAAGATGTTGGTCAAAGGGTATCAAGTTGCAGTTATAAGATGAATAAGTTCTGGGGATCTAATGTACAGCATGGTGACTATGGTTAATAATAATATATTGTATGCTTGAAATTTGCTAAGAGAGTAGATCTTAAGTGTTCCCACCAACCCTCACCCCACACAAAAGGTAACTGTGTGAGATTATGGATATGTTAAGTGGCTTGATTGTAGTGATCAATTCACAGTATGTACATATATCAAATCATCACATATATGCCTTCAATATATACTGTTTCCTTGTTTCCTTCTGTCCATTGCATCTCAATTGGGCTGGGGAAAATAAAACAAACCCAGGCAGTCTGGCTCTAGAGGTGCGGTGCTTAACTGCCATCCTGTGCTCCCAGGACTCTGTGCTCCCAGAACCCAAGGGGGGTTCAGGCCTCTTCCATCTTTGCATTCACACCCCCTTACCTCTCTCATAAAGACCCTGGTCATCCATCCTTGGATTCACTCCTGCACTTCTTTCAAACATGGAGGGTCATAGAGAATTATGTAGTTGAGAAGCACCTGGCCCCTGTATGCTTTGATGTCCACACAGTGAGGACTTCTCATTTTATGGTGTGGGCCAAGAGAATCAATCCCAATCTCTTTAGAGTGATTCTCCAGCTTCCTGTTTGGAGGACCAGCAAGAGAATGGGCCAGCAGGCCACTTTGTGTATCTTTCTGACAGGCTGTGTGTGAAATAGCTGGTCCTCACTAGCCTGAAAACCTAAGGGAGGAAGAGTGCCACATCCCAGCTGTGCCCCTGGTGCCCAGCTTGTCATAGAGCCTTAGAGAAGCTGCTTCCTGTTGGTGTTGCATGTCCACAGCCCATTACTGAGAGAAGAGATTGTAGCAGACCGAAGGTTGCCAATGTGAAATCACAGGGTGGGAAAGCAAGACATCCCTCACTGATTAAATGTAAGATAACAATAACAACAGTAATAATAGTAAAAAGTGGCTGGATGCTTCTATGCTTTATGTGCTGTGCCTAGGGCCTGCCATAGATCATTTGCTTTTCACAGCAACTCTGGGCTATCTCATATTGCTCCCATTTACAGATGAGAAAACTGAGGCTTAGAGATTAAGTAACTTGTCATTGTGCAACAGGTTAGTGAATGGTTGGTCTGATCTCAAATCTTATTTTTTAGAATAATTGGAAAATATCTTCCTTCATGCCTTTAGTCCATTAGGGCTGCTATAACAAATTACTGTAAATGGGATGGTTTATAAACAACAGAAATGTATTTCTTACAGTTTTGAAGACTGGGAAGTTCAAAATCAAGACACTAGCAGATTTAGCATCTGGCGAGGACTCCTGGTTCATAGACAGTGCCTTCTCGCTGTGTTGTCACATGGTGGAAGGGGTGAGGAAGCTCTCTGGGGTCTCTTTTACAAGGATGTTGACCCATTCATGAGACTCCATCCTCATGACTTAATCATCCCCAGAGGCCCCACCTCCTAATACCATCACCTTGGCAGTAAGGATGTTAATAATATGAATTCTGGGTGACACAGACATTCAGAACATAGTACATTCCTTCTACAAGGCCTAACCCCGGGCCTGGTAGACACTGAGGCACACATATCTGTCCTTGAGAGAACTCCAGCCAAGGAACACAGTGGGGTAAGGCCCCTGGAAGGCTGCTGTCAGTGGACAGGTGCACAGGTTAGGACAGATCTGAGAGAGACGGATGGCCCAGGAGCTACTGCAGTGATGCCTCCAGGTGTAAGGCCTGGGGCGCCACGTGGAGACAGGTGGCAGAGAGACTGGGAAGGAAGCAGAGCCAAAGCCTCTGTCTGGATGAGGCTCAAGAACGAACAGAGCAACTGGGCAAGAAGGATAGGCAGTGGCCACCCAAGAAGGATGGCAGAGTTCTTAATTTAATGAATGGGGCAGCCCTGAGATGGGAAGAAGCTGAAAGCAGAGGCTGGAAGTTGAGAATCAGGGCTCATCTATTTAGTTTGGACCACAGCACACTTTTGCTACTGTCTAGGTTGTTTTGCCTTTTAATGGAACCAACCTTGAATAAACAGATTTTGTGTACAAAAACGTCTGGATATCCCCCACTCCTTTTTTTTTTTTTTGAGACGGAGTCTCCTTCTGTCGCCCAGGCTGGAGTACAGTGGCCGGATCTCAGCTCACGGCAAGCTCCGCCTCCCGGGTTTATGCCATTCTCCTGCCTCAGCCTCCCGAGTAGCTAGGACTACAGACGCCCACCACCAAGCCCCGCTAGTTTTGTTTTTTTGTTTTTTTTTTTTTTTTTGTATTTTTTAGTTGAGACGGAGTTTCACCGTGTTAGACAGGATGGTCTTGATCTCCTGACCTCGTGATCTGCCGGTCTCGGCCTCCCAAAGTGCTGGGATTACACCGTTGGATATCCCTTCTTTAGTAAGCCAGAAGATCAGTCCTGTTGGGCTCCTTCACATGGGACAGCAGTTGGCAGAAGGGTCCTTGCTCCCAACTCTCCCCTCCCCAGAGGGCAGAGTTTCTGCCTCCTGGGCTATGTTCAACCTGCACTGCGCTCCTCACCCAATGGGAGGGACTAATCAACCTGTTTGGGCTGCAGATACTTTAAATTGTAATTTCTGCCCTGAGGCATAGGGGTTTCTAAAGTCTTAATGGAGGGGAATGAAGATCATTGTAGGTGAGAAAATCCAGGGACATGTCCTGGGGATCTTGGCTGTGTCACCTACACAGATACTGAATTCCCCTAGAATGTGGGCAGAAGCTGAGGAGGTGATCCCAATCCCTCACTTAATGTGGGGTAGGTCATTCAGATTGATGTAGGTGGCAAGGATGGATCCAGGGTGAACCACCACATGCCATGTCCTTCGAGGGACATTTTTTTTTTTCATGTAGATGAAAAAGGAAAGCCATTTCACAGTTTACATTCTACTCAAATACAAAAAGAAAAATAAATAGATTTGCTGGCAATCAAGAGTTTAATTGGCTAGTGGGTCACAGTGCGTATAAACACTACAATTGTTTTGTTCCTTTGGATTTTGGGTTAAAAACTGCAGTTTGCATATTTTAGGGACTTTTAGGGATTTTCCAAGGCCAAAGTTGTATACAAGCCAATCATATTACAATCGTTCTCTCTTTATCACTCTTAAAAATCATTTAATAGAAACTTAGAGAGCAGACTTGGGAATATAATAAAATTTGGCTCCTTTAAATTGAATACATATTTTCTAAACCTCAAATAGATACTTTCCAGAAAAGAACGGCTATAATATGGCATTTATTGTTACAAAATTAGGCGGACCAAGAGGTCACTTATAATATTTATGAGAAGGAGCTCCAATCACGAATGGTTTCATGCCACTGGTAATATTAGGTAACTTCTTTAGTCCTGACCCAAGTATCAATCACTTCTCTGCTCCATCACCCTAGTCCCCACCAGCTCTGTGAGACAAGTGAGGGAGGGTTCTAGGTATCCCCAGTTTGCAGCAGAGGATACTGAGATCTGATGAGGTGTTTTTCATGTGCACTCTATAAAACTGTGCCACTGCTTGGCATTGTGATGAGCTCCATTCTCTTGAGCTCATCGTACGGTTAGTTAATGAGCTGAGAAGTGGAAAAGTGTGCTGAATCAGGACAGGATGATGCTGGGGAGCCAAGCAGGGTGATGCAGTCCTGTGGCAGGTATGTGGGGTGAGCCAGCCCACACCTGCCATGCCCTGATTCTTCATGTCTGGGTCCTTTCTCCAGGGCTACAGCTCACATTTGTGGTTGGCCTAAACAAAGTAACACAGGTTAGAATGTGTCAGGTCCATAGCTCTACCTGAAGGGAGCTTACAGGAAGTTCCAAGGCAGGGAAGCCTTGTTTCCTTCTCCAAACTCATTCTCACAGTTGTATTGTCATAGGAGTTGATCTCTCAACTGTGCACTTCCTATGTGTGCAGACTCAACATTTCCTAAACTGAACTCTTTTGGAGACGGTGTTCACTTGAGCTTCCAGAATTGTCTCCCAGAAACCCTATGTCCAGAGGCCAGCCAGTTGTCTCCTCTAGACTCCTAGACAGCTGCCCTGGTCTTGCCAGCCCTAGACCATCCCTCATAGATGGATCAAGATGACACGTTTGCCGTCTCTGCAACCGAAGCTCCTACTTCTCAATTACTTCAGACAAAAGTCCTAGAGTCAGCTGGTGATCCTCAGCCTCTGGAGACATCAGTGGTTCTGACACTTTTCTACAGTAGTATCCCCACTGACAGGTGAGCAGGCATAATGTACCATTTTGGGTTTTTACCCTTCAGGGCTGGGCCTCAAGCATGATGTTGCTCTGAAGTTCAATGTTTTATTTTTAAAATCCCATGTTACTGCAAAGCATATGCATGTTTGATTCAAAAAGTAAATTTATTTCTATTTGCAATATTGGGAAACTAAGTAATTCAGATGCATTCTCCTTGGCAAAATATAAGAAACACTTGGCTGGGCACGGTGGCTCATGCCTGTAGTCCCAGCACTTTGGGAGGCCAAGGCAGGTGGATCACAAGGTCAGGAGTTTGAGACCAGCCTGGCCAACACGGTGAAGCCCCATCTCTACTATAAATACAAAAATTAGCTGGGCATGTTGGTGGGCGCCTGTAATCCCAGCTACTTGGAGGCTGAGTCAGGAGAATCATTTGAACCTGGGAGGCAGAGGTTGCAGTGAGCCGAGATCATGCCATTGCACTCCAGCCTGGGTGACAGGGTGAGACTCCACCTCAAAAAAAAAAAAAAAAGAAAAAAGAAAAAAGAAACACTTTATGAAAGGTGTTGGAGGACTAACAAATCAGTGGAGAATAGAAAGCCAACACCCGGGGGAAGAAGTAGACAAGGAAGGCAAGCCAGATTTAGGGATGCTTTTCCTCTTCAGTTTCTGTCAATTCCAGAAGGGTTGGAGGGTGGAGGTTGTGAAGAGCCTGATCATGGCTGAGCACTCCTCCCACCCCAAGCTTGGGGTGAGCTCTGAAAGTCTGGGCCTTAGGGGTGAGGGCAAACTCAAAATGGGCCAGTTATCCCTGGGACTGAAACTCATCTTTGAATCATCTCAGTCCACGATTGAAATAAAACTGTCTGCAGGTTGCTAGTGTGCTGGCCACCTGCCAGAAGTGGAAGCAAATAATATCTGAGAAAGCAGATTATTGTACAGTCTTTCATGTACAATTATAGTCAGTCAATCAAAAACAACCAGGTGTACGCAGGCAGAAAACTATGAGATCTAAAAGAAGAAAGACATCACAGAAAAGAGCAAAAGTCATACAGGGAACTTATGGAATGTGATCATAATATATTGACTAAAAATAACTATGCTAATATGCCTAAGAAAATAAAAAACAAAACTGAGAACAGAGTGTTTGAAGAAAGCCCCAGGGGGACATTCTGTGATTTAACAAATCCAGAAGAAAAACTAACTCAAAGGATGAGTTTAGCAATAAGTTAGATACAGTTCAAGCAAAAAAGGATTAAAAAAATAGAGAAAAGAACATGGGAGACATATTGGTTATTTGAAAAAGATCTAACATACTTGTAATGGGACTCACACAATGAGGGGAGAGAGAGAGAGGAAAGAGAAAGAGGAGAGGGGAAGTGCCAGAGGGAGAGTGGGAGAGAAAGAATGCCTAGAATAAATGTAAGAATCACAAGTGACTACTTTGCTTGCATCTGTGTAAGTACTATTGGAAATTTTAGTGAAATGGATCATTTCTTGGAAAACAGAGTTTACCAAAATCAATTCGAACAGCAATGAAATGTTTAAACAGGCCCATCTCCACAGTAAACTAGATAAAATTATCAAGGAATATTTTGCATAAAAACATCAGGCCCAGATAGTCTTTCAGGGGAATTCAACCAAACTTGTAGAAACCAGAAATGCTCAAAATCTCTATGAAGAAAAATGGGAAATGTTTCTGAAAAATAGAAAATAGATTTGAAAAACAGATATCCTTGTATTTTTCTGTGATGTGTAAATGTCATAAAAATGACACTCCCTGTTTCTTTATGAATTTCATATAATCCCAACAAAAATACCAATAAGCTTTTGCCCTTGGACTTAGGCAAGTTGATACTGACATTTGTACTGGAAAATAAACACACTTGAATAACTAGGCAAGTACTGAAAGGGAAGAATTATAAGGGATTATTACTTCAGCAAACATTACAGCAAAGCCACAGAATGAAAACGCTGTGCCACTGGTGCATGCAGAGTAGCAGACTGGCGGGTCAGGTTGAAAACTGTAGACATTGGTCCAATTACACATGGACATTCAGAATATGATGATGGTGGCATGTCAAATTACTGGACAATATTGAACCTCTTCATTAATGGTGCTGGGCCAGCAGGACAGTCATTAGGAAACAGATAAAATTATATCCATTCTTCATTCTATACATACAAGATAAACTCCAAAAGGTTCAGAGATAATGAGCGAAAAGATACAATAATAGAAAATAATGTGTGAAAAACTTCAAAACCTCAGCATAGGGCAAGACTTTCTAGCAATAACTTAATCTACAGGCGACAAAACAGTGAGGGATTAATTAATTTGACTTCTTAAAAAGAAAAATATGTTTATGGCAAATGACATCAAGAATACTCTTGAATCAATCTTTATAATATATATCACAGATAAGGAAACTAATATCCCTGATGTATAAAGGACATTTAAAATTGTGAAAAAAAATCTAAAAGTCCTATAAAATGGGCAAGATATATATATATATGATGTAAAACTATATATACATATAGTTGATGTAAAACTGTATTTTTTAAAACATGAAAAGATGCTCAAACATCATGCATAATAAGAGAAATGTACATTATAACAATATCAATGCACAACTGCACAGATAGGCAAGATTTCAAAAGCTTGACAATAAATTGTTAGCAAGTCTCTAGTGAAGTGGGTACTCATACTTTACCGGTGGAAAAGCTAAGTGAACAACCCTTATGGAGGGGGATTTGGCAATATCTAAAAAAGAAAAAAATATGTATTTATCGTTTGATCCAGCAATCCTATTTCTAGAAATACACTCTAAAAACACACCTTTAACAGTACAAAAGTACATATGCACATATTATTAAAAGCAGTGCTTATACTTGCAAAATACTGGAAATTACTTAAATGTCCAAATATAGAAGAGTAGCTAAAAAATGACACTTACACAAAAAGAACAGTACACAGTTGGATAAGAGAATAAAAATGATCTCTATGAATGACTTCATAGTGTTTTCTGAGAGATACTGTTAATTAAAATAGGCAAAGTGTCAAAGAGTACATATAGTATGCTACTTTTGTAAAGAAAGAGAGGGAAATTATAAAATATATGATATCTTCCACTTGTAACAAAACACTAGAAGGATAAACCAGAAGACAAGAAAATTGATTATTAAAAGATGTAGGATCAATGGTGTTGAAGGGCCAGAGTAGAGTTAATTTTCTGGGTATGTCATACAGTTTTGAGTTTGGGAAATATGTTAATATTGTGTATATTCCCAAATCACATTAAATTGACAATTTTAAGAAAAACTAAAACTGAATGCAAATAGAAATAGATGAATGTAACTCTCCTTTATAATCTCAGTGAAGGGGAACATCAATTGCAAGTAACTGGACGTAGTTTGATTACAAAACTGTACGCTTCAGAATACAACCTTTAATCAAATCTTGCGCTCTCCGTAGTAGGCTTATGTTTTGTATGACATGTTTATAGCAATTCTGAAACTATTTTAATGTAGATTAGAGCAAATGATTACAAGTGTTAATATTTTTGGAAGTCAGAGTTCTCATTATAAATTGCTCAAAATTGGCCAAATGGCAGATGGATATCAAGCGTCTTTGGATCAGGATACCCTGAGAAGATATGAAATATCTTATCTGTATTGTTCAAATTGTCAATCTTATGACAAGAAACTATTTCAAATTAAAGAGGGCCAAAGACAAATGATAAATGGAATATGGCATTGCAGACTGAATCCTGTGGTGGGGGAAAATATGCTATAAAGGATAATTGACAATGTTAAAACATTAAATGTAGACTATTTAAAATTGTATATCTGTGATAAATTTCCTGAATTTTAAAACTTTATTTTAGTTATGTAAGAAAACATCCTCATTGAAAATATATACTGAGGTATTGATGAGTCATGGGGCATAATGAATGCAAGTACTTTTAAACTGCTCATGAAAAAATACCTACAAAGACAAGGAAAAGAATAATAAAACTAATGTGGCAAAATGTTTAAAGTAAAAGGATACAATATTTCTCTGTACTAGTATGCAACTTTTTAGTTTGTTTGAAATTATTTTTAAAGTTAAAAAGTTACAGACAGTAAGTAAATTTCTCTTCAACAATGACATAGAAGTCAGGAGAGGTTGCTGCAAATGTGTTCATTTTTACGGCTGAATAGTATTCCATGGTCACTCATAAGTGGGAACTAAGTTGTGAGGATGAAAAGGCATAGGAATGATACAATGGATTTTGGGGACTTGGGGGGAAGGGTGGCGGGGGGTGGTGATGGATAAAAGGCTACAAATTGGGTACAGTGTATACTGCTCGGGTGATGGGCGCACCAAAATCTCACAAATCACCACTAAAAAACTTACTCATATTACCAAAAACCACCTGTTCCCCAGAAACCTATGGGGAAAAAAAAAGATGTCAGAAGATGGTAAATGTCCTTAAATTGTGCAAAGGTCTCTCGCACTGTCTGGCAAGTGGTGAGGTGCAAATTACTATGAGACTTTTACCAAGTCAGGAATACCTGCTACAATCTCTAGGGTAACCACTAAAAAGATAGAAAAGAATATCTAATTACAAAAATAGTAGAGGTGAAAATGGGATAAAAACCACTCCATCAATTCAAAATAAGGCAAGAAGAAAAACTGAAAGTAAGACAGAGCAGGTGGAAATCATAATATAAAGCAAATAGTAAGATGGCAGATGTAAAATCAATCATATCAGTAAACACACTAATTATAAAGACTCTAAATCTTTAAAATGCCTGTCTATGCTTAGATGAAACCTAACTATATGCTGCTTTCTTCCAAGATTGCAAATAAAAAGATGAAAAAAGCTGCAGTCTTGTTGAATACTTGGAAATGGATTGTAGATTCAAATTAGGTAATTTGAGGAGATGTTCATAAAGAAAACATTGATAGCTACTGATGTAGTTAATATGCCATACCCATTTGGTTCATTACAATAAAAGACAATTCTATATTAGAAAATCAGCGATTCACCATATTAACGTAAGAAAGGAGGAATTATATATTATCATTTTTATCACTGGAGAAAAAATTTTGATAAAATTCAATAATTGTTTATGATAAAAATCCTAGAAACTAGAGAAAAAATGAAACTTTATTTGATAAAAGAAGTTTACAAAAATTTTACAGCAACCATCATAGTTACTGGTGAAATGTTCAAAGTTTTCCCTTGGGTACTGGGAGGGAGACAAGGCTGCCTTCTAGCAGTAAACTTCTCAACATTTTACTGGGGCCTCTAACAACTGTAGCAAGGCAAGTAAAAGAAACGATAGGTGCATGCATTGAAAAGGAAGAAACAAAGCAATTCTCATTCTGAGATAACACAATTATGGATATAGAAAATCTAGGGGAATCTTCAGGTAAATTACGAGAATTAATAAGTGAATTTAGGAATATTTGCTTCACATCACTGGATAGAAGTCAATATAAGCAAATCAACTACAAAAAGACAAATTAAAATTTAGATAACCTACATAACACCATAAACATACCACTTTCCCAGGAAAAAAATCTAATCGGTGACATGAATGTCTCTACACAGAAAACTATAAAATGTGATTGCTATTAACTAATGCATACTAAACAAAATAGGCATGATTTATATTTATGCATTGGATTATTTTAAAGATTGAAATGTTGGAATATTTTGAAGTTATCCACAAGCTGATATGCAGATTCAGTATCTCAGTAGGTCTTTTCGGGGTATAAACTGACAAAACGATTTTATAATTTGAATAGAAATACACAAGGCCTAGAGCTGTCAAGAGAATATTAAAAAGAGCCAGCGCATCAGGAGGACACACTCCATAAACATGCAGATTTACGACATACAGTTGTAGTAGTTTCAGCACTATTGCATTCCTGAAAGTAGAGCAGGAAAGACAAAATGCACGCACATAAGAATGTGTGTGTGCGCTTTGCTTTGCAGATGCTTTTTGTTGTATATAACAAAAGTGAGCCTAAAGAACAGTGAAGAAAACCGTGTGTGTGTGTTTTTTTAAAAACAAAAAACTACATTCAATTTTATATCCACATGGAAAATAAAGAAATTCCCTTCTTACCTTAGATGAAAATAAATTCCAGGTGGACTGCAGGTCTATATGAATAGTTAAAACATAAAGGCTTCTAGAAGGCAATATAGCAAAGTATCTTCATGTTCTTTGGGCAAGGAAAAATTTATTGATAAATACATTTTGCTACATATAAGTGATAAAAAAATTGAGTACATTAAAATTAAGAATGTCTGTGTAGCAAATGACATCTATAAGTAAGTGAAGAGGTACAATAAATGGTTTATATTCAAAATATATGAAGTATATCTGCAAATTAATAAGGAAGACACATAAATAGAAAACTAGAGAATAGACAAGCACGCATGTTACATAAAAGGATATTCAAATAAGCACATGATATAAATCCTTTATAATTTATCAAAATATTAATAATTAAAGTACGATGTGGAATCCATTCACAAAACCAGAATACCAAGCTAAAGAACCTGAAATAAAACTAAGCATTGATGGAGATGTGGAGCAACTGGAACTCTCTTGCAAGGCTGGTGGGAGTGTAAATTAGCAGGACCACACTGGAAAATTGCTTGAAAGCATCTACTTAAACGGGGTATTTGTATATCCTACGGGCCAGCAGTTCCACTGCAAGGTATATAAGCGCAGAGATGTGTGCATATGTTCAGCAGAA
This sequence comes from Papio anubis, assembly GCF_008728515.1. Lineage (NCBI taxonomy): Eukaryota > Metazoa > Chordata > Mammalia > Primates > Cercopithecidae > Papio > Papio anubis. The sequence continues at coordinate 116,866,183 of NC_044979.1, read as the reverse complement.
GACATGGATGGAATGTTTACAGTCAAAAATTGGAAACAAGCCATCTTCATATGGAGGATTAATAAGTAACTTCTGGTCTACTTGTAAGGTTGAAGCACATGGTTGAACCTCATATGATGCTGAGAAAAGAAGCCAGACATCAAAGAAAACATATTGATTCATTTTGTAGAAAGCTCAAAAAGCAGTAAGGCAATGTGTGGTGCTGGAAGTCAGGAGGGTGGTTCTCTTTGGGAACATGGAGCTAATGACAGGGAGGGCCTGTGAAGAGGCCTTTTGGGGTGCTGCTGATAGTCTAGAAAGGCTATTGTTTTCTGTTACATGTTATATTTCAGTAAAGAAGAATAAGATGCCTTTCTTCAAAATATTTAAATAAAATTAATAGGCTAAAAAGATAGGTCCATATTTAGGGGCCTAAAAGCGGCAAGGGATTTCACGTGGTCTGAAATTTCCCTGGGAACTTTCATATTCCTCTGGTCATTCCTTGGATGACTCAGTCACGCAATGTTCACACAATACAGTGCAACTTGCTAACGTCTACCACCGCAGTGGTGGAGCCATGGGGCTGCCCATAAAAGCCTCTGTCTGGTTCATGGTTAGTGAACCATGAAGCATGATGGGAGATCTACGCCACAGAGTTGTAACAAGCTGAAGTCTACTAGAGAATCACGAGTTCACAGGGCATTTCTGGAATTAGAATCCTTCTTAGACTTCCTAGAATTCAATAAACCTGAAAGAGTAGCCTCAGCAAAGACATGTTGTGTTATCAGGTGGATTGAGCAGGAAATGGATTAGGGAGCCAAAGAGCAGACAAACTCAGCAGCAGTCACAATACCAGCTGTGTGAGCACTGGGTGCTAAAACATCCAGGGTTCTTGCAGGAGAGCTGGAGGGAGGGAGTTGATGGTCTGGCCACATCCTCCGTAGGAGGTTCATGGCCTTAGATAGACACCACCTTTCCGCCTCTGCTCCAACTTCAGCCACTCTGCATCCACCCACTATGCAGAAATGACACACTCATTATGTTCTCAGACTAGCAATGCTCGCACATCTTTGTACACAATTGCCGGGAATGCTTCCTCATTCAGTTTATAAGACTCAGCAAATGTCTATTTCAATGCAAGCGTCCCTATTCTTCTCTTCCTGGTAGAATGAGGCTCCCACATTCTCTAGGAAAGGATGAACTAGCTAGTGAATGTTCTGGAGTCTAGAAATAAGGCTTGTTAATTTTTATTTGTTCTCAAAGTAGGAGGTGTTCAATGCATGCGTTTGATAAAAGATTATGAATAAGAAATAAAATAGAGGCATATTCAAAGTTAAATGTTTCTTGTTAGATTTATAATTTTTAAAGTCACACATCACTATTCATGCATAAACATTACTTATAATTTTAAAATCTCTGCCCAAATCATTAGCTATTTTATCACAATGCAGTTTCTAAAGTAATTAAATGGGGAAATTTTATATTTTTATTTGAAACATTGAACTGAATTCTTCATAAAATAGACATTTCAATTGTTTTCTTTTAGAGAAAAGTAGAAATGAAAGTTTAAGTGCAGGATTTTAAAACAACTGAAAGGTTGGCACAGGCTAAAAATGATGTCGATTTATTTTACTTTAACAACATTAGATTAGGTGATTTAATAATTGCAAGGTTTTGTAACACAGATAGAAATTTAGCACTGTGAAATAAACTGTTCAGGTGAACGTGAACTCCACAGCCTTAATTTGATATTGAAAGAGGATGTGTTCCGTGAGGCTCCAAGACTGTATGCTGCATCTTAGGTCTCTGAGCTGAACGTCACATAAATGAATCTGAGGCCATGAGCAGTGGCTCATGCCTGTAATCCTAGCACTTTGGGAGGCCAAGGTGGGTGGATCACTTGAGACCAGGAGTTCGAGATCAGTCTGGACAACATAGTGAGACAGTGTGTCTTAAAAAAAAAAAAAAAAAAAGAAAAAATCAGCAGGCCATGGTGGTGTGTGCCTGTAGTCCCAGCCACTCAGGAGGCTGAGGTGGGAGAATCACCTGAGCCCAGGAAACAGAGACTGCAGTGAGCCATGATCATGCCACTGCACTCTAGCCTGGGCCATAGAGTGAGAACCCAGATCAAAATAAAAAACAAAAACAAAAGAATCTGAGTCTGTGTGTGCAATTGGAGGTGATATGTGGGAGTAGCCAGTAGATTCCAGAAAAGAAAATACTGATTTTTCTTAAAGATTTGTTTTGGTTTTAATTCAATTTTTAGAACACATTTTAAAGATGCAAAATTTTTGTTCGTTTTAAAAATTACTTATCAATAGTCTTATCTTTCAGGGGAAAGGGGAGGAATTAATCTATTTATAGCAAATTGTGTTAGGTTTTAAAATTCGGTTATTCCAGAGGGTAAATGTGTATCAAAAGCACTGGAGTCATGAGGACCTAGGTTTGATATGGCACGCGCTCAGCGTGATTTTTCACTCTGGGTCTCCATTGCTTCATCCTGGCAGTGGAGCTGGCAGTGTTCACAGGGCAGAGTGCTGGGGGAGGCAGCCAGAGCTCCTGACTGCTGCCGGTGGGCTCCCAGGGATCTAGGCTCCCTCACTCCTCCAACCAGAGGTGTGAACAAGAGGCAGAGAAAAGTCCTACAGCCCCTTCCCCTGGAAGACCCCTTCGGGGTCTCGGCTGTGGGCCGATGTAGGAGAGGCTGGGCTTCCTTCTGCTGCCTTCTCCCCTTCTGCGTGGGGAGACAAGAGGGAGACAGCACACCCTGATCCCCCGGGCACGCCGGTTAAGGAGCGGCCTCTGACTGAGGCTGTCCACAGAGGCAACAGTCGTGGCCCGTGGGTGTCATGGGCTCATCAATCTGACTTGCTGCTGCCCTTCCTCTAGGGGCGTGACCAAGATCAGAAAGATGGATACTCGCTCCACCCACCAAACACCCCTGCAGGCAGCAGAGCAGAAACTCCTTCCTTTGAGGGCTCTGTGGAGTGGTGTGGCCCATTGGTGAAGCTCGGGGGGGCAACCTGCTTGTGTTTAGCCCTGGTCCTGCCTCATCAGAGGCAGGTATGACCCAGGTAAAGACCAGCACTTGGGCGTCTCAGAGATGCTGGCGTCGGAGGTTGCTGGGGTTGTCTGGAGTGTGTGTGAGTGAATGCACGCAAGCCCGCAGCCCTGAGCCTTAGTCGTGGGCAGCGCGCAGTCCATGGGGAGCATGAAGATGAGGGAATCCCTGCCCTAGCCCTCAGTAAGGGCACAGGTGAGGCCCTCAGTTCACGTCAGTAGCTATTGCTGTTATCAATACCTGTGCATTTTAATGGATGTAAAATGTGTGCTGAATTTTAAAATGGTAGGTGCACAATATTATTTTTATAATTGCTTCAGAATATTAAATAGGGTTAACACCTATTAAATAGTTGGCGAGAATGTATCTCACCAAAATTTGAATTAAATACCTATATTTGGCAGGGCGCGGTGGCTCATGCCTGTAATCCAAGCCCTTCGGGAGGCCGAGGCGGGCGGATCACGAAGTCAGGAGATCCAGACCATCCTGGCTAACACAGTGAAATCCTGTCTCTACTAAAAATACAAAAAATTAGCTGGGCGTGGTGGCGGGCGCCTGTAGTCCCAGCTACTTGGGAGGCTGAGGCAGGAGAATGGCGTGAACCAGGGAGGCAGAGCTTGCAGTGAGCCAAGATCGTGCCACTGCACTCCAGCCTGGGCGACAGAGTGACATTCCATCTCAAAAAAACAAAACAACAAAAAAAAAAAACCAAAAACCCACAAAAAAAACACAAAAAAACCAAAAAACAAAACAAAACAAAAAAACACACCCCAAAACCCAATATTTATATGTAGCAGAATTAGGTAATTTTTTTTTTTTTTGAGATGGAGTCTCCCTCTGTTGCCCAGGCTGGAGTGCTATGGAGCAATCTGGGCTCACTGCAACCTCTGCCTCCTGGGTTCAAGCGATTGTCCTTCCTCAGCCTCCCAATTAGCTGGGTCTACAGGCATGCACCAGCACACCCGACTAATTTTTGTATTTTTAGTGGAGATGGGATTTCACCATGTTGGCCAAGCTGATCTCAAACACCTGACCTCAGGTGATCCACCTGCCTCAGCTTCCCAAAGTCCTGGGATTACAGGCATGAGCCACTGTGCCCAGCCAGAAGTAGGTAATTTTATTCATAAGAGACAAACTTGTTAGGTCCTGAGGAGGCTCTGAGTTATCGGAGGTAGCACAGTGACTTGTCTAGAGTCTGAGGACTGCAGGGTCCATGCTCAAGGAGTGTCAGGCATGGGGCACAGAGCTGAGCCTGGGCACAGAGACCATTGAGCAAAAGAGCAGCCAGTGGCCGCTGAGGTGGGTCTGGCCAGCCCATGGAGCCACAGGAGATGGGATGAGCCAGGTGGGGTTTCTAAAATTTGTGTTTAATGTTGCTTGCTTAATTTCTACCAGGGAAAAGAGGAATTGCAAGCCAGTTATTTATCACTTTCTTCCTCTTTTTAAAAAATATGTAGCTTAAAAATTAGTAGTAACTCATAAATAACTCATAAATAAGGACCTTTTTGGTGAACCTTCTAGTATCTCTGCTATGAATGTTTTGGAATAGTTATTTATGTATCTGCATAGTTTTATTCTACATATATCTACAGATGTGAACCACATAGTTAAAATTGTGTAAAACACATTTATATACGTTTTATCACATATATACTCTATATTCTAATTTTCTACAGATACGTGGTATTATTCATTTTTCATATTATTATAAAATATTTGCTAGAATATATTTTCCCTGCCATGTAACAGCAGCACATTGTTACATGTACTACAATGGGTTGAACCTCTCCTCTTGAGTGGAACATTTATGCTTTTTCAATCATTCTCTATTATGCATGTAAATCTTTTCTTTTTCTATTCTCAGGAAGTATCCTAGGATAGAACCTTACCGACGCTGTGATGGGAATCAAGTTGTGAATGTTACGAAGGTTGTCACAGTTTGCAGCTTCAAGCTTCTTCAGAATACAGGTGGGCTTGGCCCTGCTGCTGGCCACTGGCACCACAGGCAAGGATCTGGCCTAGAGGGTTCCCAGCCCAGGCTTCATATAAGGGACAGGTCCAGGGAGGCTGGCGCCCTGCTGTGAATGTCACCACCACAGTCATATTCACTGTGATCAATAACACATGAGCCCATGGCACGCAGCCCCGGCAGCCCTCCCGTGGTATGCCCCAACTCCACCCTGCGCCAGCTCACTACCTGCTTCCATGGGCTCTGCCTCACCTAGCCTGCATCTGTGTGAGCCAGGAGAGCCAGAACTCGTTTGTGCTTCCTCCTCTCCTCAAGGACATGTTCATTGCAGCATTATTCATAATAGCAAAGACATGGAATCAACCTAAATGCCCATCAATGATAGACTGGATAAAGAAAATGTGGTACATATACACCATGGAATACTATGCAGCCGTAAAAAAGGAATGAGATAATGTCCTTTACAGGAACATGGATGGAACTGGAGGCCTTCAAGGGCCTGCTGCCCACAGACCTGGTTCCTGGTGCTGGGGAAGGTCCTTGCTAAGCGCTGCGTGTCCTCCTATGTGCTTGGCAGCCCAGCACTGGCTCTAGGGAGCATCCTTCCCTGGCCTGGGGCCCACCCCAACACTCCGAATGTACCTGAGAGCTTAGATGCAGCCCCTGAGGTCAGGCCAGTGTGCTCCTCATACCCTCTCTTTTGTCATAGACCTGGACCTGCCTCAGATCTGCCTCCTCCCTGTCCTTAAATCAGGAGGTCCCAGGTGCTCAGGGCACATCTCCGGCTTCCACCGCTGCAGACCCTGCCACATTCCCATCTCTGATACCTGCTGAACTTCCTCCAAGCAGAGCCAGTTTCTACTGTAACATGAGGCAGCGCCCTGCAGAGGGCGCTCGGAAGTGGAGTACCCTTTAGAGACACGCTGAATTGGCAGAATGACAGGGAGGGAGATCGCTTCCTTGCAAAGTGAAACAAGGATTTTTATTTTGTCTTGGCTATACATAAAGTCAAAGCTGTTCTTGAATAAATAAGTGTTTTCCTGAGGTATATAGTCTTATAATCATCATTCTAAGTATTTTTATATTAGGTTCTTAAGTTGCTTTTACTACAGATTCTTCTACATTAACCATAATGTTGTGAGTAAACACCTTTGTGCATATACATTTTCCACATTTTGCTTGTCTTAGAATAGAGCCCCAGAAGATGCTTAAATTGTGGCATCCCTCAGAGTTATTGCCCAATTGCTTTCAGGGTGGTTGGTGCCAATTTACCCTGCCATCCACTCTGCAATGTATGAAGTGCCACTTCCACCATAGCCTTGTCAGCTGCGAGTATTCCATTTTTAGAGCGTTTTGTTAATTTAGTCAGTAAACTAAGTATAAATCATTGATTACTAAATTTAAAGAAAGGCTTTTATGAAACGAAAATTTTGAAGTCTAGTTATTGGCCACCTATCAAAGGAACCTGTTATATACTTACATTTTCTACAAATAATCTTGAGATGTTATTTTTATTTCATACCCTTTAATTACTACATCAAATTATATCGTGGTTGTCAGCATATTTGACACAAAACACGTTTTAAAATTTGGTGATTTGCTTACGAAGTTTTGAGGAAAAAAGCCACTTTAGCTTAAAATATAAATGGAAACGTGGCATGTCGAACTGTGATGAACAATGAATTTCCCATGAACAGCTTGAAATAGTATCAAAAACTTGATCTCATTTTCAAGGCAACTGCATGGGCTTTCTGGAATTGATTTAGCAGTTCTTTGAAATGTTTAGCCCTTACATTGAGAACATACATGAATACCCACGTCAGAAATGTCATGGCTAGAACAAAGAAATCAAGGTGCAAAAATAGTGTTCTTGGAGAAGTCCTTCAATGAAAACATTACCACATTTGCTTCAATATTTATTTTTGCTCAAAAAACCTCTTTTGAGGGAGATCTGGGGAACTCAGACCCCATTGCATTTGGCAGTTGTTTGCCGTGTTTCGTAGGGCTATGTTTTAGGAACAATTCTGTGTTGTGCCTTCTCTTGGAAATGAGCATTCCTCTGAAAACAGAGCAAGTCTTCCCCTTTAAAGTATTTTATCTGGTACATATTTTTCTTTCCTGAACCCAAGTGCTCTTCTTTTTCAAACATTTATTTTAAGTTCATAAGTGCAAGTGCGGGGTTGTTACATGGGTAAACATGTGTCATGAGAGTTTGTCGTACAGTTTATTTCATCACCCTGGTATTAAGCCTAGTACCCATTAGTTATTTTTCCTGATCTTTTCCGTGCTCCCACTCCCTAACCTCCAAAAGGCCTCAGTGTGTGTTGTTCCCCTCTATGTGTCTATGTGTTCTCATCATTTAGCTCCCACTTAAAAGTGAGAACATGTGGTATATGTTTTTCTGTTTCTGTGTTAGTTTGCTAAAGATAACAGCCTCCAGCTCCATTCATGTTCCTATCTCATTCTTTTTAATGGCTGCATAGTATTCCATGGTATATATATTACATTTTCTTTATCCAGTCTATCATTGATGGGATTTAGGTTGATTCCATGTCTTTGCTATTGTGAATAGTGCCGCAATGAACATATCTGTGCATGTGTCTTCAAAATAGAATGATTTCTAATTCTTTGGGTATATATCTAGTAATGGGATTGCTGGGTCAAATGGTATTTCTCTCTTTAGGTCTTTGTGGAATCACCACACTGTCTTCCGCAATGGTTGAACTAATTTATACTCCCACCAGCAGTGTATAAGTTTCTTTTTTTCCGTAACCTTGCCTGCATCTGTTATTTTTTGACTTTTTATAATAATAGCCATTCTGACTGGTGTAAGATGTTATCTCACTGTGGTTTGATTTGTATTTCCCTAATTATCAGTAATATTGAATTTTTCTTCTTGTGATTGTTTGCCACATGTATGTCTTCTTTTGAAAAGTGTCTGTTCATGTCCTTTGCCTACTGTTTTTTTAAAATGAGATTGTATGTTTTTGCTTGTAAATTTGTTAAGTTCCTTATAGATGTTGAATATTAGACCTTTGTTGGATGCATAGTTTGCAAAAATGTTCTCCCATTTTATAGGTTGTCTGTTTACTTTGTTGATAGTTTATTTTGCTGTGCAGAAGCTTTTTAGTTTAATTAGATCCCGTGTGTCAATTTTCGCTTTGGTTGCAATTGCTTTTGGGGTCTTCATCATGAACTATTTGACTGTGCCTATGTCCTGAATGGTATTACCTAGGTTGTCTTCCAGAGTTTGTTTGTTTGTTTGTGTTTTGAGACAGGGTCTCGCTCTGTTGCCCAAGCTGAGTGCTGTGGCATGATCACAGCTCACTGCAGCCTCAACTTCCTGGGCTCAAGCAATTCTCCTGCCTCAGACTCCTGAGTAACTGGGAATTACAGGCGTGCACCACCACCCCAGAATAATTTTTCATTATTTGTAGAGACAAGGTTGCACTCTGTTGCCCAGACTGATCTCAAACTCCTGGGCTCAAGTGATCTTCCTGCCTTGGTCTCCCAAAGTGTTGGTATGACAGCCCGGCCTCTTCCAGAGATTTTATAGTCTTAGAGAACTAGTGTTTGACAGAAGGTGTGTGACAGGGAAAAGCATAACAATGAGCAGTGAGTGACCTTTGCTCCGTGACCTTGGCAGGACTGCCCTCACCTCTCACCTCATGGGCTCTAGGACCATCCTTCGTCCCCTCTGAGGATGGATGCAGGGCTCTCTTCCATCAGTGTCTCCTGTGCAATAAAAGGTGTGAATGCCTCACTCCTAGAACAGAAGGAAGGGGCTGGGTGAGGCTCAGGGGATGGTGCTGACACCTCGTGAGTCACTGCATCTCTCAGACCCTCAGCTTCTGTGTTTGAAAGTGTGGGGACTGGCCAGGCGCGGTGGCTCATGCCTGTAATCTCAGGACTTTGGGAGGCTGAGGCGGGTGGATCATCTGAAATCGGGAGTTCGAGACCAGCCTGACCAACATGGAGAAACCTTCATCTCTACTAAAAATACAAAATTAGCTGGGTGTGGTGGTGCATGCCTGTAATCCCCGCTACCTAGGAGGCCAAGGAAGGAGAATCCCTTGAACCTGGGAGGTGGAGGTTTTAATTTGTTCATTTATTCCACAAGCAATGACAAATCTTCTGTTTTGTAAAAGGCATTCTGATATATATGTGGGCACATGACTTACTAAGATGTAGTTCTTTTTCCAAAAAGCTTATGGTCCTATGTGGGGAGGAGCCAAACACATTTTGGCAGAACATGGCAAGTTCTATAAGAAATGCATAAATATATTTGAGCAGTGTTGGGAGGAAAAGCATCTGATTCTGCCACAAATGTTTCAGAGCTTCCACCCTGAAGTGTTTGCATCTGAGGTGAGTTGCAAAACATGGACAGAATGGTCAACAAGTTGGAAATATTATAATAGGCTAGTGTGTCCTCTTTTTGGACATTTAGGCTTTGTGTAGATTTTTGTTATTATAAATGATGCATATTATATCTATCTATATCTATATAATCTATATTTATATCTATAAGTAGGGAATGGTATAGACAGAAACAGAAACCTTGAAAATATGGAATATTCTGGCTACTGCCAGAGTTGGAGGTGTGGAATATGAGGCTGAGTAGCAGGCAGGCAGATGGTAAAGAACTTAGAATACTGGAGACCTGGGGTCCTCCCACTTTGCTGCACTTTAGAATAACCTGGGTCGATTTTATACCCACACCCCCAGCTGCCAGGTCACACCCATAATTAGGGATTTTGATCTGGTGAGTGGACTCTCTGGTGTGTATTTTACAAGGATCTCTTTGCAGCAGAGAAAGGAACTAAATTAAAGAGATTCTAGAAGCAAGAATGATGGACGCAGGAGTCAGCGAAAAGGTATGGCCATATGGGTTTCAAGTGATGGAAACTAAGAAGGTGCCATTAACAGAAATTGGTGAGGAATTTCATGAAGGTGAGAGGGAAGCCAAAGGGTCACAAGGTGGGTTCCAACCTTGTGGTTAGACATACTTTGAAATTTCCCTCTTTTTTTTTGAGACAGAGTCTCACTCTGTCACCCAGTCTGGAGTACAGTGGCATGATCTTGGCTCACTGCAGCCTCCACCTCCCGGGTTCACATGATTCTCCTGCCTCAGCCTGCCAAGTAGTTGGGATTAGAGGCACCTGCCACCACATCCACCTAATTTTGTGTTTTTAGTAGAGACGGGGTTTCACCATGTTGGCCAGGCTGGTCTCAACCTCCTGACCTCAAGTGATCCACCCACCTTGGCTTCCCAAAGTGCTGGGATTACAGGCATGAGGCACCATGCCTAGCCGAAATTTCTCCTTTTGAGCCCTTTTGGGGAGAGAGAGAGAGAGAGAGAGAGAGAGAGAGAGAGAGAGAGAGTGTGTGTGTGTGTGTGTGTGTGCCTAATTTGGAAGCCTGCTGGTGAGAGCCATATCCATTTTAAACTGAGTTCTCTATTTAGCTGTTAAATTCCATATGCCTGCCAAGATCCATACGATAACCAGCCCCTCCAGCATCTGCTTTTCTTTTTTATTAAGGCCCTGAGGAGCATACACAATTCCTGGCATAAGTCAGCATTTTGCCAGAGTGCCAGAAAGGATTCTCGCATTCCACAGAGACTCCACCAGAAATCTGCTCATTTCCCCTTTGTCCTCCACTCACAAACCCCAACCTTCCATGTTTCCTGCCTCTTGCACTACCATGTGGTCCTCACCACCCCACAGGGCTCTGGGCAACAGAGATGGGCCACATAAATCGTGTTTTTACTGTGACTCCCCATAGGACTCTTTGGCTTTTACTTCCTGCAAACTCTCTTTCCTGATCACTTAATTGACATTCTTAGAAAATTGTGGTAATGATCTAAATGCAGAAATGTTGTAAAAATTTCAGATTTTGTTCGTAGTTACTTTAATTTTCCTTTGCAGAATGTCTCCTCTTCCTAACACAGTGTATATATAGGAATTATTGCAATTCCTATTTACTTGCGTAATCCTGAACATTATATCCCTGAAGGACCTCAGGTATTATTGACTCTTTTATCTTAGAGATGAAGAGACCTGGGCCTGGAGCAGTTGTGGCTTGCCCAGATGCTCACATTTTTACTAGATGAAAGAGGTTCTTAACACCAAGGTCTTCTCACCACCATCTCGTGCTTTCCACAATCCCAGCAGCTCTGTGTTCAATTTGAGGGTACACATCTTCTATGTTCTGTAAAGCAGTTTGCTCACTGGAAGATCCAACATTTGGCCACTGAATTCCTGGGTAGCCAAGAATTTCCCTTTATACTTGCTGGAGATGGTGGCAAGGCCATGTCACCTAGTGTGAATATAGGAAGGGCTTAGGTGCCCTCACCAATGTTTGTGCCTTATAAACCCAAGCAATTGACTTCTTCAGGCTTTAGGCTTCTGAGGCCCCATGGTTACCTTTGGGGGTGTCTTGAAGTAAGGGGGGCAGATCTGTGACTGCTTTAAAAGGAATCATGGTTTTTCTCTGAAAAAATGAGGCCTACTTGGTTACCAAAGGAAGAACTGGAGGCAGCAGAAACCAGAGAAGAGAGGTAGTCAACATTGTTCACAATAGAAAGCGGTTATCAATGCTTAGCACCCAGGATTTGACCAGCAAGCCATGTGTGCATGTGTGCTTGTGCCTGTGTGCCTGGTTTAAGAGAAATTCTGAAGCCCTAAGGGAGAAATAACTTTTGCTATTCTGATGAATTATCTAATTCACTAATTAGTTAATTCAGGATGCTTTGAAATGAAACTGCCCCAGGTAATTTTTCATATATGTCTGAATCTATTTTATACTTTCTTTGAAGTGTGCTAGTTTGTGGTGCCTCACGGCCACCAGGCATAGTGACATTTTCTTTCATAGACTTAAAAGGTAGAGGGTGCATGATGAAATAATGAGCAAAAAAGTGCTCAAGTTAGTTGTTTCTTATGTAGATACACTGGATAAATGGCAGGAAGACTCCTAATTGTAAGTATCATTTGCCTGATGCTACCCAGGTGTGCAAATGTGTATATATCACACAGTTCACACAAACACACAGAGACACTCACACAAATATACATACTCTTTTGCATATACCTACACATTCACACATGCACACTCATTCACACACACTCACATTCACAAATTTGCCCTCTCACACATATACATATACAAATCTAACGCACACTTACTTATACACTCACATTCACAAGTATAAACTCAGTCTCACACTCACACACAAACTCAAACACATATACATACCAACACACACATTTGCTCAGAACATACATATGCACACAATGCACTCACAAAATTACATGTATACATATTGCACATTTAGGCACACTCACACATATGTGCATGACATGCACACATACACACACACTCAGTACACTCCTATATACTCACACAACACAAATAATCATAAAAACATACTCATACACATTCTCGCACATTCTCTCTCTTGCTCTCATACACACACACACACACACACACACACACAACACAGTGACTGTCAAAAGTCAGGCTGAGACCAGGCATCCTATTTCAACCATTATGAGTTTTTCAACTACATGTGTGGTTTTTTTTTTTTTTTTTTTTTTTTTGTATTTTGTCAGCTCAGCTCTTTTAGAAGTAATTATCAAGTGACAGTTTTCATCAGATGTTTCTATTTCAAACTCTATCTTTCCAAGGACCTTGCAGTCATATGTTTGCAATAAAACAGAAAATTGATTTCATGGGGAAAGAAAACACTGAAAATTCAAAATGAACCAAAGTTGAATGTATCATGGACATCACTGAGTGACGGTTGGGCAGAAATTTTCAGAATCTATCTTGGGGAGAGGAGCCAGAGCCCTGTTCTTTGAATTCCTAAGCCAAGATCTGTGAACCTTTACCAGCTGAGTGACTGGGAGCAAGTCCCTTAATTTCACCAAATCTCCACTTACTCATTTGTAATATGGATTTCGTAGTACTTGCCATCATCAGTTTTAGGAATGTTGTAGGAGTCAAGGATATAATGCATGTTCAGGGAGTTTGTCAATAGCAAAGTGCTACTGTTGAGAGGAGAGAGATCTCAAGCTGAATTATTCAAGAGCAAATCTCCATGCCTACTGTTAAAAATGTGTAGTCTCTCATCATTCAATTTATCGTCACATATTTAATGTACTTACAGTTCTGAAATTGTTACATAAAACAGTCTTCTGAGCGGTGCCTTAAGTGTGCTCACTGTAAAGCTCAGAACACTCCAGAATCCCCAGTGAGTGTCCACTTGTGTTTTTAAAATTTTATCTTTTAATTGACAAATAATAATTGTCCATGTTCATGGGCTACAGTGAAGTTTTGATACATACATTGTATAGTGATCAGGTCAGAGTACTTAGTATACCCATCATCTGAAACATTTATTATTTCTTTGTTTTGGAAACTTTCCATAGCCTCCTTTTAGCTATTTGTAACACTGTAAAATACTATTGCTAACCATAGTCATCCTACAGTGCTATAGAGCACTAGCACTTATTCCACCTACCTAGCTGCAATTTTGTATCCGTCACCAAATCTCTCCCTATCCCTCCTTTCCTTGTACCCTTCCCAGCTTCTAGTATCCTGTGTTCTTTTTTTATTTCCATAAGATCATTTTTTTTTAGCTTCCACATAAGAGTGAGAGCACATGGTGTTTAAATTTCTGTTCCTGGCTTATTTCACTTAACGTAATGGCTTCCAGTTCCATCCAGGTTGCTGTGAATAACAATAATTCTTTTTTTTTTTTATAGCTGAATAGTATTCCCTTGTGATATATACCATATTTTAAAAATCAATTTATCTGTTGTTGTACACAAAAGTTGATTCCATATCTTGGCTATTGCAAATAGTGCTGCAATAAATGTAGGGGTGCAGATGTCTCTTTCATACCATGATTTTCTTTCCTTTGGATAAAAAATTACCAGTAGTGGGATTGCTGGATTAGATGGTATTTCTATCTGTAGTTTTTTGAGGACTCTCCATGTGGTTCTCTATTATGGCTGCACTACTTTACGTTGCCACCAATAGTGTGTAAGAGTTCTGTTTTGTCTGCATCCTTACCAGCATTTGCTAGTTTTTGTATTTTTGATAATGTTCATGCTAACTGGAGTGAGATGATACCTCATTGTGGTTTTGATTTGCGTTTCTCTAATGATTAGTAATGTTAAGCCTCTTTTCATATATTTGTTGGCCATCCATTTGTATGTCTTCTTTTGATAAACACCTCTTCAAGATCACTTTCCCAGTTTAAAATTAGATTTTTTTTTTTTTTTTTGCCATTGAGATGTTTGAGTTCCTTGTATACCTTGGCTATTAATCCTCAGTTGAATGAGTAGTTTGCAAATGTTTTCTCCCATTCTGTAGGTTGTATTTTCACTCTGTTGATTGTTTCCTTTGCTGGGCAGAAGCTTTTTAGTTTGAAATAAACTCATTTGTTTATTTTTGTTTTTGTTGCTTGTGCCTTTGAGGTCTTATTCCTATCATTTCCTAGACCAATGTCCTGAAGTATTTTCCTATGTTTTCTTCTAGTAGTTTTATTATTTCAGTTCTTACATTTATATAAGTCTTCCATTTTCAGTTGATTTTTGTATATGGAGAGAGGTGGGGGTCTAATGTCATTCTGCATTTGAATATCCAGTTTTCCCAGCACAGACTCATTCATAGAGGTCATGAGCCATGTAAGACATTCATCAGTGTGCTCTTGGCTGAGTGCAGATGTCCAGGGGGTCAGCCAAATGGATTGTTTAGAAACAGGTGGCTCATGGTGAACCCGCTGTGATGCTGTATTCACTCTTCAGTTGCCTCTCGGAGAAGTGGGTGCATCAGGAGCTCTGGCGAACTCCCCCCAACCCAACAATGTGGAATGTAGGAGGTGACTTGGGCCCCGCCAGTGACATTCTAGGCGCCATCCTAAGAAGATCAGAGCTGCAGCCCCTAATTGCAGCTCTAAGATCAAAATGGGAGTGAGGAGCCTTTGGAGTTTTTATAAACCCCTATTTGCCTATAGACATTAGTAGCAAACCTTGGAAGTGAAAAAGGACTGGTGTCTCCTCCCGGGGCTGTGGAGCGACAGGTCAGGGCTAAGGCTACCTTTCCGCCAAGCCTGGAAGGAGAAGACACCACCGAGGGGTTCGTGGTGCTGTGTTTGATGCCCAGACCCCTCCTATCACAGGCCCAGTGCAGAAGTCACTACCCACAGCGCTCTGTGCCACGGAGCACCAAGTCATGCAGTCAGAGGAGAGGCAAAGTGTGAATATTTGTCAAATGAATGCATGGGTGTTGAAATGCTTGCTGTGTTGAGAGACAGGGCCAGGGAAGAAAGAATTTAAAGTATGGTAGACGTTTGATGCTGGGGTGAGGAGTTCAGATGAAGAAGAATTGGAAATTAGAATAACATACATGGTCTGGGGGGTTTCTCCCAGGAACAATTCAGAGACATTTATGTGTAGCATTAGGTTTAATCCACACCACCCTCGAGTGAGGCAGGTGCTGAGGTGATCACTTCACAGATGGGAAAACTGAGGCCTGAAGGTTTCAGCCCTTGTTCTGGGTTATAAAGAGAATAAACAGAGGTGAGCTGATGCCTAGACCTCTTTTCTAGGGAAGTCTCCCATTCATTCCACACTGTGGGTTTGCTCTCCCACAATGTCTTTCATTGGAACCACGGCTCTGTGAGATTGTCTCCATTTTACAGATGAGAAACAGATTAGAGAAATGTCATATCAGAGCTGGGATTTCAGCTCCAGCTCCTGTGACCTTCCTGGCATGATTGTTCTCCAAGGAAGATGAAGGTGGCAGTGGGTGTCAACTCCAGGAGAATCCACAGCAAGTGCAGGCAGCTGGGTGGATCTGGAGGAAGTGGGGATCCAGGGCCCATTTCTCAGGAGAGAATCTCCTGGGTTTGGGACCTATTGATGAAAGAGAACAATGGGGCAGCCTGAGCTGAGGGAGTCACTGCCATGGAGAACTCAGGAACAGTGTTTATTGCAAATGTGAGGTGTCACGCCTGGCCACCAAGGAGGGCCTCCTTTATTACAGTTCAAAATATAGGTTTGGTCAGTGGGCCATGGAGAAGAGAAGGGAAGGAGAGAAAAGATTATAGAGCCTTGGGGAACTGTCGTGGTTTGGGACAGGAGGAGGAAAAACAACAGTAAGGGGAGTGAGCAGTTTGTGGCCAGAGGTGCAGGAACATCCAGAACCGTTGCATGTCTGGGGAACCAAGAGAGATCCATTACATGAAAGGAACAGGTATGGGGCCCCAGCCAGGGGATGGGTAAGGAGGGGCTGGGAGAAGATGTGGGGCTGGGGTAAGCCTGCTGAAGGCATCTCCACTTTGCCTTTTTCTGGGGCCCTGAGGGAACTTGCTCTTGGCCTGCAGCTATCCTGTGGGATGTCTCTGTCCCACCTCAGTGTGTGCCTGTGAGTGAGGTTCAGCCTTACTCTTCTCAGTCTCCTGCACCTGACTCACACCTCCTTTCAGGAAATGACAATGAGGACATAGAGATGTTTGTTATGGATCCATTTCAAGTAGAACCATAGCCCAAAGGGGCAGCACTCTCACAGAATGATCAACTTCAGCCAAGGGACAAAAGGATGCTTGCTCATAGTGGAAAGGGAGAGACAGAAACTAAAAATTAGGAGCAGGAAAGTGCAAAATGCCTGAGAGATTCTAGGTGAGCTGGCCATCGATTTAGGAAGAGATGGGCTGTAAGAGTAGAGACTCATCACTGAGGAAGGTGCCTGGGTAGGTAGTGCAGGAGAAAAGTATCCTGGACCTTAACCAATCAGCGCTTTGGAATCACAAAATTCAGAACTCCCTGAGTTGCCAGTACTGGATCCTTCCATAGGTTGAAGGGCTCATTCTAGTCGCTGGAGCTTATGGAAAACTAAAGAGTATTTTTATCATGAATATTCCATTTTTGACATCTGTTAAGTATTTGGAATATCTTAGACACTGCGCAGAACATGAACTGAACACTCTTGGCTGGGGCTGCTGGTAAGTGTGCTCTTAGGTAAGGTAAGTGGACACAGACCCCCTGTTCAAGAGAGGAAACCATGGCTGTGTCATCAAATGGGCTGCCCTGGGAGACATGTCTGAGCAGTCAGGACACACCCAAGGCTGTGCCTTCAGGGTTCTATCCTCTTTTCACATCACTCTGTCCTATTATCGTGTCATGCTGTTCCCATTTTGCCAGTGAAGAGTATGTGCCTCAGAGAATTTATGTGCCATTTACCTGGTAAGTAACCATGTCGGAATCAGAATGAGGAAATGCAGGGAATTGTTTTATTTCATTCCTTCATACAACAAATATCTCTTGGCATGTGATTAATTAAAACAATGAACTAAGAGTAACTCCATGGGGAAACTACAGTCTCAAGAAAGGCACCTGGGCATCTCCTTGACTTCTGTTCTGGTAGTTTACATTCTTGATGTGATGTTTGTATATATTTAGGAGGCTAAAGAGGCCAAAACCAAAAATACAATCTTTCCTATATATTGTTTAAAAGTGAATAAAAAGTATTCCTTAATTTGCTTTATTAGAGAAGTATTTCTTTTAAAATTCCTAATCCTTTATGCATTAGGGCAAAGGGTGAGATTTGCACCTTGTTGCCACTAGATGGCAACATCTGAGCGTAGAGTCCGGGCTCGGCGCGCTGGGCACCAACATTCCACAGGGCGCCTGACATGCGGCCTGGGATGGCGCCTCAGAAGGTTGGGCTAGCCAGCCAGTCAGCACCTGTTCCCCAATCCTAAAATAAACCATGGTGGGTCAAAACTCCTAATTGGTTCCATACACCTCTGAAGCCCAGCTCTCCTCACATTCCACCCTGCTTGAAAAACTAGCAATGGCTCCCTCCAAAGGCTAATGTCACCTATCATTCCCAGATATGGATTTGACTTTTTCTGTGCCCTGTATTGGGGGGTGTGGTGTGCCCAGGCCCATCAGAGCTGGCCAGCCAGCCTGGTAGAGGGGTATTGCCTGTGGCCATAGAACCACTGAGCAAGACAGCTGGCCAGAACCCTGGACTACTGAAGATTGTGTTCACAGACACAGACTCATCCACAGAACTTGTGAGCCATGTAGGACATTCGTCAGTGTGCTCTTGGCTGAGTGCAGACATCCAGGGGGTCAACCAAATGGATTGCTTCAAGCAGGTGGCAGTGTGCCTTCCCTGGCACGCTGAGCCACTGGTCTTCTCCCCGTCCCAATTCATTCCTTGCCTGCCCACTACCAGACACATCTAACCTACACCTCTTTGCCACTGTTTCCTCACAGTCGGGCACATTTGGCACAGCTGCTGGAGGAGCCTCACTGGACTTTCTGCCCTGAAGAAATTGCTCCTGAGCTGTGTGGCTGGGCTCAGGGCCTTGGACTCTGCAGCTGGGGTCTCTAGGTGGGATTCAGGCACGTGCCCGGAGGCACCCAGGCCCAGGTTAGCAGCGGTCTTTGAAGTGTTTGTTAGTCTATGAACCTTTCCAATACCCACTTGCTCAGTGGCTCACTGTTCCAGAGACTGCACCACATCTTGGCTATGTGATGTGAATGTCTGATTTATGCCTTCCAGGGCAAACAATCAAGTCAGAGGAAGAGGCAGAGAGATTCTAACATGAATATAAAGGTCGAAGTCCATGGGAGGTGGGGAGGCAGAGGGAGGATGATCACTCCATCTAGGACTTGGGGAAAGGTGCAATTTGGTAGATGGAAGGACCGACAGGCATCTACCAGGCTTGAGAGAAAGTCCACTCATCCTCTCTTTCTCCTTCTTCAGAATTTCCTCTGGCTTGTGGGGCCTACCTCCTTTTACTGAGGTTGGGTTGAGAAGGATGGGGCTGTGCTCCTCCTGAGTGTGAGGAGGTCCAGAAACCTGGTCCTTAGGCAAATGTCTAGCTCTTTCTTCCCTTACATGAGGCCTGAGCTGCTTCCCCTTGGGAGGAGGTGTGGCATTGCTCCCTCTCTTTGGCCTGGAGCAGGTAGCCTCATCTGGCTGTTCCCTGGGAATCTGGTACATTTGCTTTCCACAGTGCCCTTCCCAAACTGGCCTTGGTTCACATACGGGTAATCCAGGATCTAGCTATGGGTTGGGAAGGAGTTAGGCTGTGTAGCCATTGGCTGCTTTAGTTCTAAGTTTCAGGTTTTTCAGCTACACAGAGTTCTCTCCACTGGCTCCAACGAGGGCTGGGAAGCCAAAATCTAATAAAATAAAGCCTGTCTCTTTGCACAGCCTTCTGTCTATGAATATCAGCATGCTGTAAGTCTTATAGCCTACTTAGCAAACCATTCTTTCTTCTTTTATATAGTATGCCATTTCAAAGAAAATGTGTATTTGTTTGTAGTGTTTAATGCAAATTTTAAAATTTTTAGACAGCCAGAAAATTGATTAGATAGGCATGAACTTCAGTGCTTTATTGGATGGCTAATGGTTATGAAGCTGTTAAAGGATCTTCAAATGCTTTCGTTTTCTGTTCTGACTCTGTATCAATTCTTTTGAATAGCAATTAGATGACAATTAAAGAATCCTAATGGGAAGAGATCTCTCAAATGTCCAGTTCTGTTTTGCTTTGTTTTGTTTTCCCTGCACTCTTGTCTCTAGTGTCTTAGTTTGTTTAGGCTGCTATAAAATACCATAGACTGAGGGGCTTCTAAACAATAGAAATATATTTCTTACAGATCTGGAGGCTGGAAAATTCACGATCAAAGCCCTGACAGATTTGGTGTCTGGTGGGAGCCCACTTCCTGATTCACAGAGGGTGCCTTCCCATGGTGTCTCCACCTGGTGGAAGAGATGAGCGAGTTCCTCCTGGGACTTCTTGGTAAGGGCGCTGATCCCATATGAGGCCTCTCCTGTCCCCCACCCTGACCTAATCACCTCCCAAAGGCCCCACCTCTAATACCGTCACTTTGGGGGTTAGCATTTCAACATGTGAATTTTGGGGATACGAACATTCAGACCACGGCACATACCAAATATAATGTGAGGTAGCATCAAAGTACTGTGCTCATCATTGCAAGTTTCCTGCTCAAAAGTGGGACATTTCTAATTACCAGAAGAGCTTGGACCATCTTCAGAATGGGCATCACTCCCTGGGTAGGTGGAAAGATGCAGAGGGTCTTGCCCACAGCTGATGGATGAGTTCTCCGAGGGATTCTGGTGGACTGTTTCAAGGCAGTGTTTTAAATCTTTTCTCAAGAAAGGAAATTGTGGGACCCTGGGGAAACCTCATTACACATTTCTTTTGCCTGATTTGAAATATGAAGTGATGAGTTTTTCTGTAATCTTTCTGTGGAGACACCTATATCCAAAAGGGCAAACAAGCAAGACTTCTAAATAAAGAAAGTTCAAGCAGCAGGTTTACATTGTTACTCCTTTTTGTTCAATGAAAATACGCAGCCAGTCTGGCAGGAACAGGTGCTAGAACCTCTACAGGCCTTGTTAATATCTAATCCCTTCATTCCACCTTCTCCCCTGAGACGGAAAAATCCCTACGTGGTCATGCCCAGGATTTCAGGTTCTACTTTACATAGTTTTAATTTGAATAGACTTAGTAAAAATGACTGTAAGCTTGTGCTATGTACAAACACAATTTATCTAAGAGGAGTTTCTGCAGGCAAGCAGAATTCACAGGGCACATGGCAATCAGGAAGTCCTGAGGAGGCTCTTCACGGAGTGGAGGAATTTGGGATTAAGGCTGTGAAGTCCAGGTTCACTCTACCCTTACTATGTAGAGTACTCTTGGAAGTACTCTTAGAGTACTCTTTCCAAGTACTCTTGGAAAACGTACTGAGCATCAGTTTGTTATCTGCACAGAGCAGGTAATTCTAACAAAAATATCAATGTAAACAACCACAGCTTTTGTGCACTGACTACTTCTCAACACGCACTAACTTATTTATTGTAACACAAGAGGTAGATGAGTCAGTGGGGAGGAAATGGGGCTTGAACTCATTACTCTTGCCTCTATCTCAAAGAGTAATTTGATTATTTTTCATGTTCATGAAAGCAGCTATAGGGAGGTGTGAAAATCTATCTGTGAAGAGCAAACACTTCTCGAGAAGAATGGAATCCACATGAAGAAAAAGACACTCATGGTGTTCATGAAATTGAACAAAGACCATGTTATACACAGCAGGACTAGACTGTAAATCAAACAACCAGAGAATCTCTTGTAAAGAAACATACTGAAAAGTGAAATCACGTTGCGTGATGAACAACAAACCATCACTTGTACTAAATGCCAGTGTTCAGGATATGGGGAAACTTCAGGACATGGGAAAAGTAAAGTCCTGTTAGCCAAAAAGGCAGTATAGGCCAAAGGAAAAAGGAAGACCTATAAAAATGAGTTCAGAAAACTAACTTTGAATAAGGGCCCAGAAGAAACTGGAATTCCACTGTAGGTATGCCAAAGGGAGGGATTGACATTTACAGTCTAAGGTATGTGAAAATGTTTAATCTTTCATGAATCTTGTAATTTTCTCGAACTCTACACTCTTCCCACAAGTTTCCAACATAGAAGACGGCAGTTGGTTATGTTTTTTAACTTCTGAATTTTACATGTAAAATATATTCTAACTCGGGAGTCTTTTTCTTAGTAGGGCATATAAATATTTTCATTCTTTTTAGAGAGAGTATGTGTGGACATACCTACCCTACTGATGGATGCTAAAGTTTCTTATAGTTTGACTTCCATAATGTAACAACAAACTTCCTTGTGCATATCTCTAACAAGGAATGTATGTTTGTGTTGGACAAATGCCTGGAAGCTCAATTATTGACTTACTGATAATGTATATTTTGATAGGTTTTGCCAATTTGCTGTTCTAGTAATTTTTGATAATTTCTACTTTAATTAAAATATATAAATATACGTTCCCACCATGGATGAATATTATCAGTCACTTAAATTTTAGTGCTGTGGCTCATGCCCGTAATCCCCTAATCCCAGCACTTTTAGAGGCCAAGGTGGGCAGATTGCGAGGTCAAGAGATCGAAATCATCCTGGCCAACATGGTGAAACCCCGTCTCTACTAAAAATACAAAAATTAGCTGGGCGTGGTGGCATGTGCCTGCAGTCCCAGCCACTCGGGAGGCTGAGGCAGGAGAATTGCTTGAACCCGGGAAGCGGAGGTTACAGTGAGCTGAGATTGCACTACTGCACTCTAGCCTGGCTACAGAGCGAGACTCCACCTCAAAAAAAAAAAAATTTGTTTTGCATATCTGAGGGAAAAAATTTGGGTTTTATTTTAATCTACATATTTCTAATTATAAACAAGGCAGAGATTATGTTTTCTGCTTATTTACCATTTATATATTTTCTTCTATAAATTGTTTATATCTTTTTCCCACACATTGTACTGTATTTTTTCTTAGTGATTTATATTAACTCTTCACTATTTCATCTTAACTCTGAATATCTAGGATGAATTATGTTTTGTGGTCTTTGAAGCTTATAAAATTTGAGGGGTCATCTGCAGGAGAAATAATGCAAAATTAAATAAGAATGTGACCATTCCTTGCTAGGCCTTTGCCACAACCCTAGGATGAACCACACAAGTGGGTGGCCCAGAGCTTAAGTGTCATTAAATGTTTCACGGTGAATCAGGCTCTTCTAAAGCTTACTCCTTTGTCACGTTTGCAGCAAATATTTTCCCTTTAATTTTTATGTTTGTGTATCTGCCAATAATTTCCATGATAACTTGTCCTCTAGGAAGAGGGACTGTGCTCTTGTCCCTTTTGAGTTTTGCAAGTTACCTGGGGCGTGGCTATGCCTAGCTGGCTTCTGTGCCCACTTTGCTGGTTTAGCGTGGGAATGAATGTGGTTGGGCTTAAGTGGTAGGGAGAATGAAATGATAACATATCTGTCCTAAACACTTATTCCCAATCCCTACCCATTAAAACTGCCCCCACAACCCCACTGCCAGTGTCTGTTGAGTCTGAGTTTTGAGTGTGTCGAATACGCAGCACCACTACGTGGCCTGGCTGTTGGTCTGTGGTTGCTCTGGACTTATTTCTCCGTAGATCTGTTTGTTGTTGACTTCCGGGAGTGCTGTAAATGTTCTGCTTGGCTAAAGGCTTTTAACTTTTATTTCCCAGTGCTAGTAGAGCTTTAAAAATATTTTCCTTTCATAATGAGCTTTTTAGGTGGGAAGGAAGTTGGCTGCCTTAGGTCCGTTCTGTGCTGCTATAAGAGAATACCTGAGACTGGGCAATTTATAAAGCATATACACTTGTTTTTCACAGTTCTGGAGGCTGGAAAGTCCAAGATTAGGCACTGGCAGGTTTGGTGTCTGGCGAGAGCTGCTCTCTGCTTCCAGGATGGCACCTTGAATATGACATCCTCTGGAGGGGAGGAACACTCTTTGCTGCATGGCAGAAGAGCTGAAGAAAGCTAACCACTCCTGCCAGCCCTGTTATGATGCCACAGGCCCATGCCTGAGTGGAGCCCTCACCACCTACACACCTCCAGTCAGGCCCCACCTCCCAACCACTGTTGCACTGGGGAGTAAGTTTCAACCTGAGTTTTGGAGGGGACAAAACATTCAGTCCACAGTAGTGACCGCACACGTTCAGATTGTCAAGCTCAGTCTTCTCTGGAGCTGACATTCTGTGAGAGAGGATAAACATGTTGCACTTTCTGAGAGGAATACCCAGTCTGCAATACGTGTGCTAAACCAGCAACTTCAAAACTCCTGTTTACCATAAAACACAGTGTATATTTTTACAGGAAATGTATTTTATACCACAACCCAGTGCTTCTTTTGCCACACATACAATAGAAGTAAAATCATCATGGAAGAGGAATTACCTTTGCTCCATACAATGCACTCTGATGTTTTCCCATCACTTCCCCACCACATCCTATCCCAACTTGACCTCTCCTCTTCTGTTTATTTTATTTCAAAATATGAGTTACAACCCATTATACTGAATTTACAACTCACGAATGAGTCAGGCTCTGCAAGAGGAAAAAAAGACATAACTCTCTGAGAATATAACCCCCCACTGAAGAGAGAAAAGTGGTTTGTCTAAGGTCCCACGCCTTAGCTTAGAGACCCCTCGAAGACCTCGCTCCCTCTCTCCTATCTGCTTTCTGTCTCTGCAGCCTCCTTGTTTTCTCAAATGTGCATCTCCTTTGCCACCCGGCCCCACTGCCCAAGCTCTGTATATCAAATGAGGGCCTCTTCTTTTGTAGGTCAATAACAAGTTTCAAAAAGAGCCTGGATGTTTTTTCTCCCTAACGTTGATTTTTTAGAATGAGGAGGTTGAATTTCATTTAGGGGCGGCAGGACCCAGGAAAACCACCTCTGAGCCCAAGGCTAATTGATATTAGTTGATGTGGATCTGTAGAAAATAACACTCATGATGATAACAGGAAATAGTAACCAAAGCTCATAACGTGTCTGGTAGGGCATCTTCATGACAATTATTTCAGTAATAAACCCACTTAGATTAGAAAGCCTGAGACACAGGGGAACTAATGGGGTTGAGAATGCAAGAACACTGTAAGGTCCTTAAAGCCAGGTGAGGTAAACTCAAGCTCAGCTTCATTTTCTAAAACTTAAGATGTTAACATAGAGCATTTTAATGTTTTATTCTTCCTGCCTTCCTCAGAAGGGAACACACAGTGAATATCTGAGAGCCATTTGAAGTTTGCATAGTGCTCCTGCTATTTCTTGGCCTTCCTCACTTCTTGACCCACCTCACCACTGGCCCCTGACCCCTGAGTCTTCCCGTCATGTTCCAGACTACCTTCCTAACCCCTCTGCACGCTCTTCATTCCCTCCAATGTGTGTGTGTGTGTGTGTGTGTGTGCGCGCGTGCGGGGGGGCATGCACAGAGGGTTAGAGTGAGGAGCAGTTATATGTTTTGGAAAATTTAAACTGGAATTTCAATGTTTGTAAATCCAGGGCCGGTTTTATCCTTAAGATTAGATGAAGTAACGACGGGAGGGAAATGCCACACTGCCATGCAGCTCTGCCTCTCCCTGGCCTGTGATTTGAGCAAGTCATTCTCACATTCTAAGCCTTCCATGGTTTCTTCCTGTACCAATATGGGCCATAATCACAGTTCTCAAATAAATTAGGTAGGTGGGAGCATCTAGCTCAGGGTCTGATATATAGTGAATATGAAATTTAAATAATTAACCCCTTGGTCCTGCAGCCCATAGGCATCAGAGGCGCCTGTCACCCTGGCAGTGTGGTACCATGCTATTTCTTTAGAGGACCATCTTCTGCGTTACTGTCACCCGACTGCCCCGGTGCAGTCCTCCACTGAGGAGGGCCCACATCAGCAGCAGAGGTGCGGCAGGGGCACTTTGCCCCCACAGTGTAATACACCAACCCTTTAGTAGTGATTTTTGCATTTTAACATTCTTTTTTTCAGGCCCTATATCATGGAGCACCTTGAGTTTTGGGCTCCAAAGTCAAATAAGGAAGCTATGCTTCATGGACTGAAAACAAAGATGGCTAGGATGCTGCCTGGAAGCACAGCTCCAGGCTGAGCCACACCAGAGCTGTCCTGTCCCCTCTGCAAGAGCCCAAGCTCATGTGTCATCACGATCCTCTGGAGTCAGGAGTCATCCAGCTCCAGCCTCAGACCAAACAGATGGAGATGGATATAAGCAAGACTGCAGGGTAAGATGCTGAGGTTCAGGAGAGGTCAAACCTCACTAGACGAATGCTCGGCTCCTCCAGTGTTTATTTACTTTTACAGCATTGGCGGCACTTGATGAGGGGACCAAGACAGGCAGCAGCTGGTTGGGGCTTTTCCTGCCTTTTCCTCTGCCCTCACTAGGACACTCGGCCCTATTTCCAATTCCTCATAAGGAGAAGGATATTTTCTGGCCCAAAATCCTTTCGTGCCAGAATAAAATAGAGTCATGTCTTTAAACAAAAGGAAAAATCATGTTGCAACTAAGATTAAATACGTTTTTAAGATTTCTTACATAGATGGGCAGCGTAAGCTTATTTGATAATTTTATTTTCTTTACCTTCAAGATTTAGATTTTAAAAAGCCCTTTTATACGAATGATCAGTCCTCTGACTTAGCCCACTCTTCTCGTGTATCTCCTATGTGCCGGACCCCAGGCTGCGGGCAGGAGATTCAGTGCCTCTCTCCTCAAGTAGCTCCAATGATGGTGTGTAAGACAGATGTAGCAGATAGTACTGCATTGGAGAGGGGTGGTATGTCTAAAACACAAAACTACCAACTGAGCATGGTTTGGGGAAGCTCCCAAATAGAACTCAAAGACTGAGTTTCAAAGAACAGTAGGCATTAGATAAGTGAGGAAAGAGGAAGAGGTGAGGATATTAGAAGGGCAGGTGCAAATGCACAGGGATTTGAGACCATGAAGTAAGGCAAGTTTCAGGATGTTTGGGACTCTGGTATCCAAGGAACACAGTGCATTTGGAGAGGATTTCCCTGCTAAGAAGCATCATAAAATATTGACTATCATGCCGAAGAACTTGAAGTTTATCCTGAGGGTGATGGAAGATCTAGCTGTAGAATTTGTAGAATTTCAAATAGGCCAATGCATTTTAGGACATACGTTTTATGAAGGAAGAGCATTTGTATTGCAGTATCAACCAAAAAACGAGGCATGCTTGAACTAGGGTGCTGGTAGAAAGAAAATGGGGAGAGGGCAAATTTGAGAGATCCCGAGAGTGCTATGTTGACTCAACTCAGTGGAGGGCTGATTGGGTCAGACGGTGATCCTGTCTAGATCCCTGGTTCATGGTCTGTTGCACAGTGAACAACTGTGCTTGGAGAATAAGGACAGTTTTGTCAACTCTTGGGGCCCTTGTTCCATCCTAATGATTGGCTCACAGTTGGAGCTTAGAATTTTTTGCAGGGATCAAGGAATATCAGCTGCAGAAAATATAGGAAGATCAGGTATGCTGGGAAATAAAATAATGTGAGAAAACAGAGTTGAAAGTGCAGCTGGTGTAGGACTTATTGATCTCTGTTTTGGAGATCAGAAATGAGGAACTGCTAGCATGGGGTGGTATTTGTAAGTAAACCCAGAGAGGAAAAAATGAAAGAAAAGAGCTCAGACTAAGAAGTGGGCGGAAGTTGCAGACTTAGGAGTAAGCAGGAAAATTGGAGCATCACTAAAAATCTGTCAAGGAAGAGTCTAGGAAATAAGAGAAAAACAAGGGAAGACACTTTCAAAAGGCCGATGGAATAACGGGTCAGTTTGGTTTTCTTGATTCCCCTAAGTTACAAGCATCAGTGGAATTGGAAGCAAAATCTCAGGTGGCTCAGAGGTGGAAGGGATAGCTGGGAAACCAGACCCAGAAAGGGCAAGAGTCATGTTTCACCAAGTAAGGATCATTTCACTGGAGAAGTGGCGAAAGAGATGCAGTAGGTGGAGAGCTGGGTGAGGAGTGAGGTCATGAAGAGTTAATGTAAAGCTTTTCTATGAAGGAAAAGAAGTTGAACCACTAGACAACAACTAAGGTTAATAGAAGTGTTTAACAGTTTTATTTATTTTATTTTTTTAAGGTGGCTATTTTGAACATTTTCATATCTTAAGGGGATGCACCAGAAGCAAGGAAGTAACTGTTGACAAAGTGGAAGACGTGTAGGTGGTTGGGTAGGGTCAAAATCCCAAGGACACAGAAACTGTGTAAGGAATAGCCTGGGGCAGGAAGACATTGACCTCTGAGATGAGACAAGCCAGGACAGAAGCGCAAGATGTAGGGGACATACATGGAAGGATGTTTCTACTTAATAACCTCTGTTTTTTATGATCTGATATTCTCTCCGCAAATGCACAACTCTTATCTTCATTTTACAGTAAGATTGAGGAACATTTCCAAGACCCTGCAGCTGGTAATCATAGAAGGAGAAGATTCAACTGTATGTCCTTTGGCTTCAAATCCAGTAATTCAGTGAACTTTCAGAAACTAAAAAATGTGTTAGGGTAGTGAATGTGTGTGTGTGTGCATGTGTCTGTGTGTGCTGTGTGTGTGCTTGTGTGCATATTATATGCATTGCCAATAATTCATAATAAACCATTTTTATGGGGTTTACATTTCTAAACTTCTCTTTGAATCCAACCTTCGTGTTTATATTTATGCTCAAATTAGTTTTTTAAATCAATGCTCTCATCAGGCTCATCCTTGGCCTAAAAACCACAAGTTGCATCCCACAGCCTGAAGAACCAAGCCCATATGATACAGTGTGGCCAACAGGGCCCTTTGTGATCTGGTTCTTAACTGACTCTTTCAACCTCACATGCTGATGATTCATCCAGCCCTTTGAGAATTAGAAAAGGCACTTTTTCCTCAAGATATTGTACTACCTTTTGACAGAAAACTGTAATAATAAGAAGATTTAAAAAATATATTTTTGAGACATACTTCACTTGCCAAAAAATTCACCCATTTTGTACAATGTGTACAATGTGATGACTTTAGTGAATTTATAGAGTTGTGCAGTCATCAGAACAATCTAAACACAAGTGTTTTATAATACTTGTGATACCTTATAAATAAGCCTTGTGCTTGTGGCAGTATATTTCTATTCGCCTTTTCTTGTCATTTATTGTAAAAAGAATTATATAACATGTAGTTTTGTGTTTGACATCTAGCAAAATGTTTTAGAGGATCATCCGTGTTGTAATATGGATCAGTAACTCACTTCTACTTTGTTGTTAAATTGAATTCCATTACATTTCATTGAATGGATATACCTTATTTTGTTTATCTATTCACCAGTTAATGGACATTTGGATTGTTTCCCTTTTTAGCTATTATGACTAATGCTACTCTGATTGTTTGCATACAAGTTTTGTGTGTTTGTGTTTTCATTTCTTTTTGGTGTGGAGTACAATTGCTAAATCATAAATTTATGTTTAATATTTAAAAAAAAATTGTAAACTCTTTTTCCTTGTGGTTGCACCGTTTTTTATTCCCACCAGCAATGTTTAAGAGCTTCAGTTTCTCTACATCCTCATCAATACTTGTTATAATGCATCTTTTTAATTATAGACATCCTAATGGATGTGTAGGTTGTGATTTTGATTTGCATTTTCCTAACGGGTGTATATCATTGTGATTTTGATTTGCATTTTCCAAAAGCTAATGATGTTGAGCATCATGTTCTGTTGATCTGTGTTAATCCTGCTACCAGTACTACACTGTCTTGATTATGTAACTGTATGATAAGCCTTAATATCAGAAAGAAAGTTTCCTTCACTTTATTATTCTTTGCCAAGATTGTTTTAACTTTCAGGGTCTGTACCTGTTCTCCTGTTCATATACAGTTTTTTTTTTTTTTTTTTTTTAGATGGACTCTCACTCTGTCACCAGGTTGGAGTGCAGTGGCACGATCTCGGCTCACTGCAACCTCTACCTCCCCGGTTAAAGCAAATCTCCTGCCTCAGCCTCTCAAGTAACTGGAACTACAGGAGTGCACCACCACGCCCAGCTAATTTTTCTATTTTTAGTAGAGATGGGGTTTCACCATGTTGGCCAGGATGGTCTTGATCTCTTGAAATTATGATCCACCCTCCTTGGACTCCCAAAGTGCTGGGATTACAGGTGTGAGCCACTGCACCTGGCCCATATACATTTTAGAATAAACTTGTCTATGTGTATAAAACACCTTGCAAATATTTTAATAGAAATTGCATTAAGACTATAATTTGATTTTGGGGAAATTTTCATCTTTATTATACTGAATTTTCCAATCCATGAACATGGTATGGTCTTCATTCATTTAGGTTTTTCTTGATTTATTTCATCAGCATTTTGTGGTTTTCAACGTACTGGTCCTGTACATGTTTGCTAGGTTTACACATAAGTATTTCCTTTTTCTTAGCAATTATAATTGCATTTTCATTTCTGTTTCTATGTGTTTTGTGGATTTGCACCTTTATTCATTCTGTTTTTTGTACACTCAGAGATGGACATCTTAGTGGGGAAGAGTAGCTGTAAGGAGGCCTGTGCTAGGAGTGGGAATATGTGGACTCAGGTCTTGCCTTTCCCCCTTCCTGGTTCTGGATCCTGGGCAAGGCACTGAGTCTCAGGTGGGGATTAATATTTACCTCAGTGGAACAAGAACAACTCAAATTCTATTTGATATGTAATTAATTATTGCTGCTTCCATCTTCCTTGGCAGACTTCCTTCCACTTTGAAATAGAGATCCATGTGTTCATCATAATGCTTTGATATGCCATTTTATAAATGAAAGACAAAGCCCATTGGGCCTGGCTTAAAAGGAGAAAGCAAAATAAATGATCTATATCCTGACCTGCATAATAAATAAATATACATTTGGAGGTAGACAGCAATGAAATGAGGGACAGAAGAGGATTAAGCAACATAGTAGCCCATGAGACATTCCGTTCTGGATGTGAGGAAAGGAACAAAAAGCAGAGGGATATCTAGTATTCGAGTTTAAGTGTGTGTGTTCTCTCTCTCTCTCTCTCTCTTTCTGTATCTCTCTCCCTCTCTTTCTGTCTTTCCGTCTCCCTTTCTCTCTCTCTCTCTTTTTTTTTTTTTGGTGGGCAAAAGAGAAGAGCCACTACTTGTGAGACAAAAGTAGTTAAAACTCCAGCTTTTTAAAAGAAGTAATTGGAATTAAATAATGTAAACAACTAGCAAGTGACAAAAATCTTAGAAAATGCACAGAAATTATACCAACTTACTGGAACTCATCTAGGACAGATGACATGACGTTAATTGGCATCTATGTTTTCTAAGAAATACATGAGAAGTATAGATGGAAGTGCTCACGTCCGCACTTACTGTTGTGGTGTTGACATTCAAGGCAGCCTAAAAGTATAACCCAATCATGAGCTGGGTGATGAGGGCCAGGAGACAAACACTCTGTGACTCAGTTTCCTTATCAGTAATGTAGAAAAACATATACATCAATTTCACAGGAATGGGTTGAGAAATAAATTAGCACAGTGCCTCACACATATTACACACTTAAAAACTCTTGGCTACAGCTTATATTAAAATTAGATTCAAGTATCAGGGACATAGATTATTCTGTTGGGCATCTTCCAATTCCTAGAGGAATGCCTGGCACATAGCAGGAGCGAGGAAGTGTTCAGAGAATGGCTTGAATGAATTAATGCGGTCAATTCCTGCAGTACATTAAACCCTCATTATCTTTGTGGAATGACTACATTCTATCATTCTAAGCAGGCAATTAAGCTGAATTCTATAAATATTCATTTAAAATTTCAATAGCTGTTTAAATGAGGCAGCCAAAACCCTCTGAAAATACAGACCTGAGTGACAAAGATGGAAAACATGCTCAAGACTATCTCAAATTACCTGCGGCATATTGTCCTTAAAATAGTCTTCTCTCACACTGAACTGCCCTTTCCTTTACACAACCTACTCTGTATAAAGGTTCCAGTAGAAGACTCATTTAAAACGTTGCAGTTAATTTTAGCCGGATATCAATTCTATTTAAGGGAGACTTTCATATGCATCTTATTATTGTCTCTTTACTGACCAAATCTTGTTGTCAAAGATTCCTATAATATAATCACTTATAAACAGACTAAAAAAGTGAAGCAAAGTAGCCTGCAAACCCTGAGATAAGTGAAGTTGCCTAACACATGCCCTGCCTTTGACATTTGTTATTTAGAGGTTCTTTTAATGGTCAAAATATTTGCTTTTCCTTCAGACGCCTTCCAGGAGAGTTTATCTCAACACACAGAGACTAGCTGGGATTTTTAAGTGGAGCAAAGATTAGAGTCACACGAAGTTGCCTCTGTCTTTTCTCAAACAATTTTTTTTGTGTGTGGTGGGGGGAGGGCGTACAAAGCAGCTGTAATATCATTGCAAGAGGCCTGATCACAGAGCTTAGGAGATAAAGTGTGGGCTTCAGGTGTCTGTTAGCAAGCCCTTCACCCATGCTGGGTCTTGGTGACTCCCCAGGAGAACGAGAGCCTCTGACTTCCCTGTGTCTTTAAGTGCCAGGGGTGTAGAGAGGGGAGAATGAGGACTGAAATTTGGCAACTGCCTATGGTGTGCAGGCCCTCAGCAAATGTTCACCATGTAGTTCTTTAATTTAATTTTTAGAGCACCCTTGCGAAGTAGGTTCTAATAGCATGCCCACTTTACAGATGAGGAGAGAGATCAGAGGTGCATTGGTGGTCAACGGGCCTGGAATCAGCCACATTAGCACAGAGCCAGTGATTGGGAAGCCAACACCAGATAGAAAAAAATATCCAAGGAAAATTGCTTTGTCCTCTCAGATGCAGTTTCTAACTAAGGTAAAATGACCATAAAATGCAGGAGCTGCAATCTGAATCTCTAAGCGGCTAAGCATTATGCTGTTGACAAATTAACTGGGTTTTTCATGTTTGAAAATGAACTTGATTGATGCCTTTTTACTTTCCTACAATATGATGCCGATTATTACTCTGCCCAAATAATAGAATCTACTAGTTTCTATTAAAATGCACTAATTCAGACTGTTTATTTTTTTTAAGTCTTAATTGAAGAAATAGCTCACCCACAGTCAAATCTTTCTCTTTTCAAGAAGATTAGTTGAAGAAGCTGCCTTTGGGTGAATCCATCACATCTGGCAATATTCATTCTTCAGGCAGAAGAAAGGACATCGCATGCTTACCTTATTCTTCAGAGCCTGAAGTCCTCTAGTACTTTCCCCAAAGCTGCCCAGGTCAGCCTCCTAGACCACTGAGTACGGAGTCAGGAAGTTAGGGGCTCCACAGAGCCCAGAGTCAAGGTTCTGAGATCCTGCCCATGCTCCAAGCCCAGTATCCTGCCAACATCCAACATTTGCATGTAGTAAGGCAGCCCTCCGTGGGGATCAAAGCCAGCTTCTCATCTGCCGCAAGCCCACTGCAGGTGGTTTCCCGATCAGCAAGGCAAGTTAACTCTCTCAGGACATGAGAGCACTTTTGGTCCATGGCAGTCATAGAACTAAAAAGAAAATCTAAACTTTTAATTTCCCAATTAAAAACAGGAGAAAATATTTATGAGACTTTGTCTATGTCTTCAGATAAGTTTTTAAATTGTGTGACCTCTCAAATCAAAATCTCAGTTTAAATGTGAAAGGAAAGACAAGTACTGGCCTGAGAGTAGAAACACCATGGTCTGCCACTTGACTTATAGATCCACATGCGTTACCCATGCTGGGCCTCGGTGACCCCCGAGGGGAACCAGGGAACCTGTGACTTCCCTGTGTCTTCAAATGTCAGAGGTGGTGGAGAAGAGAGGATGAGGCAGCCCTTGACACAGCAGCCCCTCCCCAGCATTGAGCGTCAGGAACAGCCAGTGTGCCATACCACAGAATATGCTTCTCACAAGCTATCAAGGAAAACACTGGGGGGAGCATAAAACTACCAAACTAGACTTTAGTATCATTTTTATTGGATTTTAAGTGAAACAGAACCAAAAGAATAAAATAAAAAAACTGCCAAAGTTTTACAAGTCTTTCAATGAAGATATGTCCACTTCATGTACTTTATGATGCCTGGCATCATAACGAAACTAAAAATAGGGACCCAGAGCGAGGCCCAGGATCTCCCTGGAAAGATCAGGCTCTTTACCGGGGAGATCTTGGACCTCGTTATGGGTCCCTACATGGCCCAGGTAAAGGTCAGGCTCTTGGCCAGGTGCAGTGGCTCATTCCTGGAATCCCAGCACTTTGGGAGGTCCAAGTGGGCAGATCACCTGAGATCCAGGAGTCGGAGAGCAGCTTGACCAACATGGCAAAACCCCATCTCTGCTAAAAATACAAAAAATTAGCTGGGCGTGGTGGGCCATGTCTGTAATCCCAGCTACTCAGGAGGCTGAGGCAGAATTGCTTGAACCGAGGAGGCAGAGGTTGCAGTGAGCCGAGATCACACCATTGCACTGCAGACTGGGTGACAAGAGCAAAACTCTGTATTTTTTTTTTTTCCATAAAAAGAGATCAGGCTGTTTCTGGACTTAAGATTTCAGGCATCACAAAGCAACTTTTGAGCCTACATGTCTGCCCATAACCACAATTGGAAGAAGGTTTAACTTAAGACTTAATGAAGACAAGAAAAATAAAGAAAGAAAAGAAAGAAAGAAAGAAGAAAGAAAGAGAAAGAAAGAAAGAAAGAAAGAAAGAAAGAAAGAAAGAAAGAAAGAAGAAAGAAAGAAAGAAAAGAATGACCTCAATGGAACCCCATGATCTTGAGTCTTGAATGTTTATCTGCACAGTATGGTCAGCCCAGGTTGAATCAATGAATATCTCATGATGGGAAGAGGACCTTGATACCCTGGCCCTCCTTGGGGCCCTGTGGGAGCCCTTTTCCTGTGTGAACCAGAGATCAGCTTCTGCTGTGGTCCAGGTATGTGCCTGACAGCCACAAGCTTGTGCAATCATTCTGAGATGCTATAAAGTTCTTATATCTGGGAAACATCCACAGTTGCTATAGTAACTCTAAATTCAAATGTGGACCAATGTTCAATAATAAGAGGGTGGTACCCGCTCTCAGTCACTTCTCATTTAATGCCTGCCATATGTTTTTGGCTAAAAGGAAAAGCTTTCCAATCATGGGAGATCCCTACTTGCCTCTTGGGGCTCAGAGGCACTGGCTTGGCTTCTGTTCTTGCTGCTGCTCTTGTTGGTGTACTGATGCTAGGGCAGTGACAACTGCTACTGCTACCTTCTGCCGTGTGCGGCTGTGAGCGTCTACATCTGATGTGCTCTATGCTGAATGAGGATGCTCAGTGCATTCCATTTCCTTCCCCTCAATGCTCTATTATAGTGATAGATGCATATATAAAACACCTATGTGTTATAAACCCAACAATACCATGTAATAATCATTATTATTTTAAGCAATCTTATGCTTTCTATGAAGAGAAAAAAAATCTATACATTTATTCAGTCTGTTGGATGTACCTGCATACCTCCTGATGGTGCTCTTCTTCTCTTTGTGGTTTGGACTGCTATCTTTCTGGTGTCCTTCTCTTTTCACCTGAAGGACTTCATTTAGTGTTTCTTCTAGGTGGGTCTGCTAGCTCTGAGCTCTCTCTGTCATTTTGTCTGGGGATGGCTCTAATTTTCTACTATGAACAGTGTTGAAAATAACTAGTGCTTCTACCTCCTCGCATCTTGGCTCCCTTCCTTTTATTCTCAGCGAATGCCACAAGGCATCTGAGAGCCAGTTCAACCTTCCAAGAGCCCTCCCATGAGCCCCCTGTTTTATGAGAGTTGCTAGAGCTCAGAGCACTCTGCGCTCTCCTCTCCATTTTCACAATCTTTCAGTACTAGTCAATTTTGTTTTAATCTAGACTTTCTTGTCCGCTGCTTTCCCTGCTGGGCTGCACTGGGCTCCTACTTCCAGAGGCCTTGGCTCAGTGTCTTCTGGCATTGTCCTGAGGGTCATTGACTTGTGAGTTTGCAGGATTTACAGGCAGGGACTGCAGTAGCCCATCTAAATGATATGGAAGTCTCTCATTTCACCCACATATCCAAGCAGGGAGCCTCATTCCTTTGGATGCTCTTGGCAGGCCTGCTCCTTGTTTCTCCAGAGAGAAACTGATAGATGGTGGGTTCTCTGCTTCCCAGGCCCTTCAAGAACCCCCTCTCCTCTCTTGTTCCCCTGGCTCAGGGCTCTGCTATGTTGGGCAGTGTCCTCTCCTGCTTCTGTGTCAGGGCTCACCTGTTTTGTTGGTCACATAGTCTGTGGGTTTTTAGGTTTACTGTCGAGTCCTACTGGATGTGTTCTTAGGGGGCCTCCAGGAAATTCAAGAACTTGTCATTGCTGCTGTCTCCTCTCATTCTGATCTGTCCCCAAAATGTTTTCAGTTCTTGTTTTTGTATTTTTATCTATATAATCAAATATACAGATAAATTAAGTTTTATTTTTTTCCAGTCAAACATTGATATTTAATGTCCCACTGTATGACAATAACTTCCTCAACAGTGTTGAATCATCATGATGGCATTCGGCATGTCTCTCTTTCCCTCATATTCTTCACATTAGTGAGACTCATCTAATGTTTCCAAGTTAAGAGCAATGACTTTGCAATGAGTATTCTTCTTTGTGTTAGGCAAAATTTCATTTTGTTCCTAGTCTTGACATTTGAATTATATTTACTATTAATTTAGCATCTCAATGACTATTTTGTGAGACTGGTTCTACAGTTTTTCTTTTCTGATCTATATTGATTATAGTTTGATGTCAGGGTTAAGTTTGCTTGGAAAGATAAGTGTTTTTTTATGTTGTATTATGTTCTGGAAGAGTTTTTATGTTTTTAAAAAGTATAGGTGAATTTAATGTTTTGAATTCCTAGTGATTATAATCACTTCGGAGACTAGAAATTCCTTCTTGGTCTCCCTTCTTAGTTTTGATTGTTGTTTCTTCTAGGTCTTTAAGAATCACATAATTACAAATTATAAAACTATTTAGAATAATGAGGAAGCACAAGTATTATTTCTATACCCATAGGGAATTTAAGCTTATTCATAGCCCTGCAATGCAAGTGTCTGCTTATGTTACAGATGAGAAAACTGAGGCTCAGAGAGCTTTAATGACTTGTTCATTAATGACTTGTTCATAGAGAACAGTTGAGGAAAACTGGTCCACGAAGCTGAATTTTTTGACTACAAAACCTGCCCTCGTTCCTCCTGCATCCAGCCCAGTCCAGGGACTACTGTTTATATTAATTATTATTTCTTCCAAGTTGTTAAAGGAAATAGCTCAAAGAACAGTACATTCTTGATCGTAGTGAAGTTTCCTTCCAAGCCTTTCTGAATCGTGCAGAATGTTTCCCTGATGTTGCCACAAGTGAGCACAGCTCCCAGCAGCGGTGGCCGCAGACTTGTTCCCGTGTGAACGATCTGGTCCTGTTTCACGGGGTTGGTCTAAGTTCTCCCAGGCATTTGTTGTGTCTGAGGCTTCAAACTAAGTGGCCCATTTCCCAGATATGTTGTTGGCAATTCCCTACATTTTTCCCCTAAGTCAGAAGTTCTGTCTGCAGCTTTTTCTGGATTTCTTCTCTTGGCATTTTCCACAGCATTCTAGTTTTTACTTGCCATAGAAAACCATTGTGGTCAAACAGCTTTTCACAACTCTCCCAAAGGGTCGCGACCAGAACTTTCCTGGGCAAGGCCATTGTTTTCTCATGGCGCATCATCGCTGACCATGGGCCGAGGTCGGGCAAAGGCAGGAGGAGCTTTGCAGATTGGAAATGCAGTAATGGAAAGCAGTGCCTATGCATATTGGTCAGCAGAGACTCCAGCAAGGGGGTCATCCCTCCCAGAAAGCCTTGTCTTCTTGAATGGCTTCCGGGGCTGCTTAATCCTACATGCCAGAGAGACCTTTGTACTAGAGTCTTTCACAGCTTCTTGATCAGCTTTTCCTAATACCGTGATCAATGCCTTCTATCACACATGCACTCATTTAAAGTTGACATTGCTTAACGGTTCTCTGTAGTTGCCTAAAGAGCACATAATTTGAAGTCAGATGATCTCAACCAGTTCAGGTTGTTGTAATAAAGTAATCTAGACAGGGTAGCTTATAAACCACAGATGTGGTGTTTCTCACAGTTCTAGAGGCTGGAAATCCGAGATTAGGGAGTCCAAGGGTCGATTTCTAGTGAGGGCTTTCTTCTACTTTGCAGACTGCCATCTTCTGGCTGTGTCCTCACATGGTGGAAAGAAGGTGAGAGGGCTCTGTGGGGCCCCTTCTATAAAGGTGCTAATACCATTAGGTGGGCTCCATCCTAATGACCTAATCACCTCCCAAAAGCCTCACCTCCTAATGCCATCATCTTGGGGGTTAGGATTTCTGCATATGAAACTGAAGAGAGGGACACAGTCAGTCAATTACCATCTGAGATCAGTTTCTTGTTTTTCCACTAGCTGTGTGACCTTGAGAAGATCATACAAGGTCTTTGAATACCAGCTTATTTACAAGTGCACTGTGCACAACACCTGGTAGGTACTCAACATGAGTTGATGAGTGATAAAAAGTCTGCCTTATGGAGTGCTTGTTAAAAATCACACATAACAAAAATTCCAGCAGTCCTGGCACAAATGCTTACCATGCTAAAGAAGGGGGAGCAAGACAGGATGCTTTAGGGAGTGCCTAATCCCCAGATCTCACGATCTCTGCCTTCTTGTTCATATTGACATTAATGCAAATAGTGCAACCGATACATTTCATTTGACTTACTCATGTGGGGACCAGTTTTCAATGGTTGGCCTGTAGTAAGCACCCAGCACCTATGAGCTCCATGCACTCTCTCTCCCCGTTTTCACTGTGGTTCACACAGGTACAGCATAGGCAGCCTTATGCAGAACCTCTTCATTAAAAATTTTTCAACTCAGTCACACTTAGGATTTGAGCCAGCGTCTTCAGAATTAAAATATCACCACGTTAATGCACCAAACAAAACAACTCTAAGAGCAACTTTTAGTGATGTTTCACAAAGCATAATATTTTTGTTTCTTTCTTAGGAAGTTCCTGTAATTCTTAAACATTTCAAGAGCTCTATGGTTTACTTCTTGTTATTTTGTTAATTGTGTCCTGGATACGGTTTATATGTGGAGTGTAAACTCAATTGTACACTTCAGTTTATTGATATGTGAACAAAGACTTGATTGCTGATATGAGGGTTTGTCGGGAATTTATTTACACATTGAGATCCTTATACAGTGTGAGCTGTGAAGTGCCCAAGGGTTCTTTCCTTCCATCTAACTCAGTTGCAGGGGGGTTAACCAATTTCAGAAGAGTTATATGTAATTTAATTTTCTTGTTTCATAGACAATCTAGGAAAAATAGAAAAAAATTTTCAAATATGCTTTTTAAAGTTTCTGATAGATCAGCCATTTTTGCATATTATTTTTTCCAGATTAACTTATTCTATAAACAAAAGTTAAAATAGTTTTGCTTCTAGGTGAACATCCTAATATTTTAAAGATATTTCACTTACTTATTTATTACTATTTATTAATCCTACTCTGATTTACTCTCATAACCTTCTCTGGACAAAGAAAGTGTGACGTGTACAGCAAGGGGCATGAGATGGGAAATGACCTCAGGCTGGCCCTTGTCTTATAGAATGGGTCAGCTGGTAATAATAGTGCAGTCGTTCCATCTGTAAGCCTCTCTTGAAAGGCAAGTAACAGAAGAGTTAATTAAGTGCCTGGATCAATTAAGATCTTGATCTCCTTGCTCAGCAGTGCTGAGGTGAGTGAGGCCAAGGGAGCTTGCAGCTCCACTCCTGGGGCTGTGAGTTGGTGGATTTATGACACCCCCTAGAATAGTGGTTAACAGTATAGTCACAGGAGCCAGATGGCCAGAGCTTGAATTTGTGATCAACCCCTTACTAGCTGTGTGATTGCGACATGTTTCTCATCCTCTTTCTCAGTTTCTTCCTTTGTGCAAGGAGTCTTATGGGGCCCCTGAGCAGCTTCCATGAGTTGTTAAGTATAAGTCCCCTTCGTATAACGAGTACTCTATGAGTGTTAAATGCCACAGCCACTGGGCCCTGCAAGTGGTTCGAGGCACAGGCAGGGAGGGTCCCCATTCATGCAGGGGCTGGACCACGGAAGGGTAAGCTGGGCTCTGTGTGCAGCCCTGTGGTTCACATGCTCAGAAGACTGCTCTTCTTCTCTAATCTGGCACAGCGTCGTGAGCTTGACTTTGTGCCTGGCAGTATTTTTAATCTTGCAGAAATCCTTCAATTTTGTTAAGGCATCGTTTTCAAGTGAACAAAAAATCCTTAAGCACATGTTGTGGTGCTGATCATCAAGGTCTGTGCTCAATGCTGAAGCCTGAGGACAACTGGTTGATCGAGGCACATTTCTAACCCTCCCTTGC
Source organism: Papio anubis (assembly GCF_008728515.1). NCBI lineage: Eukaryota > Metazoa > Chordata > Mammalia > Primates > Cercopithecidae > Papio > Papio anubis. The sequence continues at coordinate 116,826,357 of NC_044979.1, read as the reverse complement.
CTCCTAGTGTAATGCAAGGGTAGGCAAGGGAAGCATTATTTCCATGTAGGAATGTTATAGAAGGGGATAGCAGTCAGGAAGTGTAATGGGGGTAAAACATAGGAAGACAAAAGAGGAGAGGAGAACAGGTGCAGAAAAGCATGTTTCCTCCTCTTCCTTTACCTTCAATTACAAGGTCCCTGTATCTGTGAGGTCCATGTGTCAGACTTCAAAGTATCCAGGACTTGAATCCTAGGGGAGAATACTTCATGCACAAGTCCCCTGTTGCTTCTGGAAGTACTGAAACTCATGCTCACTTTTGAGGTTGGCGGGTCCACGACCAAGACGAACCCATCCCCATCACCAGAGTGCTGATCAAGAACATCTTCAACCCAGGAATTTGGTGTAATGGGGAAATTAAATTTCTAAGAAGTCTATCACTGAAAACAGATAAGGAGGAGACAAAGATAGAGGCAAAGTCAAAAGACAGAAGGAAGAGAGATAAAAGTTCACAATGTTGGGACTCTGGATTTGAACATGATGTCAGGATAGAAGATTTGGACCAACTTTCTCTTGGAGGACACTAGAAAGGCTGCACGAAATCCTTAACCAGGTCACTCCAGCTGCTGAGTGAAGAATATGCTGTAGTGAAAGAAGAATGGAAGCAAAGTGGTAATGTATGGGCTTATTTACTAGGCCAGGCAAGAAATAACAGTGACTTGAACAATTATGGTAGCTATGAAAATAAATATTTGATAAAAAATTGTCAGGGTTTGCTAACACTGAATGGAGAGTAAGCAGAGTAAGAATTATTCCTGATTTTTAATTTTGGTCATGTAATTGAATGGTGGGAACATTTAATAGGGAGAGGATCTTTTTTTACTTATAATTTATCATATACTTTTGAGGTTCACAACATGATGTTTTAAAATACCTATACATACTGAAATGATTACTACAGTTAAGCAAATTGACTCCTCCATCTTCTCACAGAGTTACCCTTTGTATGTGAGTGTGGTAAGAGTGCCAGTATACAATACAGTATTATGAACTATTGTCCTCCTGTATATCAGATTCCTAGACTTATTCCTCCTAGACAGCTGCAACTCTATGCCCTTTGAACTACATCTCACCTTCTTCTACCTTCCTACCTATGGTAACCGCTATTCTACTCTCTGTCTCTGAGATCAATTCTTTTAGATGCCACAGGTAAGTGCAATCACGCGGTATTTTTCTTTCTGTGTCTGGCTTATTTCACTTAGCATAATGTCCTCCAGGACCGTCCATGCTGTCTCAAATGGCAGGACATACCTTTTTTTAAAAGGCTGAATAATATCACTCTTCCATTATCTACTTCTCTGTCAAAGATTGAGAAAGAACAGGTTTGGGAGAAGCTCAGTTTGAGGCAAGTTTGTTTTGAGATGCCGGAGGGATCTCCAATGTAGATGTCAAATAGACAGTTGGACCTTGTGTTAGTCAGTTCAGGCTGCCATAACAAAATAGCACAGACTATGTGGCTTAAACAACATAAATTTATTTTCACATAGTTCTGGAGGCTGGAATTCTGAGATCAAGGTGTGGGCAGTGTTGGCTCCTTCTGAGGCCTCTGGATATGGAATGCACATGGTTGTCTTTTTTCTGTGTCTTCACATGGTCATTCCTCCGTGCATGCCCATTTCTGTGTCTCTGTGTGTGCCCAAATCTCTTCTTGTTATAAGGATACCAGTGATATTAGACAACTTCATTTTAACTTAGTCTCATCCATAAAGGCCCTATCTCCAAAGCCATGAGAAGGAATATAATCATTCAAGAATGGCTGGGAGGAGAGAGAGAGAGAGAGAGAGAGAGAGAAAAGAAGAAGAAGAAGAAGAAGAAGAAGAAGGAGGAGGAGGAGGAGGAGGAGGAGGAGGAAGAGGAGGAGAAGAAGGAGGAGAAGGAGAAGAAGGAGAAGGAGAAGAGGAGGAGGAAGAGGAGAGGAGGAGGAAGAGGAATAAGGAGAGGAGGAATAGAGGAGGAGGTGGAAGGAGAGGAGGAGTAGAGGAGGAGGTGGTTGAAAGAGAGGAGGAGTAAAGGAGGAGGAGGAGGAGGAGGAGAGCTCCAGGAGTTTACTTATGCCCTTATAAATATAATTATGATCTTTATGAGCATTATTTATCATTATTTATGAACTTTACCATCAGGTAAAGAAAGAGGGTCTCCACTCACAGACAAAAGAGGAACAGCCACAGATATAGAAGGAAGACAAGTGGAAATGTCGTGCCATGAAGTGTAAGAGAAGACTCAGAGAAATTCAAGAGAATGTTCTGAGAAAGTGCTATTGGACAACTGCATTGAATTCTGCCAGGAAGTCTAGAAAAGTTTCATGGATTTAGTAGCATGGAAGTAATTGCTGCTTTGGCAAGAACACTTCCTATAGGACAATGGACACAAAAACTAGATCACCAAGTTTAAAAGGATGAACATTGTGCAAAAGTATGGTAGACTGGACGTGTGAAAACACTGCCAGTACAGAATACCTAAAATACTTGTGAAATACACATACTTATTTTAAAATAATGTCTGAATAGGTGAGAATGTTAAGTAAATCCTCAGATGCTAAAGGTGATGAGAAAAATATGATCTAGGGTGGTGAAATGTGAACAGTGCTGGAGTTTACTTTAATAAGAACTCTTGATTCTGGGTTAGCATGCTATACACATGGGGTAGGGGAGGAAAGAAAAACCCAAGGCTTGCCTGAGCAGAATGAGACACCAGATACTCTGTACAGGCCAGGCTGCCAGAAGAGTAACAGTTGCAGGGGTCAAGTTATAGAAATGGTCCACTCTTCAGAGGGAGACTATGGGATACATGCTTGATTTGGTTTTGACTTTCAAACCGGGTGGGGAAAAAATAAGTCATCAAGAGATTCCATTCTGATTTTGTCTAGGCTGGTGCCTACATTCATTCTCTGTGCATCCTGAAAACTAAGCTAAAATTCAATTTAAGATTGTCCTGTGCTAGTAGTTTCTTGGTAAAAAACATATTTTCCTTGAAGGAAGACATTGGCCTTACAAGATTCACAGGATTTTTACACATAGAATTCTAAAGAATATGGTTTTACAATTAAAAAAATTATAAGGAGGAAGAAACAAATCACCATAAGTAAGTGTCAAGTGAAACATCAATTTATAGAATGAGAGAGCTATGGAAAAGTCAGATTTTGTCATTTTTAAATACAGAATATGAAATAAATGTGTGTGGTTAAACAAATAATGGATATTGAAAATATGATGATGACTAGAGACACACATGTCAAGGTAGATTTTAAAAAGATCAACATAGAATATTTAGAAATAAGATATTTCCCATGACCTCTATCTCAATTAATTCATATTTATTTTATTTCATCCCATTGGTACTCACTTTGAAGAGTCAAAAGAAAACTAGAAATACAAAATTTCAAAATCTACAACACATAATTTAACTATAGATAGCCTTCTTCTCAACATAATAGCACATATGGGTGCATTTAAAATCTTTTAGGATTCATTATTTTCGGGATTTGTAAGTGTTACACTAATCGATATGCTTGATTTCATTCCTTCCCTGAAATTTTAAAGAAATGTGACATAAAGCAAAACTTTTGTTATGCTTTTCTTATTTATTTGCACTTGAATGAGCTTACTAATTTAAGGAAAACTTTAACTTTTTTGAGCTTTTTAACGTTTCTTTAAATATTCTATTTTAAATAGAAGTTATGTTTTGCCAAAAAGAAATAACTAAACATGAAAAGGTCCAGATTTTATTCAAGATTTCAGAAGCAAAAATTGATTGGGGGAATGTTTTTTTGGCAAATTTTATTCCAAATTAAAGAGGGTTACACTGAAAAGAAAGAATGTGTGTTTGGGTGACAGTCTGGATGACAAATATTGAGCAAATTCCTCCTTGTCTTCCTAAACTCTTTCTTTTAGAAGCTACATTCTTCCCTTTAAGACTTGCTGCTATTTGCTCCATTCTTAATATTTGATTCTTTTCTTGTTTAAAAAAACTATTATTTTAAAAATTATTTTTTGTTTATTTTATCATGATTTTTAAATGTTTCCCTTCTTCACAAATATATCTGCCTTAGTCCATTTGGGTGTCTCTAAGAAATTATCATAAACTAAGTGGCTTATAAACAACAGAAATTTACTTCTCAGAGTTCTGGAGGCTGGGAAGTCCAAGACCAAGACACCAGCAGTTTGGTTTGGGTGTCTGGTGAGGGTTCATTTCTGGTTCATAGACAGCACCTTCTTGTGGTGTACTCACATGGGGGGAAGGGGCAAGTCAGCTCTCTGGGGCTCCTTTTATAAGGGTGCTAATTCATCTTCTATTCCTGAGGGCTCTGCCTTCATGACCAAATTATCTCCCAAAGGCCCCAACTTCTAATATCTCACATTGGTGATTAGGTTTCAACACATATTTTTAGGGGATACAAATAGTCAAATCATAGCATTCCATCCCTGGCTCCCCAGTATGCATGTTCTTTTTATATGCAAAATGCATTTATTTCATCCTGATAACCCCCAATGTCGTAACTCATTCCAGCATCAACTTTAAAGTCTAAGTCCAAATTCTCATCTAAGCATCATCTAAATTGGATACGGTGAGACTCCAGGAACTATTCTTCCTGAGTCAAATTGCTCTCCAGCTGTGAATCTGTGAAATCAAACAAGTTATGTGCTTCCAAAATACAATGGTGGGGTAGACATTGGATAGGTATTCCCATTCCAAAAGAGAGAAAAAATAAGGGAAAAACAAGTCCCAAGTCCAAAATCCAACAGGGCAAACAACATGAAATCATAAAACTCAAGAATAACCTTCTTTGACTCAATATCCCATCTTCTGGATGCACTGGGGTAGGCGTTGGCCCTGAAGGCTCCCGGCATCCCCACCCTCAGACCTCTGCTGGTGCAGCCCAAGCCACAACTCTCATTGGTTGCAGCTGGGTGCCTGTGACTCTTCCAGGCTGGAACCACACTCTGGTGGGTGAAAGAGTGAGATCCTGTCTCTAAAACATTAAAAGTAAAATAACTAAATTAATTAAAATTTCTTTTTAAGTCATTTCTGACTTCTCACATTTTACTGGAAAACCTTAAGAGCCATACCTTGAACACTTTGTTTAGACATTTCTTCAACCAAATATCTTATATCATTGCTTCAAAGTTCTACCTTCTACAAAACACAAGGACACAAACACAAGTAAGCCCAATTATCTGTGACTTCACAGTAAGGATCACCTTTCCTCCAGTTCCCAATATTATATTTCTGTTTTCTGTCAGAGGCCTCATCAGAATGATCTTTACTGACCATATTTCTATTAACATTCCGTTCATAACCACTTCAGTAGTTCTAAGAAGACTGGAGCTTTTTCTACAGCGCTCCTCTTCTGCGCCCTCCCCAAAATTTCCCTTTACAGTTCATTAACAGCAATACAGGCTTTTCTAGCATAAGCTTTAAAACTCTTACAGCCTCTGCCTATTACCCAGTACCGAAACTGCTTCCACGTTTTAGGTATTTGTTGCAGCAGCATGACTACTTCCTGGCATCAATTTTCTTTTTAATTTGTTTGGGGTACTATAAGAAAATATCATAGACTGGGTGGCTTACAAACAGCAGAGTCTTATTTCCCACAGTTCTGGAGCCTGGGAAGTCCTAGATGAAGACATGGACAGATTTGATGTCTAATGAGGGCCTGCTTCCTGGTTCGTAGACCGAGTATTCTCCCTGTGTCCTCACATGGTGGATGGAAAAGGCAAGGCAGCTCTCTGGAGCCTCTTTTAGAAGGGGACTAATCCCACTGTGGGGTTGGTCCTGCCCCTATAGCCCCATTGAGCATTGCTTTAGTGGGGGCTCTCTGTGGTAACCCCATCCTTATGGTGTCCCTCTGCCTGGATCATCCACCTAAAGCTCTGAGAAGTTCCATCTTCAAAATCTGGGTGGAGGCCACTGTGATCTTCTGACTCATGCACTATGTGTACTGGTTGATATGGCCCCACATAATACCACCTATGTTTACCACTTGTGCTCTCTGGTCGGATGAGACCATGGCCTGTGCTGTGTCTGTTACAGCAATACAGACTTTTCTAGCATACACTTCAAAAGGCTTCCAGCCTCTGCCAATTACTCCCTTTCAAAACTGCTTCCACTTTTTAGATATTTACATGTCTAGGCAGAGCCCTTACGAACTAGTCACCTCTAAAACACCCCATCACCTAATATCAGCTAGGCAGTTAGAATTTTAATATATGAATTTTAGAAGTGCACAAACATTTAGGCCAGGCAATATCCATTTTACGTTTAAGTGCAAATGTGATTTTTGTTATTGTGGTATTGAATTACCTTACTTGTCGATACTTGTTCATTTCTTTTCGTGCACCTCTTTCTCTGCATGTGTTCATTTAACTGCTCAAAACATTCACTAGTGAGGAAAATTTCCAGTAGACTCCACTACATTGTTTGCAGTACTGCTGCATCATTAGATGTACTGTTGGATAGTTCAAGCATTTAACTGATTCTTACTTATTTCTAATTTTTAGTAAAGACTGGTTCTGCCACGATGTCCTGGCCCTTTATCACTGCAGTGGTCAGCCCTTACTGCTCCCTTACAAACCTGAAAATCAAGCCTCCTGAACGTTCTCACTAACCATTTACAACAGCTTCAAAACTCATCCCCATGTACAATCACACCTATCTGCCAAAGCATTTTCCTTTGGTTTCTCCAGTGAAATGTTTTCAGTTCTCACTAAAATCCAAGTGCTTCCTTTCACCTTCCTGACCCTGCTGGCTGGGTGTGTTCTTAGCTCTACATTATAACTTTTGTCAAATAAAAATTAAAACCAGTGTTAGATAACAAACAACTGTATTCAAGAGGATTGTTGCAAAAGAGAAAGGGGATTATTAAAATAGGTGGAGGGGCTATTGTAATGGGAGGAGGGAACTGTTACAATAGGGGGAGTTAGCAATTGTGGTAAGAGGAGGGAGTCATTTGAATAGGAAAGATTTTGATTATAAGGTCTGCAAGAGTCTTAAAGGTCAGGCAGAAGGGAGCTTTCTTTTACAGGGAGGATTAATAAGGCTTGAAAGAACCTGACATGGGTACATAGGATGAGCAAGTGATTGAACAGTTGATCGGGGAATGTATTTCCCTGAGATCAGCCAATTCTTAGGAGAGGTTATTAATGAGGGTCTGTTTCTCATTCCAGTGTTCAAAACTGAGTGGGCCAAAGTTTAGGGACCTGGGGGAGGAGGTCCTGACTAAAGTTGGTTAAGTCACTTTAGCAGGCATTCTGTCCAGGTTGGTCAGTGGGATCACAGAAGAATTTTCGTTTCCAGGAACACAGTGAGCCACTTTCTGGAACCAAAAGGGTGGATGGAGGAATTCCTTTTCATGGTGAAAATTTTATTTATTTATTTATTTATTTATTTATTTATTTATTTATTTAACTTTTAAGTTCAGGGGTGCATGTGCAGGTTTGTTGCATAGGTAAACATGTGTCATGGGGGATTGCTGTGCAGGTTATTTCATTACCTGGGTATTAAGCCTATTACCTATTAGTTATTTTTCCCAATTCTCTCCCTTCTCCCACCCTCCACTCTCTGGTAGGCCCCAGTGTGTGTTGTTCCCCTCTACATGTTCATGTGTTCTCATCGTTTAGCTCCCACTTATTAATGAGAACATGCGGTATTTGGTTTTCTGATCCTGCGTTAGTTTACTAAGGATAATGGCCTGTGACGTCATCCACGTCCCTGCAGCGGACATGACCTCATTCTTCTTTTTATGACTGCCTAGTATTCTATGGTGTATATGTACCACATTTGCAGTTTTCCAGGAGCAGACTCAGGTAAAGTGTAATAGCATCACTTTCTTATGCCACGACCACTACATCTTACATTATTGTTACTGATAGAGATAGTTTTGCTTGTTTTTTCTCTTCTATTGAGTTGCAAAGAGAAAGAATACAGTTCTTGGCTTCTGGCAGATACGCATTTGAATTTCATCCTTTCTGTTCCCATTTGCGTATCCCCAGGTGAGACACTTGACACTGGTCAAGCTATGGTAATGCAGCCTGTGTTGGCCGTAGTCTCTTTGTTTACTCCTACCTTACCTTTCCACCTTGGGCTCCCTGAGGCCAGTCTTTCTTCCTGAACCCTAACTTAAGGAATATGAATTACCCTTTGTTTCCCCTTCTTTGAGGGAGGCATTAAGCCTTACTCATTCTTATATTCGCACCAAGCGAGCATGTGTTCTGCACATAGGATGTTTGAGACCCTGCTCTTCCCATAGTTTTCTTCTTGACATTATTAATCCTATATGTGTAATTTGTCTTTCTTTAATGAAGGGTTCAAAATAATACAGATTTGATTATTTTATTGAAGTAAACTAGCTCTTGTTTTTTTGTTTTGATAACTGTACCCTTTGGCCTTAGGGTAATGTATAGGATTCCTGTGGGGTATAATGGCTGAAATATTGGATGATATTTAATTAGAACAAATCACAGAGTATTGAATTAAATGTTTCCTATCCAATACCAATATGATCTTTTACCAGTTTGCTTCAAATGAATATAATCCATATCTCATGCTTTAGAAATTATGGAAATATTCACATCATGTTTCATGATTACACTCATATTACAGAGAAAACTGTAGTTGAGGAAATGATTTGCCTAAGCTGCATAGTTGTTAAATAGCAAGGCCAAGATTAGATACCCAAACCTTTGCTACCTTAGGATTTACTATTTCTGTCATAGTACAGTTCCCAAGGATATCACATTTCTTGAAGCATGGTGAGACACTGAGATGTGTCCATGGGCCTCATCAGTAAGAAATGGCTGAATATAAAATTTGTACCCACTTGCTCACCCCTTGCCCCTGCCTTATACCAGCTTCTGAAATTGCTTTATTTTCATAATGACATTCATTATGACCCAAAATTCATCTTTTACATATATTTTCTGCTTGCTTATTGGCTGGCTTCTCCACTAAAGTGTTAGCTCCAGAGGGCACACTGTCTGTCTTGTTTATAGCTGCACACACAGAGCCTAGACCTGTTATTGGCACACATTAGGTACTCAGAAAATAAGTACCGAAGAAAATGGGGCAAACAGATCCCACTGTCTGAACATGTTATTGGTTATTTCATTAAATTATAACCAGGTTTCTCATTTTTGTATTGCATGGTAAAACATTATAAAGTCAAAAGTGTGTTCTGGAGGCTTTCAATGGAGAAGTAGCTAGACTTGTTTCTCCCTGCTCCCTCCACCCCGCCCAAGTACAACAATAAACACTGAAAATCATAGCAAAGATATCCAAAAGAGGACTCTGAAAGGTACTAAGAAGAAGGCAAATAGGTTTGGGGCCTGACTAAAGACATAGTGAAAGGGCACCTTATGTCTCCTCAGCCAACAGATCCAGGTCTGGTGTTTCATAAAACACAGCCTAGCAGTGGAGGGGGGCCAGGGAAGCCCACTCTTATTTCTGACTAAATGGGAACCCTGTAGACTACATCAAACAAATAACAAGGGACAGGGAAGATCTCCCCACTCCTGCCCACAGACTCCTGCCCAAATCTCCCGAAAAAGAATCTTCCTGGCTCAGAAATGTGCACATGAGAATTTTATGAAATATTTAAGGAAGAATGACTAACGATTTAATACATTCTTTTCCAAAAATAGAAGAGGCACAAACACAAGTCACTTTATGAAGTGAAAACCTGACAAAGACAGCACACACACACACAAACACACGCAAACTCCACAATAGTATCTTTCATGAACTTAGGCACAAAACTTATCAGTGAAATATTAGCAAACTCAGTTTAATAGTGTGTGAAGAGAATTATGCACTGTGATCGAGTGAGATTTATTTGAAGTATTCAAGAAGGTCCAACATAAAAAAAATATAATTCAGAAAAATCACTCAAAAATGTCCAACATCCATCATGATAAAAACTCTCAGCAAGCTAGGAATGCAGGGAACTCTCTCAACTTGATAGAGAGCATCTATAGAACACTTACAACTAACATCATACTTGTTAATGAAAACAATGATTTATCTTTAAGATCTGGAATGAGACAAAGATATCTGCTCTCACAACTCTTACTAAATAAAGTATTGGAAGTTTTTGTAATAAGGTAATAACGTCAATAAGAGAAGGAGAAGAAATAAAAGACATATGTGTTGGAAAGAAAATAACAAAAGTGACTCTATTTACAGATGACATGGTTGTCAACAGAAAATCCCAAAGGGTCTACTAAAAAATTTTTAGAAGTAATAAATGAGTTCAACAAGGTTGTGAGATGCAAGATCAACACACGCACAAAAATTAAATCACACTTTAATCTACTGACAATAACTGGCAGTGGAAATTTAAAACAAAATATAATCTGTAATCTCTCCAGATGCAATGAAATACTTAGCTATACACTTGACAAAATATGTAATGTATAGCATACGTGTGGTGCAGATTATTAAATGTTGATGGAAGAAATCAACCTGTAATCTCAGCACTTTGGAAGCCCGAGGTGGGAGGATCACTTGAAGCCAGGAAGTCCAGCCTGGGCAACATAGCAAGACTCTGCCTCCATCAAAAAAGTAAATAAATAAGTTAGCTGGACACAGTGGTATGTGCCTGTAGTCTCAGCTACTCAGGAGGCTGAGGCAGGAGGTTCTGTTGAGCTCAAGGATTTGAGGCAGCCACAGTGAGTCATGATTGCACCATTGAACTCCAGCCTGGGTGGCAGAGGGAGACCTGGTCTTGTAAAAAGAAGATGAAGATAAAGGAGTAGGAGAAGGGGAAGGAGAAAGAGGAGGAGGAGAGCAAGAGAGAGGAGTAGAAGAAGAAAGAGAGAAATAAATCAAAGAAGACCTAACTATAATAAATAAAGAGACATACCATGTTCATGAATCAAAACCTCAACTTACTATAAATGTCAGTTCACTTCAAATTAATCTATAAGTTGAATGCAGTTCCTGCCAATATCCTAGCAAAGTTTTTTATAGACATAGATAAGATTTTTCTAAAATGTATGTGGAAAGGCACAGGTCCTAAAATTGCTAAAACATTCTTGATAAGGAAGAGTAAAGAGGAAAAAATAAATTTATACGTTACTAAGGCTTACTATATAACTACAGTAGTCAAGATAGTTTTATACTGGTGGAGAAACAGACACACAGTTTACTTGGACAGAATTCAGGATACAAAAATAAACCCACACAAATAGGCTCAACAGATTTTTGACAAAGGTGCAAAACCAATTCAATGAGGAAGGGACTTTTCAGCAAGTGGTTCTTGAGTTACTGAACATTCACTGACAAAGAGAATGAGCTTTGATGTAAACTTCATAATTTATTTTTTAAAACCCTCAAATTGGATCATGTACTTAGCTTTAAAACATAAAATTAGAATACTTTTTATGAAAAAATAAGAACAAATCTTCAGGGTTCACAGCTAGGGAGAATTCCTAGAGTTGTCACAAAAAGTACAATCTATGAAAATGAAAATTTATATTTTGGACCTCATTGAAACCTAAAACTTTTGCTCTGCAGAAGCTGATAAAAAGAGGATAAAGATACAAGATACAGATTGGGAAAAATATTCAAAAATATTCACAAATCATGTGTTCAAGGTAGGACTTATATCTAGAATATGTTAAAAATCTCAAAACTCAACGGTAAAATACACCGACAGTTCAATCAGAAATGGGCAAAATGCACAAAGAGATATTTCACCAAAGAGGATATACAGATGACAAGTGAAAAGTGTTTAACATCATTAATTATTAAAAATGCAAATTAAAACCACAATGGGATATCACTGCACATCTGTTAGAATTATTAAAATAAAAGATAGTGATAGCACCAAGTGCTGATGAGGATGTAGAGAGACTGTATCATTCATTTATTACTAGTGGTAATGTATAATGGTGTAGGAACCCTAGAAAACAGTTTGATACTTGCTTATAAAAGTGAACATTTGACTATCATATAACCCAGCTATTGTACCCTTGGGCATTTATTCCAGGGTGAGAAAAACTTATGTTCACATAAAAACTTGTGTACAAATCTTTATAGCATCTTTATTCTTAATAGTCCAGAACTGAATACAATCTAGATGTACTTCAGTGGGTGAATAATTGAACAAACTCTAGTATATTCACATCATAGAACGCCACTCAGCAGTACAAGAAGTGAATACAACTTCAGTAAATCTCCAGGAAAGTATAATGAGTGATAAGAGCCAATCTTAAAAGATTACACACTGTATTACTGAATTTATATAATGTTTTCAAAATGGCAGTTTTAGAAATGAGAATGTATTAGCTGTTGCCATGAATGAGGGTTGAATGAGGGGGAGAGTGATTATGAGTGTGGGTATTAAATGGCAAAATGAGGGATTTTTGTGGGATGGAGCTGTACTGTATCTTGACTATGGTGGCAGTCACACAAATGTATACATGTGATAGAATTGCGTAGAACTAAACACATACACACACAAATGAGTGCAAATAAGACTGGGGAATTCTGATTGGTGGATCGTGTCAATGTCAGTATTCTGGCTGTGATATTGTGTTACAGTTTTGCAAATGTTATGTATGGGAGAAACTAAGTAAAAGCTACTAGGTATCTCTCTGTATTGTTCCTTATAACTTCATTTAAATCTACAATTATATAATAATAATTTGAATTAAAATGTGTTTGACCCTTGAAGAATTTTTTAACAGTTAACATTAGGTGCACTCAAAATTAAGTTGTCATTTAAATGTTTTAAAGCTAAAGTAACTTGGCAGAAACCCATAATTTTTTTTATTGCCAAATATAAGCACACATTTAAAAATCTGAATATTCTGTAAGACATGATTAAGAGCAACGACTTAGAAGCCGAGCTGTTTGGGTTTCAGTCTAGATTCTATGACTCACTACTAGCTTTGTGACCTTGGGAAAACTCCTTAACCTACGTAGCTTTCTTCTTCTGTAATATGGTTCCGTGTAGTGGTGCCTATGTGCAGAATTATTTTGAAGATTAAGTGAGTTAATATATTTAAAATACTTAGAAGGCACCTGACATGGACTAAACATTAAGCATTAAGATAACCCATATGTTTTCAAGATTTCCTCAGAATTTTAATCTGCTAGTACTTGGTTTTAGATACTTTGAGAAGCTGAGTTATCTTTTGTATGAACGTAATTCCTATTGCTGTCATTCAACCCTTTGGAACCCTAGTAGAAGAAGCAAATGAATGTCCTGGGCTGCAAGCTCTTGAGGTTTGTGTTAGGCTGGCACTGGGTAGGGTGACAATCCTCAGGAATTGTGGAGCCTGACTCTTCTCCCTTGGAAGTTCTCTGCCAGCTCACCGACCCCAATCCTCGTAAACACAGTTCTTTGTCAAGCCCTTTCCTTGCTCCACTGCCCACTGTGATAGGAGTCCCAGTCCAAACCCCAGACTCCTGAACTGATCTCATGTAAACTTCAGGACTTTCCTTTTGGGGTCCTGCTCTTGCAGTTGGGTAAGTGCTCATTCAGCTCATCTTTGCATGACTTAAGATGATGATGTTGTTTTTGCCTATGACCGACAGCCTAAGAGAATAACTTCTGGAGCCATCAGCATGGCTTTCTGGGTCCTGGGAAATCTGGAAGTTAGAATTAACAGGTTTAGATCAGCATAGTAGAGGTTTGTGGTGTTCAGGGTGTCCCTGCCAGGAGAAGTGGCTCACTCCTACTTGAAAAGCCACTTTCCTGGAAAGGTGAATAAGAAGAACAAAGGAATTAGTCAGGTTTCTGTGCTTACTACATGCCAGAGTCTTTTCATGCATAATCTTACATCTTTTTCTGAACCCAACTCTGTGAAGTCAGCTTATTACATTTTACAGAAGAGGACAGGGAGGGCCAGATGCTCAGAGGCTCTGACTAGCACAGATGGTGTCAGAGCCAGGATTCAAACCTATGCAGCTTTTATTGTACCCCACTGCAGTTAATAAAACTTCTTTTTCATACATTGTGTTAAATATAGGCAGTTAGTGCTAAGATGTGTCTGAAAGAATCTGTAACATGCAAGAGCCCAAAGGTAGAAATAAATTTGAGAGTCAGGCATGAGTACGGTATCCTGGTAGGAGCAACTCTGAGAGTCAGGGAAGGAAACCGTGGGGAGGACCAAGGAAGGCACTGGATGTCTGGGACAGGAGGGAGGGCATGGACCCTGGCCAGGAAGCCAACGGGAGTTTGAGCATATTTCTACAGACGCACAATTGCCATGTCTTTGGGCTCCCGCGGCTCCAGCAAGTGTGTCAGCGGGGCACTTGAGAGGGTCTTCAGCCTCCAATGGCCCAGCCCATGCATTCCCTGTGATGAAGAAGGCCTCATCTTTCTTCCTGTGGTCACATGAATTTGAGACCTTGCTCTCACATGGGCTTCTGAATGGTTTCATGGTACTCCTAACTTCAGACATGGGGGAGCTGTTATCATTGCTTCTGTCCTCGCTGTGTCTTGTTTCCTAACACAACTTTATCCTGCTCTTCCATCCTTCATCCTGTGGGGTGTTTCAGTCTGTAAAACAAACAGAAAGAAACTGATATGAGGGTTACACACAAGAGAAAGGTTACATACAAGAGAAAGGTTACATACAAGAAAGAGATGGGCCGGGCACAGTGGCTCACGCCTGTAGTCCCAGCACTTTGGGAGTCCGAGGCGGGTGGATCACGAGGTCAGGAGTTTGAGACCAGACTGGCCAACATGGTGAAACCCCGTCTTTACTAATGATACAAAAATTATCTGGAAGTGGAGGCACATGACTGTAATCCCAGCTACTTGGGAGGCTGAGGCAGGAAAATCCCTCGAGCCTGGGAGGCAGAGGTCGCAGTGTTCCAAGATCTCGCCATTGAACTCCAGCCTGAGCGACAGGCCGAGACTCTGTCTCAACCAAAAAAAAAAGAAAAAAAACAGAGAGAGAGAGAGAGAGATGAACTAAGTTAGCCTAGAAAAGCCAGGTATTGAGGGGATGGGGAATGGATGCTGAGGAAAGACTTAGTGGGTGCAATGTATGTTGTTCAGGTGATGGATGCCCTAAAAGCCCAGACTTGACCACTACACAATATTTGCCTGTAACAATATTACGCTTGTACCATAAATGTATACAATGACGAGGCACCAAGAGTGCCTCTGGGTCCTTTTTAAAAAGAAGGGTCATTTTCTGCCTCTGATGGTTTAGAGCTGAGTCTTGCCTAAGCAGGGTGATACCTTCCTGGTTTCTCAAGAACTTGTTATGTTCTCTCAGCTTCTAATTAGCATTTTTATGTGCTTTCCTGGGGCTCAGTCCAGAAAGCCAAATAAATCATTTGCCTAACCTTCCTCGTTGAGGTTCCCCTGTGGGATGAGTGTAAGTATTTTATTAATCTTTTGGCAGCAAGCTCCTATCAGTTCAGTCTTAGCTCAGCCAAGACTCTACAGCTATTTCTGGAGGCACACAGGCTGAGACAGGAGAAACAGTAAGAAATTATTTAGCTGTGCAGTGGAGATAATCTTACTGAGGGTCTCTGAGTATATTTTGAAACCCTGGTTCTTTGTTTTTTTTTTTTTTCATTTTTTGCAAATTGCCTTCGTGGGAGATTAGCCCCTTCTGATGTTTTTTGTAAAGGGCACTTGAGTGTTTCTGCTGGGGGTTGGCCCCTCTGGGACAAGTCCTGGTGCCGGGCGTGAAGCAGGTGAGCTAGCTGCAGCGGCTCTTTTTCTGCCCAGCCCACAGCTCCTGCCCATGTTCCCACTCAGCCTCTGACGCTGAGTTCATACTTTGAGCTTCTCAAGGATTCTAGCTGCAGAGCCTCCTTCCCTGACAGGGCCTGGCTCTTTTTGAGACTCCAGAAAGGTCGCACAACCTGTGAGCCTCAGTTCCTCATTTATTTCATGTCTGGAGAATGGCCTTTCTTACAGAATTATTGTAAGAATATTCAACATTTAGTTTATTGATAGTTAAAAATAAAATATTACAAGCACATATGTGTACCATTCTGCAAATGGCAGAAGCACCCAGTAGCTGTGTATTCCTTGACTAGGATGACTGATTTCACAAGACCTGAGATCCTGCTTTCTTTTTTTTTTTTTTTTTAAACAAGAGCATAAAAGTCAAGCAAGAAATCATGTTTTCCTGACTCGTAATCAGCCTGCCCTGCCTCAGCAACTTGCACCCTTTGCTACAGCTTCCACATCTGAACTTAATATTTTATCTGTCTGAAAATACATTTTAAAATGGATTTGATACTTTTCTTGATGCCTGGAAGGACTTGAGGTGTCCGTCTCATTATTATGCCTATTTTCGCCAAAATTCTTGACTTTGACTGGCCTTTCCCTTTGTCAGCTAAGTGTGCAAAACTTGTCAGACACAAGCCCTGTGAGAAATCAGCACAAAACAAAATGGGAGGCAAGATACAGAACCCATCTCGTGCTCTTTGATGTGCTGCAGTCAAGGACTGAGGCTCTTTCAACAGCAAGAGCATTTGGTTCCCTGTGTCTTTCATTGCTACTTTCTCCTTCCCCACTCCAAATTAGCTGAAACTTTACCAGTTAGCAGGGTAGGGTGTCATCTACCCCACGTTTTGGTATATAGTTTTCTTTCTGATTGATTATAAGCATGTTAACAACCATTTTCTGTAATGAGATTACTTTCAATGATCAAGTACGATTGAAAATGGGTTAAAGGTAAGGAGGATTTTCCTCTAGCCCCAGAAACTTATGTGTTCTCAAATGCATGCAAAATTCTCTCTCTCTGTTCATGACTTTCTCAGTCTAACCCTCTGTTTCTATGACTCCTGAACTCAACCTTGCACTGGCCTCTGTGTTTAGAAATTGCATTTAGTTTCTCTGATAATCGGTGTTTTCCAGTTAGCTCTGCATTTTTCCTAGGCAGACAGCATGGAGTCACAAGAGCGACAGCTCATACACTGAGTGCTACAGGGGTTAAGGCGTTTTCCTGTACTATCTTATTTAATCCCCAGGGCACTGCGATTACCATCCTCATTTTGCAAGTGAAGAAGCAGGCTTGAGAAGGTGAAGTAGTAATCTCAGGCGCCCAGTACGAGGTGGAATTCAGAATCCAAACTTGGGTGCAGAAGTCAGAGCTGTGCTTGGAAGCTGTGTCTGCCTGGATTCCATTTTCTATCCTACTAACAATCAGCAAGCATTTCGAGGGCTCCGGCATGTCAGGGCCCTGTGTCATGGTGCATGGATAAACAGAGGCCCTAGTAAATGCTGCACCATTGCATCCACCTAGATAATACGATGCCCTACTTGTAATATATAATTGAGGTTTATTCCTCACAGGAATTGGAGGAAAAGGGACAGAGATAATATGATTTTACGCAGTCTACTCTCCTCCTTCCCCCTGCCCTTCAAAATTAATCCCTTGGAGTCAAGAAGGCTGCACGTCCGGCTGCCAGGGCCTGGCAGAGAATCTCGCTGTGTTTACTTTCTCATATGTTCTTCTGTGACCTTCTGTATCTGCCTCTGCCTCCCAGGGTTGTTTCTGGGAAGCGTAAAGCTGAAGAGGCGCTCAAGAGAGCACTGGCCCCTGTGTCAAAGGGCAGAGGCTCTGGAACTTGGGCCGAGCACTAATTATACATGTGACATCCTGCCCTGGCTGCAGGATTTCTGTCTCTCATTTTCCCAAGAAATTGGACATTTGATGATAAAGCAGACTTTATCGTATCCCATATTTTGTTCTAGATGTTTATTTTGTATCATGATATTTTATTCCAGAAGTTTTCTTTTGTGATTATTCATTTAAAAATAAGTGACACAGCACTTTACACATACCTGGCCAGTGCACGTTGATGCATCAAATATGCATACGTTGTTCAAAATGATTGTTCAGCATCATGACGTTTCATTGGACCATTTTGTGGATGATCTTACCTGGTGTTCACGACAGCCAAGTGAAAAAAGCAAAACTAATTCCACATAACGAGTGAACGTTTGCTGCACAGAAACATGGCTGGCAGGTGGTCTAAGGTCTAAGCAGCTGGTGCCATCCTCTGCATCAGAAGCCCTTGTTAAGTCACAGCCACCACTAGTACTGGCCTGGGAGTTAAACCGCAGACCACAGTGAAAGACTTGAAGTGCAAATCCATTAACATGATCATCCCTGGTTTATTGCTAAGTAACAACATTTATCTTGACCCTTTTCATAGCAGAGGACATCTGCAGGCCTGACTGTGAGTGAAGCAGCTCACCTGGTCTTCCCCGTCAGGGAAACAGTAAACTTTTCCTAGTTTTCATTTGGTGCCCCAAACTAGGGCCCTTTTTCTTCATAACATCTCTAAGTGTTTTAACTTAAATTAAATTAAATTAGCATTTGTTGTTTTTCTTTGTTTTTCTTAAACAACAATAAAAAATTAGCTGAAAAGAACAGAAGGCAAACAGTAGGATAAACCATATATTTGTATATGTATGTATGCATGCACGTGCGTGTGTTTACAGATATGTGCATATGTGAATGTGTATGTGTGTGCTTGTGTTTTTGAATGTGTATATTTTTATGCATGTTTGTGGGTATGTCTTTATGTGTGTTTATATGCATGTATGTTTGTGAGTATGTGTGTGTGCATACACATGTACCTACAAGAGGAACAGATATATTTGCTTTGGTGTTTCTTTGCAGATTCTCTGTTATTGTTTCTTTCTTTTGTATTGCACTGGGTCTGCTTGTATGGAGCATTCCAGGCAGGAGTATAGTGGTTCTCACTGGACAGATTAATTTCTTACCTATAACATAATCTCAACTTCTCCATCCTTACTCATAGAAGAGTCTACATCTTTAGCTCTTCCTTCTCTGATTTGCTAAAGGCTAGATCCTTGTGTCTTGCAGACACCCACCTCTTCTCTCATACAGTCTATGAGACATATAGTACATTTCCCCTTTCCTCCTTGACTCCCCAACTTTTCTGTGTAGCAGAGAAAGAGGCTCAAGACGTATTGCCAAGCTATCTGTTTGCTCCTCCTAACAAAGACTCATGGGACCCGTCTTTGGAGGAGTGCAGGGTGCATGGCCTGGAGGGCACATCAGTGGACAGGCACAGCCTTTCTACCATAGGTCCAGTGCAGAAGAAAGTGCATAGGTGACATCAGCGTAATGCATCTTAGGTCCAGGCGGGCACCCACGAGAGGATGGGGCACATCTGACAGGATTTGCATAGGAAGAAAACTTGCCCTGTCCTGGGAATAACTCAAAATGACTCCTTTATCATTCACAAATATTTTACATTGCTGTGACTCCTCCTATAACTGTATTCATATTCTCTCGCCAATAATGCATGCTCTCCAGTTTCCTTGTTGCAATTAGGGAGTGACTCCATTGAACTCTTCTATTCACTCAGATGTAGATTGCAGCAGCCTCTCCCACCATCCCTCTGGTGTCTCCAACAAGCTCTTTGAGAATCCCAGTGGCCAATGGGTCACACACTTGACAGTCTCAAAAAACATGTTGCTTATGGCAACCTTGTTGCAATTTGAATATGCAAGAGATTTTTAGGTGGTTGGGATACAATCAACTTCCTAAGCAGAAATAGGAGAATTGTTCAGGAAAGAAGTAACTGTGAAATCATTTTATTTATCCACTCTTGACCTCTTTTCTTCAGTCACATTTAATTTTTCTTCCCAGACAGGGTGGGAAAAAAGATGCTTTTATTCCTTACTGCTATGACTAAAATAACAACAGATTCCTGTGAAAGATAAAGAAAGGAATGGACTTCCATTTAGCTCCACTCTGAACGACTTCAAACCTTCTATGCTTTAATGCTCACCATAACCCTGTATAGTAAGTCCCATAGTCCCTTGACCTAGATGAGCAACTGAGGATACAGCCACCTCATCCTGGTAATGGTGTTCAGGACCAGTCAGTCCCCGAGTCCTCCACACCAGGGACCTGCTCATCCTGGACAAACAGGGGTGGCCTGTAGAGTGGCTTGCAATGCAGTGACTAAAGAGGCTAAGGCTAATTTTCTGGGTTGGGGACTGCTGTTCTGCATCACCCGGATATGATTCTGACCAAACAGGTTCATGAGCCCAAAGATTCAGGGCTCAGCTGGTAACAGGGAAGCAGGAGGTCAAGAGTTTCTGCGAGTTCTTAAATACCCTGTAGTTAAGTCTGTGAGGGAAAACGACTTCAGGAAACTCACCAGATCATCTGCTGGTGGACTGTGTTCGGACACGTCCATGTTGGGACCCATGCTGGGACGCCTCCTCATGCTGGGGCCCAGGGAAGCTCAACTCCCTTGTGCTCTACACTTTGCCTCTCTAGCCTTCTCTTCCTCCTGTCCTGGATGTGTCACTCACCACACTGGTTCCTCCCTCCACGTTCCTAACTGGGGACTTGTGGACTATGGCCAGTGGTGCTCTTTGAGCTTAAGCCTGTTCTGCGTCTCCTGCTCTGACAGTCCCCTGACATCACAGCCCCACAGAAGTTCTCAGGCTCCCACTCCCCTCAGGAAGCCCCTCAAGACGCTGCTCTCCATCCTTCCCTGCAGCCCAAATGACAGAGTCTACACCCTCCCCTGGGTGTACTGATCCCTCGGCCACCTGTCCTCATCCATTGCTGCTTAAACCTTCCTGCCAATCCTCAGCTCATGAGGTCACTGCTCTCCATGAACTTCTGTAGGCAATTTTTCTTGCCACATTCTCCAGTCTTTGAAAACCCATTTGGATTTGGGGTCTTTCAGGGAATATTCTCTGACTCTGAAAACTTGAAGAGACTGTGACGCTGGTAAGTACTGTGAATGCCCTTCCCTTATGGGGTATGGCCATGTGGCACACTTCTTGCAAGACTGTAATCTTGAGTGGAAGAGGTATGGCTGCAACACTTCCTTGAATTCTTTCTTAAGGTGCAAAGCAGCTTGCATGACATAGATCATCAGTAAATCTTTCTCGACTGCTTGACTCTACTTTAATGCATTTAAACCCTACTGAATATATATTAATATTGTAAATACAAAAACATTCTTATTTGAAAATTATAGGAATTGCATTTGGGAGAATACAGGAAATGAAGTGTCAATGTACTGACGAGTATAGTCAAACAATATTAGAAACAATGAAATCAACAATTAATCTGTTTATTGTGATATATCTAGGATCCCCCAAACTGCCCATGTTCTTTCATCCAGCAATTTAGGTACCAAAGAGGAAACAGTTTATAAACCTTTGTGCAAGAGATGTTATTTCTGCACTTTGAAGAAATATTGGCCAGAAAAAAACTTCAAGTTCCAATTGTAGAAAAAGGAGTCATTGGAATTATGATTTTTCCAATCTATGAAATATTATTTTGGATATTGCATTTATTATAGCAGATGTTGAAATGATAATTGTGAAAAGCATTATAATATATAAAATAATGCTTTTGCTAGAATTTTAGGTTTAAAAAAATAGGTTCATAAGGTAATTCAACATATCTAGCTCCACATCTCTATCTCCAAACATCCAGTCATTTATATTATTTATATTTGTGTGTGTGTGCATGTTAGCAATTGCAAATCTGTATGAGTCTGCAGCAACCTCAATTCTTGCCCCCTCAAAAAAAAGAATTCAACTTAAGGGGCATAAGGCAGAGTCAGAGACCCAGGCAAGTTTTAGAGCAAGAGTGAAAGTTTACTAAAAAGTTTTAGAGCAGGAACGAAAGGAATTACCCTTGGAAGAGGGCCAAGTGGATGACTTGAAAGATTCAAAGGCATGGTTTGACCTTGACTTGGGGTCTTTTATGTTAGCAATTCTTCTGGGGTTGCATTGCTTTTCCCCTGATTCTTCCCTTGGGTGGACTGTCTGCACGTGCAGTGGCCTGCCAGCACTTGGGAGGGGGCACATGTGCAGTGTGTTTACTGAAGTTGTGCATATGCTCACTCGAGGCGTCTTTACCTCACAAGTCAGGAGTTCCCAGAGGAAGGTCATATTCCAGTTAAAGTCTGCCATTCTGCCTCTCAGTGCATGTGCTTGAGCATACTTGCGCAACTCCTGAGATCTTATCAGGAAGCTGCTGATCACCAGTTTCAGGTGTTTTCTATCTATTAGGAGACTGCCTTTCCCTGGCCTTGGCTTTCCCTGGCATTGGCTTTGACCAATTGTTATTTTAGAGAGACAGTTTAACAACCACAGAGTGCTGGCTTCGACCAATTATGATTTTAGAGAGATAGTTTAACAACTGCCTGACTATCACCTGACATTCCTGGTGGGTGGTGGTGGGGCCTCTCCTGCCCTTCTCATGCCTAACTACCTTCTGTAAGAAGCACATGTACACAGACGGCACTGACAACACATGTA
This sequence comes from Papio anubis, assembly GCF_008728515.1. Lineage (NCBI taxonomy): Eukaryota > Metazoa > Chordata > Mammalia > Primates > Cercopithecidae > Papio > Papio anubis. The sequence continues at coordinate 116,804,066 of NC_044979.1, read as the reverse complement.
TATGCATATCCCCAGTTATACATAGCAAGTAATTTATAGCTGACTAGCTACCCAGAGATATATTGTCATTTATATGCATATACCCATATACATATATATATATCTAATCTATTTGTATATCAGTTGTCTATCTATGTATCTGTCTATACAACTGCATTAAAAAACTCACCAAAAAGTTAGTAGTGGTTGTGTTTAGAAAAAGGCCTATATGGAACTAATTTTTTTGTTTTATACTATGTGTCTCCTAAATTTGCTCTTATGAGTATGCATTACTTTTTGTTTTAAATAAAAACAGTGTATTTTTTTTCAAAAGCACTTTGTCCACTGTTTCACATTTATGACCCTCAAGACTTTCTAAAAGTTGGACTGCAATTTAAATAAAAATAGCCACAGCCAAGACAATGGGCATTTTTCCTCTCTGGCAGCCACACAATGAGAATGCATTTGATACACAGCCCAGAACATTCCGAGTGAACTAACAGCAGGAAACACACTCAAGCTGAGATCATTATAAGTTACTAGATGACAATTTGTTCTAAGTTTTGAAAATTAACCCAGCAAATATGATTTGGCCACAAGAGGAAAATATCAAAAAATCACCTAAACCCAACTCTTCCAGTGTTAAACAGTCTTTTGCTGTTGTTTGAATACAGCCCAGATGTCTGCATTTTGTGCTTATGTGACTTTACAGAGCGCCCCAGTAATAGCAAAGAAGTTCCTACAGCTCGCTGGGAGCCGGGTGCACCCCAGGTGCCCTGCTGGGTATTTTAAATATGGTGTTTCTTATTATCATTGCAATCTTGCAACACAATACAGGTGTTGTTTTCTTCTTTTATAAAAGAGAAAGCTGAGGCAGACTGATGCTAAGTAACTTCTGAGAGGGTTGTGGTGACAAATGAAAGAATGCAGGTAAAATGCCCGTTTCAATGCCTGGGGCATAGTAAGCATTTAACAATGTTAACTGTTGTAATTAACAAGGGCAACATTCCTGGTGGGTCGTGCTTGAGAGGGATCTTTCCACAACAGAGCGGTGAGATGTGAGATGTGTGGTCAGCAGGGCTCCTGAGCAGGGATTCCCACAGATATAATTTACTTCTTTGAGGCTAGGGGCCATGTGAATGGGAGCCGAGTTCCTACCTGTTCTCCATGGTGGCTGCTTTAAGACAAAAGCCAGAGAGAATCTGATATTGGGGAAAGAGCTTTCACATCAGGAAAGGAGTTAGCAGGCAGAAAGGCAGAATGATTTCTCACTTAGAAAAAGCAAACAAGAGCTACAGGACACCATGAGTTCCTGGGAGGGAAAAGGATTGGAACTACAGATGTGCAATAAAGACCCGAACACCCACTGAGTGCAACTTCTAGCCTTCCAGAAAGCTTCATGTTCATGACGATGTCCCACGGAGCCACCCGTGGCTGGCTCAACCTCTGTTCCTGATTTCCTCTTCATTGCTCTCAGGCTCTCTGTCCTCAACACAAATCCACATCTCACCCACTCTGTGCTCAGGTAGGAAAGCACCAAAGGAGATTGAAATAGTCTATTTAAATCTAGTGTCTGTTGCCAATGTTCTTTCCAGAATATTTTCCCATTCTGATCTACACAGCAAGTCATAATGAAAAGGTGGCATGTGTCCATCTTCCTCAACTTGACCTGGCGTTTGGAGAACAGTAGCCCAGGGATTTACGTAACCTGTAGGCGGCTCACAGCTAATCCATGCTGCTTCTTTGTGCAGATTACAACAAGCACCGCCTTGGGGAAGCACAGCACTGCAGGCAGGTGCTTCCTCCTCAAGGCAGACCTACCCTGCCCCAGCAAAGAAGCTTGAATTTTAGCTCTGTCTCCCCTCTTTGGCCAGACACCCTGAACAATAGCAGAGCACAGCCTATGCAACTGTACATACTGACCTTAGGTGGTAGAAGGCTGAATTTATAAAAGAAGCAAGATAAATTTATTTGAATAATAACAAACATTTTTAAGAGACTAAGAGAAAGTATTCCTGGATGTTTCAAGAAACTTGAAGCAAATTAACCTTTTCCACCTGAATATGTTGCTGACCAAGGAATACAACATATGATCTTAAAGATAAATGGATCCCCACTGGCCGTCCTGATTAATTCACATATTCATTCAACATTCACCTGCTGTCTGCCTGGCCCTGTGCTGGCATTGAGGATTCAGGGACCAATGTGGCAGCTGTGGTACTTGTGAAGCATCTCACTTAACCTGGGGCCCATGGACATGGCATCTAAGGACATGTATGTGAGTAAGAGTGAGTGTGTGTGTGTGTGTGTGTGTGCGTTTTCCAAGAATGGAAAGATTTCAGGAGATTTTAAAGAGATAAGAGGGACAGGGGAAGGTAATTAACCCCGTGACTTAACAACAACAAAACTGACATCCAGACGAGCCCACAGAGTAAAAACAGAGCAGGAAAACAATTGGGCGCACAATGTTATCTTTCTTGTTCCCATCCCTTGTGGTAACTTTTCTTTTTCCTATAGAATAGAAGAAAAAGATGGGAAGAGTCAGAAAGAACAGAAACATTGATATTCAACCATTTGAAACAAGAAAGAAGCCAAAGCAAAGAGGTGAGGGTGGGAGAAATGTTATAAAGGAAACAGCATGGAGTATAGCACACATGCACATACACACACCCACATGCCTGCACAGTACGAAAAAGGCGTGTAATACCTACTTCCCATGGCTTAGCACATGTATACATGTGCATGCACATGTACAGAAAGAAAACATGTGGCACACCCTCAGTATGTCTTAGTACATAATTACATGCATGCACACACTGAGAAGAAAGGCATGTAGCACCCCACACATATGTCTACATAGAAAGGGGAGAGCATGCACACAGCCCTTCCTGTTGCATATTACACACATGCATACATGTACACAAACACGGGGAAAGGTTCAGAGTCAGTTTAGGAAATCGTTGATGATAACGGCTATTTGATTTATTTTAGTTAAATAGATTAACTAGTTAAATATATTCCTTTACTGTGGGATTTCTCCAGTCCTCTAACATGCTAAAAGGAATTAACATATCTCAAAGGAAGGATATAATATATAGTTCATATTATGTCCAAAGGTTATTTTTTAAAAATTTTTACAGCGTCTCGTAAGACTAGTATTTTGTAGGAGATTTAGAGGAGAGTGAGCTAGATGTGATGAGCCCAACCACTTATCCTAATTTGAAGGAATGGTGTCATAAATTGTGGTGCGGAGTGGTCAGGATCCTTCAACCTGTGCTTATCATGGCTGAAGGGGCCAAGGCTGCATTCTCTGGGGCCTACCACACATTACCAAAGTGTAGTAATGAGGTGAGGAATGAAGATGAGAAGACTGAGGAGTCACGGCAAATGTGTGATGATGAGGATGTTGATGTTGATGATGACAATGATGATGAAGATGATGGCAATGGTGATCATGATGCTGCTGCTGATGACAGTGACAATGATGATTAGGAAAAGGATAATGATGACAATGATGGTGATGACAGCAGAATTGGTGCTACTAAGAGTAAGCATTCCTGAGCACAGACTGAAGTGAGAATGCATGGAGCAGCTCCTATGCTGATAAGCACAGTGCATATTGCGGCTGCTATTATTGTTGCACGTTAGCTTCCACTCAAAGTATCTCATAAGTGCTATGTGTCTAATATGCATAATCCCAAGGGAAATGCAACCACCTCACTCCTATTTAATAGATGGGGAAACTGAGGCTTAAATGGTTTACTTTGACAAGTTTATCCAGTCCCTAAGCAGTAGGGCCTCCAGTTTGTTCAACTGTGCTCTAATCCCAGGGCCACACCCTTTGACCACTCACTTATGGAAGAGTTTCTTTATGACAGACAGTGCTAAGTATTTACAAATATCAATCCTCACTACAGTCCTTTGCCAGGTGTGTTATTGTTCCTGGTTCATAGAGGAGAACATGAAGGCAGATATTGTTAGGCAACTAGCCTAAAGCTCGTCCAGCTGATACAAGACAGAGCCCATCATCGGAATCAAAGCTGTCCCATTCACAAAGAGGAGCACATTTCAATATATGTGTTTGATTAAAGATTGGTGGCCCTTCTGTACTTTAGGGTACAGCAGGGATGGATGACACAGCAAGTCAGGGGAAGTAGCACATAGTGTGTGAGGTCTGCAGAATGATGCATGGTTGACCTCCAATGAGCACACGTAGGAAGCCTGGAGCCAACCATTGGGGAAGCTCTCAGAGACCCTGTGCTCTGACTCATTCTTTCATGCATTTTGTTATTTCTTTGGCACAATATAAGGGGAAGGACAATCTAGGCAGAGAAAAGAGCACATGTAAAGAGTTAGGCACATGAAAAATGACACAGTACTTGGTGAAGGGCAAGAAGTTAGAACCAAAAATTTTGAGGCCAGGAGGAAAGCAGGGGTGTGTAAGGTAGCAAAACTGGGGTTATATGTCAAGGGCTTGTGAACCAGGCTGGAAATGACCAGCCCTGTACCATGCAGGAGTTACCAGGGACTTCGTTTTGTCTTGTTTTAATTGCCTTGGGGTGTTGAAGGCTTGGAAATGGCTTGGGCCAGTTTGTTTCCTAGGAAGACATTCCTGGAGGTGTGTAGCAGTATATCCTGGGATATGAACAAATGCAGAGACAACACAACTGTCAAATGAAGGTGTAAATGATGAAGGCCAGCGAGAAGTGAGAGAGGCAGTGGGACATCTTCATGGTTTCCGCCAGCTTTAGCTTTCTGCAAACTCTGAAATCCAGGGACAGGGTCAAGGATGCAGAAAATTTTCCAACAGGAAGTTTCCTGTTTCATCTCATTTAGAGAATGGACATGTTGTAATGACTTGGCTATAAAGTAGAATGGAAAACACATTTTTCTAAAGCCTACATTTCAAGGTCTCATATTGTAGATGGAATACTGCTGCAAGTCATGGCTTTTTCAGGTTAAAGAAGACAGGATTTTGTTCTGTCTTTTTTTCTTCTGGGAGTGCAGATTATAGAACAAAAGCGTTCTGTTGCATAAACCCAACACAAGGCATCAGAGTTTGGGCAGTTCACTTTCCTGTGCATTGGTGCTTAGCTAGAGATCACCAAGGGTCACACATCTAAAGGAATTCTCCTTATTCATGGGGAACCTCCGACTCTCGGGAAGACAAGTTTTCGAATGAAAAAAGAATTCAGTTCTCCAGAGCCATATAGAAGAGCCTATCTTTCCAAAGTGTCTCTTCTTAGATGTCATCTCATGTGGTAGAATAAACTTGAGATTAGAATAATCTGGAATTAAAGTCTAATCCTCCAAGGAAGCGGCTCTGGGACTCTGGCCATTTTCCTTAGTTTCTCTGAGGCTCTCTTTTCTTACCAGTGAAACTATGAATAGTAGTAAGAATCTAGCGAATAAAGTTGTTGTGAGATGAAATAAATTAATGCGGATGAAAATTGGGTTCAGTGCCTGGCACATAGAGGTTGTTTGATAAATGGCTGGACCTGGTGACTCATGACTGTAATCCCAGCACTTTGGAAGGCCGAGGTGGGCAGATCACCTGAGGTCAGGAGTTTGAGACCAGCCTGGCCAACATGGTGAAAACCCATCTCTACTAAAAATACCAAAATTAGCTGGGTGTGGTGGCGGGCACCTGTAATCCCAGCTAATCAGGAGGCTAAGGCAGAAGAATCGCTTGAACCTGGGAGGCAGAGGTTGCAGGGAGCCGAGGTTGTGCCATTGCGCTCCAGCCTGGGTGACAGAGCGAGACTCTGCTTCAAAACTTAAAATAAAAATAAATAAATAAATGCTGATTTGCTGCATCCCTCCAGCACTTTCCTGAGGTGCTCCCACACGAGGGTATACGTGTTTGGGGGCTGCAGATGGTACTCATGGCGAAGTGTGAGCTTTATCTTATAGGAGCTACACTTGCTGGAAGTCATCTGAAAATGGTTCAAACCCGCTAAGGAGGTATTCACAGCAACATCACCTAAAGTCAAGATGGAGCCTTGGTTGGGAGTACCCTGGAACCAGGTGTGCAGGGAGAACTAAGGCCCCCTGACATGGGGCGTTTCTTCCATCCCCGTTTCCCAGTGTCCATGTCCTATCAGCCCAGGATACAGTAGTGAGCAATTCATCCTTGTGGCAGTGAATGTCTGGGGCTGGGTGTGATGGAGGCAAGATGAGGGTGAGAGAGCCCCAGGAAAAGCCCGCACGTGAGGATTCAGTGTGGCCCAGTGTAGCTCCCTCAGCTTTGGGCTTGGACAGTTGCTGAACCCTGGGACTTTATGCAAGTTGTTGGGCATCCTAATCTGAGAAATGGCATCTGCCACAGCGACGCTTTTTGAGGTTCTTTTATAATCATTTGAGGTTGTACACGGCACAAAGACTTGAGAGTCTCACATATCAAAAAATGTTAAAAAACCTGGTTTTGGTTTGCTTTCTGTGCCATATTTTAGAAATTTGTCAAGGTAATACATATTTATGATTTTAAAGATAGTAATGAAGAGCTAGTAATAAAAAGCAAAATTTCTGCCTCATTCTTTCCACTTACAGTTTCACTCTGCAGAGGGAAGCAAGTTTTATTCTCTTAACAATCTGGTTTAGTTTTTCAGCAGCTCCATAGCTCAAAGTAATTTGCTCATTCATCTATTCTTTTATTAATCCAGCTGAGATACTGTCTAAGATTTCTGGTTCTGATTCTTGGGACTTAGAACACAAATTCTATGATTCAGAATCTACACTTCAGCCCAAGTGTGTCCTCTTCAAGTTCCTTCTCTCTCCTGCACTCTGGGCCTTCAAGGTCAGGTTTCAAAGTGCCTTAACAACCAGGCTAAGGGCTTTGAACCTTGCCCAAGGTCAAGAGGAAGTCATAAGGGAATTGTTACATAGGGGAGTTATATTGTTAACCATTATCATGCCATACTTCGAGTCCAATCTTCCCAGCAGATAAGCAAATAGAACAATTTGTGATCTTTAGTAAACATCTGGTTGGGTGTGATGGCTCACGTCTGTAACCCCAGTGCTTTGGGAAGCCAATGCAGGAGGATCACTTGAAGTCAGGAGTTCGAGACCAGCCTGAGCAAGACAGCAAAACCCTGACTGTACAAAAAATAAAAATAAAAATTAGCCAGGTGTGGTGGCAGCGTATGCCTATAATCTCAGCTACTTGGGAGGCTGGAGTGGTAGGATTGCTTGAGGCCAGGAGTTCCAGGCTGCAGTGAGCTATGATCCTGCCACTGCACTGTAGCCTGGGCGACAGAGCAACACTCTGTTTCAAAAAGAAAAAAAAAAAAATCTTAGTTGGAATAAGATACAAATGAAAGTTACTTTTCAAAAGCCAGTTATGCTTTGTTGAGGGAGAGGGGAGATGTGGCTGATGCCTAGTGGTAGCTCTCATCATTATTTTCATAATCTTTGTTGTAGCTTGGCTTGGTAGGTTTTTTGGTTTTGGTCTTCACCACCAACCTCTTTCTGTAGAACTGATGGATCTGGATAAAGCACGTGTGACGGCTGCTGTGCTCTGAGCGTTAGGATCTCATGCTTGTAAGCCAACCCTCTAACCTCCATCAGTCAAACACGCTGTGTTTTTTTGTCCCAAACATCGTCCTAGATTTTATGGAATGGGAATCCAGTGCCTCATAATCTATCTAACACCCTCTCTTTAAGTGTGTGGCCGAACTAAAGAGAGTTTTTGTCTCCATGATTTGTACCTTCTTAAGTTTTTATGGTTAATATTTTATTGTTTTAATGTGAATCACTCTCCAGAAGTGCTTCAGAGATGGTTCCCATGTGTTTCCTTCCAAAAATATCCATATTCCTCTACTGTGTAAACCTTACAGCTGTTTGTTTGGCAGATTCTTTTTGATGTTGTTGTTGCTGTTTTTTTTCTTTTTTTTTGGTTTTAAGGAGTAGAGGGTTTAATAGGCAAGAAGTGAAGGGAGAAGACAGAAGGAAGAAGCTCCCCCGTACAGAGACAGAGGGAGGGGGGCTCCAAAGCCGAAAGAGGAGGTCCCCTGGCAGATTCTGTTTCAGTGCTTCGTTCTGAGAAGATTCCAGGGAAGAACTTTTGCCATAGAACATCTTATAAAAGTTATTCTTCTCACTCCAAATGAAAAATATTAGAGTGAAAGTCAGTAAATAGAGGAATTATACTGTATTACTCCAATCTTATGTACACTTTCAGATTTTTATTTTGCTTTGTCATAAGAAGGGTGTGTGTTAAAGAATAGCTTCATAATGGTGCAAAAATACAAACTTGTAATCCTGATACTGTACCACTGGTGGGTTCCCGAGGGTACAGCAAGGGTCAGGTCCCCTGGACGTACATCAGTTTTCACATCTGTACGTTTTATGAAGTAATGAGGAACTTAACTGTTTTACTCCCCTAGCTCCTTATCCCCTGTGTACTCCTTTCTCAACAATGAGTAAGCCTAAGATGATAACAGAATATGGAATATTCTACTTAGGTAAAACCTATTTATGCAGTCTCAAATATTTTGATGAATATTTGGCAATAGACGAAAAATCACTTGCATTTTTGTTTTGTGTGGCTATATAAACACTGTCATGCTTGATTAACATCATAATGCTTTAATTGAAGGCTATGAAATCTAACCTGTTTGCTCACTATACATTTAGAAACATTTTTTTCTCATAGGACAAATTTGTGTCCTACTATGCTGTGCCCCACCAATCACACTTCATAGCTTTGGGTGAGGTACAGTATAAGTGAGCAGTGGATGTAAAAGAGTGCTTCGTATGTTGGATATATGTTTGTGTCCACTTGCTAGGGCTGCTGTGACAAGGAACCAGAAACTGGGTGGCATAAGCCATAGGAACTGATTGCTTCACTGTCCTGGAGGCCCAGAATTTGAGAGCAAGGTGTTGTCAGGGTTGGCTTCTTCTGAGGCCTCTCTCCTTGGCTTGTGGATGGCCGTCTTCTCCCTGTGTCTTCCCTCTGTCTTCCCTCCAGTGTCTTTTCATTGTCTTTCCTCTGTGTGTGTCTCTGCATCCCACAGCTCCAAGCCCCTCCACTATGGGGTTATCAGCCTCAGGGCCAGATATCAGACAATTAGACCATCCTTCTGCCCCAGAGCCTGGAAATTATTCAGACAAGCCAATCCTAAGCCTGCCTACTCGGCCTCTCCCGTGCATTTCTGCAGAAGTGATGGTAAAGGCTCTTGCCCACATTTCCTGTTCTCACTCTGCCTCCTGGTGACCCTGGTGCTGCCTTGGGTGGCTTCCCATGGCCTGAGGATCCCCACTCCTCTCAAGCTGTCTTTTCAAAGGCAATCATCTCCTGATCTGTTGGCCTCACCATGCATCACATTTTCTATCAATACGCTGCATTTTTAAACACACTCACCCTAGACCCAGCAGCAGAGCCCCGCGGTGCATGGTCCTGAAGCAATACCACCCTCACACCAGTTTTGCTTTGCCACCATCTCTGATGTTTCCAAGCTCTTTTACCTTTTCCTCCAAGGATCTTTACCAGGTCCTTGGAAGGATTTTACTTCTCTCTCTTCTGCTTCTCCACGATGGCTATTACAAAACCAGCTGTGCTGTGCAGTGCTTGGGTATGCTTATGTGTACCCTACTGATTGAAGGTAGGAACTATGTCTTTCCAGATGTGAGGGCCCCAGGGCTAGCAAATGTCCTGGGATGTAGGAAAGCTATCCACCCCTATCATACAGCCATTCCTCTTAAGGGCAGAGGCACACAGATCAAGAATTAAAGGATGACAAGGAAAAGGTTTTATCATTAAATCTTTGTGAAGTTAGCCCTGACATGAAATTTTATTTTCCCAGGTCCCTGTTTCCATTGGAATATATCTTAGTATTTTCAAATAAATGCAAGAAGCTTTAAGTAACTAGAGAAGACTGTGGTGTGATCTTACTGTCTCCTAGCTCCACGTCAGTTCAAACTCTCTCACCTTGTGCTTACTTGGGATTAGTCGTCACATATGTAGGGTATGAAATACCATGTATTATATTCCTGGAAGTTTAAATAAGAAAGAAGGAAGTGCATATTTGTATTCTGTGCCTACTTTTCAACAGAGAAAGGCAATGTTTAAATCTCCTGCTTGCAGTTACCCATTTAAAGGCTGATTCTGAGAGTCATTTAACCTTAGAGTGAGAAGATCTGTCAGGGTCCTGTGGCCCAAGTGTGGGCAACAGCCAGGGCCTGGAGAGAAAGATCAGATAACTTTTTAAATTAATGAGAAATGTGAGTGTGTGTGTATAGAGATAAAACCTCTGAGTAAATATTAAAAATAAAAATAAGCCAGTGAATTATTTTGCCTATAAAAATGCCAAAGTTTTAGATGCTTACAGATATCCAGATGTTTTGAGATTTGCAGGATCTGATTTTCAGTGGATAAAAACTGAATTTATTTGCACATGATTTAGTTGGTTAACTGTCATCTAATTATTCTAGATCTCCTTGGTGATGATAATTGGCTGATAATTGGTTGATAAACATGACATTAATAGTTATAATTTAGTTAATGAAATGTACGCATATGCAAATTGAAGTGTAATAATGTAATATTTTACAAGTTATCTTCCTAAAGAGATGTCCCCTGTAGTGAATTATCATTCATTTCAGTTCTAAGTTATATAATTATAAATTACTTTATAATAGTCTGTGATTCTGATATAGCAGGGGTGCTCTTTTTTAAAAATAGAAATGGACCAGATGCCGTGGCTCACGCCCTGCAATCCCAGGACTTTGGGAGGTTGAGGCAGGTGGATAACCTGAGGTCAGGAGTTTGAGACCAGCCTGGCATGGTATAACCCTGTCTCTACTAAATTATTAAAATTGGTGGGGCATGGTGGCAGATGCCTGTAATCTCAGCTACTCGGGAGGCCAAGGTAGGAGAACTGCTTGAACCTAGGAGGGGAAGTTGCAGTGAGCTGAGATCATGCCATTGCACTCCAGCCTGGGCAACAAGAGCAAAACTCCATCTCCAAAAAAAAAAAAAAATAAATAAAAAATAAAATAAAATAATTAAAAATAAAAATAGAAAATGATCAGAAAAATACTGATTTCTTCCTTCTTCTTCTACTTTCTTTTAAGTCTTTCTTTCCTCCTTCCTTCATTCCCACTCTCCCCTCCTGCTCTCCCTCCTTCTTTATCCTCTTCCATCCTTTCCTATTTCTTCTCATAGGCCTGAAATAAAAGGCTAGGCATCAATGTCCCAAACATCCTGCCAAATATCCGTTAATTTTTTTTTTTTTGAGACAGTCTTGCTCTGTCGCCCAGGCTGGAGAGCAGTGGAGCGATCTCGGCTCACTGCAAGCTCCCCCTTCCAGGTTCACGCCATTCGCTTCCTGCCTCAGCCTCCCGAGCAGCTGGGACCACAGGCGCCCACCACCATGCCCGGCTAAGTTTTTGCAAATATACCTTAATTTTAATGAAAATTGAATTGGGATCTACACCAATAAAAGAACAGATAGTCAATATTTGGTTCTTATGAAGAGAAATCGCCTAGTGTTCCAGATTTAGCAAATAATATTATAGAAAGCCCACTTCAATCAAAATTTCAGATTAATTTTTCAGTATATCTAAGTTCCATGCAATATCTAGGACATACTTACATGGAAACATTACTCTTGGTTACCTGAAATTTAAACAGAACTCAGCATTCAGTATTTTATCTGGCAACCCCACATGGCAAAATAATTGATTCGGGAAAGAGGCAGATCCCATTTGGATTGCACAATGCACTGGATTTGCACTTTATTAGTGTGTGATGGCCGCATCTCTCTAAATGTCTCCTCAGCAGTACAGGGATGCTCGCTCATGTATCAAGACGCTGCCCTGAGGTCTGAGGGAGATCAAGCTTATGCATCCTGGGCATATAGGAGGTGCCTAACCAGGCAGTTCTCCTCTTTTGCATAGAAGCCCTTGGGGATCCTTATGCCCTTCTTTCAGAGAGAAATTTCTCCTCTCTCAAAAGTTGAACAGAGCCTGGCAATTGTGTAGGACAGCTAGGCACTGGGACAATTCTGCAGACATTATTTTCAGTTATTTTTCCTTCCATCTTCTGATGGGAGTAAAAACTGTAAATTAAAAACAGGCTGCAGACTCTTGCAGTTAACTGGGCAAAGTTTCATGAACAGAAGATTTAAGGTTTAAAGATGTGCTCTAAATTCTAGTGGGAATTAGTTTTTATTAAACTCTAGTTTGGTCTCATTTCATTGCTCAGCTTTAAGAGCAAAAAAAAAAAAAGACAATAAAGGATTTAAACTTAAGTAATTTTCTGCAATTAAAATCTTCTAGAATTTAAAAAAGCCCAATTATATTGGGATTTGCCAAATATAAATGCATTTTCCATCAACCCATCCAAGAGGAACTGAATCAACCATCAGATTCTCAAGGAGCTGGTGGTGACTCTGCAGTCAACTGCTTGGGAATCAGGGGTTCTAGGTCTGGTCATTTGACTGATGGTGGCACAAAAGACTACCTTCTCCCAGGGGTGCTGCATGCTCACAAATCTTCATGGCCCCTTGGTGTCATGCATGTTGGAAAACAAAGAACTCAAAAACAGGGAAAGAGGCAGAGGAATGCGTAGCTCTTTGCAGAGCAGAAGTGATGACTTTCAGAAAAGGATAGCTATTTTGGTGGCATCCTTATGCATTGCTGTAGTCGACAGATGCCCATAGCTGGCTGCATATCCGATGGGCTCAGGCCACATCTACAGGGTCTCAGCCTCTAGGAAGGGTCTGCAAAGGGGCAGACTCAAGATTGGAAATTCCTGCCTCATCCAAATTTGACTGCATTTACTTCCAGGTGTAGAGAAACTTTGCAACACCCTAAATAATTTTTTCAAATGTTCATTGTAATGTTAATAATAATAATAGTCACAACAGGACCAGTAGCTCCAGGATTTGAGAATGTACCGTGCGCTAACCTCACATGCATTACATCACTTGCTGATGAGCAAAAAGAGCCCAGCTGCATGAAATGACATCTCAGGCCATGTGGTTAGTGACTGGAAGGGTTGGGGTTTCAGGTCCCTTGTCCATAACCTGGTGCAGCTGGGAAGCCCTAAGATGTGTCCAAATGATGGGCTCTTCCTACTTCAAGTTCAGTTCCCACAACATCCATCCAACAATCCCCTGAAAGTACCAAATTGTTGAATGATGTCACTCAGTTTGATAAATGTTTTATAAATGTAAAATTTTAAATTTCTATGAAAACAGGAAATGTTCTAATACCAGGTGGTCCTCCTCAAGCAAACTCATGCTCCGAAATTAGATGGCTAACAAATGAGGCCAGGGCCATTGGCTTGCCTTCTCCCCAAAGGACTAATTATCTTCACTTACAAAATGTAGCCTCAGTGTTTACCTCTAATCCTGGGAAGACAGCCAGACAGCTCTTGTGTCTGATATTATTATGATGCTGGAATGGCACAACAAACAAACAAAACACCCCAACAACAGCAGAACCTTGGAACCTGCTCAAGGCAGGGACAGCAGGTGCCCTTGTTAAGAGCCTGGCTCTGCAGCAGAAGCTGCAGCTTTTGCTCCACTCTACCGTAACCTGTTCTGTGACCTTGTTCATGCCATTGGACCTCTCTGTGCCTGTTTTCACAGGCATGAAACAGCAGTTATAAAAGTATGTACTTGATAGGGTTTTGTGAAGATTTAGGGGTGATATACATCAGCACTTAGAACATTATCCGACACACATTAACTTCTGTGTAAGTGTCAGTGATCAGCAGCAGTAAAACGAGTGATAGTAAACTATCTTGAAACATGTATTTCCAATCCAAAAGGAGATTGCAATAGTGGAAAAGGGGAGAAAACTTAGATGCCAATCAAAAGGGATAGATAAATTATGATGGAGATTTGTATTATGTTTGTTATAAATGTATGTATTCTTCACTGTTAGGCAACAAAGTAGAGCTTTTCTTGATGTCCGATGGCAGCACAATAGTAAGCTGCACCACTTCTGTGGACATTGCAGATGAACACATAAAACCTCTCCCTCAACCAGATCCTGTACATGACAATGAAGAAACACATACTCAAGTGCTGAAAAATAGATTAGCAAAAAAAGATCAGTACCTTAAGCAAGGACCATGATAGAACAATTTAGCACAATGTTCTTTATCTCTCAGTATTGGTATCCTTATGGGCAGTATCATAGTCTCACAGTCATGGTAAGAATGTAGATGGTCTGAAAGACAAATAAAATTGAGGATCTCAGGAATCAAAGAGAAATATTATCATGGAATTAATGGGTCATTTGAGAAAATGTGGTCTGATGTATTCACTAATATGTTATATACTGAAATAATAATAAAATATATTTTCATATATTTTAAAAAAAGAAGATGCAAATTCCAGATGCAAAATTCTGGTAAGCAGCAGAGCTGAGATTTGAAACCCATTTAGGTGCTTCTAAAGAGCTTATTCTCTGTATTATGGAGCACACATTTGGCCTCTCCTCTTCACAGGCTGAGACCAGGGAGATGCTGGCCCAGGATGCAAAGGCAGGAGAGGTGTCTTCCCCGTACTGGGAAAACTTTCAATAGTGTTAGCTGACTGACACGCATAGAAAGCGTGACTCCACAGATCCCCGCTGTGGCTGAAATATCTTCCCTTACCTCTTAGTTACCTTTTAAGGGTAATATAAGATTAAGCCATTTAGGGTTCTAAAGTTGATATTTTCTGATTATCTTCATTAGCCTTATCAGAGTCAATACCTTGAACTGTAATTTTCATAAAATTTTAATTTCCAGTAGAACATCAATATAAACAAAAACAGCTCCCCATGACCCTCCAAATGAAGTGTGGTCTGGATATGAGTAGGAAGTATGGGTATGGTCTAACCCAGCCTTGCTATCCTTGTGTTTTGTTTTGTTTTTAGATTCTAGGTTTCTTTACTTGAAAACTGTAGAAAATAGGAGATGATAGTCCCATAGTTCTAATTATTGAGAAAGCTTCAGACTGAAGCCAACTTCCTTCTGCTGGTAGAAAAAAAGAGTCTGTGACTCTATCTTTCAGCCTCTAGTATAAATTCAATTTTTATAAAAACTCAAATTCTTAGCTAGACTGTGGGAATTTTGGCAGTGTTTACTTACAAAGTTAAAGTGACCTAGCCAGCAAAATGCTTTGAAACTGAATATTGTGAAGTACTGTCAGTTGAAGATGAATATTGTTACCATCCATAGTGCAGTGTTGAATTCACTGAATTGACAACAGGAAGTAGTGCCTGAACTCAGTGCCAGGAGCAAGCCATGTGCAACCCATTTTTATGTTTTAAGTGTTCCCATAATCAGACACAGCTTCAATTAGGAAAGTTGGTATAGGTTTTTCATTTTCATGTAGTGTTTAGTCAAACCAGAAAGCCCTAGGGGAATCAAAGGTTTTATTTATCCTGGAGCCCACTGGGCATCCAAGACCAACTGGACCTTTGAGCTGTTTCTAAATATGGAAGACAGTTCCTGAATCTCTTCTCAGGAGATTGTATATGTGCAAAAACTGGGGACTGTTTTTCAGCTGAATCAAGCCTTTGCTCTCCATCAGTAGTGTACAGACAAATGTTCTTTCTTCAGTGAAATAAAGTATACATAACCGGTAAATAAAACCAGCGTGCACAGGACAAAATAATTGTTAAAAAAAAGTATTTGAAACCTCTGCCCCAATCTTCCAAATGCTCCCCCATGAACTCTTTGCAACCTGCCATTCATTAGCACTTGGATAAACCTAAATCTATCCACTTGAAAGCCAATCTCAGTCAACTAGAGGACCATGATCCACCTCATTTTCAGGATACCAAGGGGATAGGGTCTGGACTCATATTTAAATGGGGAAAAAGCTACACATAAAAAGTAACATTGTGGCCAGTGCCTACAACAGAGATATGTGCTGACCATCATGAGGGAATCATAGGTGGGTCCGTATATTTTGCTGGTGAGAGGGTCAGTGAGAAGTAAGTGTTCTAGTAGGACCTTGTTGGGTAAGAGGGGTTTTCCTGGCAGACACAGGGGAAGGATGCTCTGTAGGGGAAATAAGCAGATGGTTGAACTATCTGTTTAGAGACGATTGCTTAGTTCTCTGTGGCTGGAATACAGGTAGTGATGAGGGAAATGACAGAAAATGGAGTGGATAGGTCAACTGAGTCAGCCTCTAGTGGATTCCACTTGGAGTGCCAAACCCAGTAACTGGGCAGCAGTCCCTGAGTTGCCAGTGCTTCCAGAGGCAGCTGGTTGAGGGTGGCTCCGAAACAGAGTGCCTCTGGCCTGTTTTCTTCTCATAAGGTGGGCCTTTGTTTTTCCAGGGCAAGTTCCCTGAGAAAAGATACAATGACAGTACAAAATATAGTTTTTTCTATTCCATGGCTCCAACAAGACTAATTTGTTAAAAATTTTAAATAAAAATAAGTAATTTACTTAATAATAAATAATAAATAATAAATTTTAAATAAAATAATCATTTTGCTGATGTACTGCCTGTAGTTCAAAAACTTTGAGAGAAATTCACCTTTTTATTCTTTTTAGCAATGAAATTTATACATGATTGTCGTTTATTTCTAATGTATGTGATTCATTTGGTGCATGAATAAATACCATTTAATTTCATTCAGTGAAAATTAAATAAAATGTATATGCTATCATGTGGTATGTATTTTTAAGTATAAAAGAATAAATAATATTTCTAAAATGCTTATTAATTAAAAACAGCTTTAACATGGTTTGGTGGTTAGGAATGCTTTTAGCTGCAAGTAATTAAAAATTTACTTTATAGTGACTTAAACAAACATGGATTCATTTTTAATCCACAACAGGAAATCTGAAGAATGGCAGTGACTACTGTTGCTGGAGCTGCTCAGCAATGCCATCTGGAAGCCGGACTTTCTAAACCATTATTATCACGTTGGTCAATTGTGCTCTCACACTGATGCCTCACGGTTGTAATGTGATTGCTTTGGATTTTGACATAATTACTGGGCACAAGATGGGTAAAAGAGAGAAAAGGCTCAGTTTAAAGCCTATCAGAAGCACCCATGCACTTTTGCTCCATATTTCTTTGGCCACTCTCAACTGCGAAGTGAATATGGGCTTTAATATTCTAAAGAGTGGACAGTGACAAAATGACGACAGTAGGAAGTGCTTCATCAGAGAATGAGCCAATAAACCATGTCTGCCAAGAAGGGACCATCATCATTTTTTTTTTCTGCTTTACAGATGGAGAAACTGAGGTTTGAATGACCTAAGAGAATTGTACAAACTTACAAAGCTTGTCAGTGATAGAAACAGGACACAAACTTCTTATACTTTCTGACAGTATATTTCAGACCTCACAGCTTTTTCTGAAATACTTGCTCCTAATCAGGATCTTTTGCCTCAAGAATATTCTTGACCTTTCCCTTTCTTGGGGAAGCTTGAAAAGAGCATAAACCGAGTTCACCAGATGAGCTCTCCTGGGGACATAAAGGCCAAGACTGCAGGGCCACTGGCTGTTTGGGAAGGAATTCCTCTCTCCTGCAATGTTCTCAGATCTAAGTCTGGCCATAGTGGATAAAGAAATGTAAAAGCATCTGTATCTGAGAACATTGCAGGAGAGAGGAATTCCTTCCCAACGAGCCAGTGACCCTGCAGTCTTGCCCTATATTATTTCAAAACTATTTCAGAAACAGTAAAAAAAAAAATTGCTTTTTGGAAACTACCAGATATTACAAGATCATCTTAGACTTAGTCTTATTTCAATAAATAGTGAAAAGTAGTACTCCATGGAGCTCTTATCCATTTTGATGGAAATGTTAACACCTCACCCCAGCATTATCTTTTATCTTTCACATATCTGTGCTTATAACACAAGAGGTGTTCTGTATTTCCTTGTTTCTTAGAAAATAATTTGTTTTCCTTTTATGTCCTTTCTCAAAATTGCCATGTGGGATTTGTTTAATTCTGTGTTTCCTTTTATTAATTGATGACAAACATTATGGATATTGAATTAATTCAGGAAGGATTATTGTTGAAGATAAGTCCAACTGCCCTAACTCCTATGATAGGTTCCAGATGCGATTGTTTCAAGGTGCGTAACCACAACTTATCAAGAACCTGGAAATTCAGAATGCTGCTCTTGATGACAATGTTGCTTAATACTTTATGGTGCTCAGTACTTTACACTGGAAAAAACTTTTATGATCACTATAATGGAAATAACTTTTATTAAGTCATAACTCATTGCCAAGAATTATATGTGGGCATTGGCTTTTCAGATGGGCATAAAGGTCAAATAAACTTTCTATTGTTTATATGACTAACCTATTTAGAGTTCCAAACAACCTAGTGGCCAATTACCTGATCTTACCAATTCAGGCTCATCTCAGATACAACAGAGATTTCTTCAAAAATTTAGAATTGCCCTCTCTCTCTCCTCTGAAAGGTGTCATCGGGGCTGCTGGTGGAGTATTAAGACATTGGAGATATTTTTGTGGGCACCCTCTGTCTTCTACTATCACCAGCTGAGGTGTAACTCATCTGTGTTGGCCTTGGTTGGGAGTCTGTTTTGGTGTTTTTGGTGTCTTCTTTGTCGCTATCATCAGGTCTTCCCAGGGGTCTTGCCGTCTCTTCCAATGTCAGAGCTGCTTAGTTCTAACAGTATCAGCCACTTGTTTGTCTCTTTCAAAACAAGAATATTCTCAAATGCTCTTGTATACTG
This sequence comes from Papio anubis, assembly GCF_008728515.1. Taxonomy (NCBI): domain Eukaryota; kingdom Metazoa; phylum Chordata; class Mammalia; order Primates; family Cercopithecidae; genus Papio; species Papio anubis. Next base: position 116,785,413 of record NC_044979.1, on the reverse strand, counting down.
CCCTAAGGCTACTGGAAACCCCGAGGATGGTTCAACTCCCTTTCTTTCTAGACATACATGGACACCACGACTGCTGTTTCTGTTGCTCATGAAGATGCTCCACAGGTCTCTTTATCATGTTTGCAACCTCCTTGATTCACAAGTTTCTTTTGCCTGCTGTCCCCCTATCTTCTCCTTACACACCTGTGCCTCTCCACCATCTCAGTGATCTTCCTCCCGCTCTCACGTTTCTCCTCCCTCAGCTTCTTCTTTCTCAAACTTCTCTTCTCTCAAGCTTGTCTTCCCTACAGCTTCTTCTCTCTCAGGCTTCTTCCTCCTGTCCTCCCTCTCTAGGCTCTTCCTTATGTCAATTGAGTGTCAGTCAGGGTGGGGAGGCTGTTTACAGATGAGACTGTTTGTAGGTATGAGTTTTAAATAATATCCAGTTTATTAGCTAATCTGCAGTTTTAGAAGCAGCATTTCTTATTTTTTAGGGCATATTTTACTTTACATATGAATCTAGTCAATTTTGCATTCTTTGTTTAATATTCAATTACAGATTGAACCCCTAAAAATGCACCTTCATCTGCAAGCATATGTACTTCTTCAACTTTATCAAACTGAAATTAAAACAATGTTTCTGGTCAACTCACCGCACATCCCGAACATGGAAGCCTTAACAGTCAAACAGAAAAATGCTCTCTAGGTTGCAGTGCTACTGAGGCAGGAGAACAGGGCCTGGAGGTAGGGAACATAAGGCCGATGCACGTTGACTTCCTAGAACTAAATCAAGTGAAAGCCCCGCAGCTGTGACAGGAATGTGAATGGCTTTGTAACGTCACTTCATTCTCTCCATTGACAAAGACCACACACACCAAGTAACATCCTCTCCATTTACAATAGGGTGCATTCTGAGTAAATGACTCTGTGACTTCACTTCATTCTCTTTATTTACATAGAATATACTCCAAGTAACCAATAGGAAACCTCTAGAGTATTGAAACCCCAGAAAATTCTAAAAGTGGGGTCCTTGAGCCCTTATGCTCAGGCCGGCCCCCACACTGTGGAGTATGCTTTTGTTCTCAATAAATCCCTGCATTTGCTTTCCTTGCTTTTTTTGTGCGTTTTGTCCAATTCTTTGTTCGAGATGCCAAGAACCTGGACACCTTCTACCAGTAACACTGCTACCAGCCTAGTGCACCTGAGCTTACAATTATAGCAAAAAATACTGGAGTAAGCATTTAAATACTGTTTATAAACAATTGTATTCAGTCACATTTTTAAATTGCAGTACCATTCTGTGATGTCAGTTTCTATTAAACATTTCAAATTATAACCATGAATTTAAATAACAGGTTTTCTATTATGTCAGTGTTATGGCCACCTTCAGAGGCAGATGGACTCCATCCAAAGTTTGGTTTAGATGTTGAGACTATTGGTACTACAGACACACACACACACACACGCACACACACACACACACACACCAAGGGAGTATGAAAAAGTCATAATCGAGATCTCTGGGGAGAGCAGAGCAGGTTTCTCAAGCAGGTCCTACATGGCTCCAGAGATCCAGGAAAGGAGACTGGCTTAGGTTTTATTGTGGCCAGGGCTGGGGCTGGGATGAAAGTTCTCCCAAGCAGACAGGCACTTGCATGGTTTTAATCTTGCACTGGTGCCAAAGGAAGGAGGGCCCAGGCATCTTATCTTGACCAGATGTGGGGCACAAGGAGAAGAAGAAAGGTTGGGGCTTAACAGATGTCAGCAGCAGCCCAACATCAAAAAATGGAGTGAGACCCAGCAACATGGTTAGATTCTCATAAACACTTCACTCACCTTGAATAAGAGAAAAACCACACACGAATGGTAGTATTGATTGTGAATTTACCTGTTAATCAGTGCAACTCAAAAGCATTAATTCTATGGGTTTAATCTGAGTTAGCATCCTATTCTGTCCTATTTCTATACCTTCCCTGGACACACAGACTCTGACACAGTAGAGAGTATTTTACTCTTTTCAGATGGCTGAATCTAAGATTCAGAGTGGGGGTGGGATTGGCTCAATTAACTATTCACCTGCTTTTAATGTAAAATTGTCAAGCATGAAAATGTACGTCCCATATTATTTCAAAACTATTTCAGAAATAGTAAAAAAAATTTGCTTTTTGGAAACTACCAGATATTATAATATCATCTTAGACTTAGTCTTATTTCAATAAATAGTGAAAAGTAGTACCCCATGGAGCTCTTATCCCTTTTGGTGGAAATGTTAACACCTCACCCCAGCACTATTCATGTTCCATTATCTTTTACCTTTCACATATCTGTGCTTATAACGCATTTATGTGTTTTTTAGTATCAATTTGGGTATCAGTGTTTTTGAGTACTTTTTAAAAGGACATTAAAAACAATTTCAAATGATAAAACCATGGACCTCTTAGTTATTTAAGCTTTTGTATAAATATCCAAATTTTTGTATTATTGAAATAAAACCAATTTGTATTTTGAAGACAAGAATAATCTTGACAAAGACAATGCAAGAAACATATAAAAAACATGAAAGAAAATATTACCAAGGCAAATATACACAAAGAATAAAATATAACCGAATTGAAGTCATTCTAGGAATTGAAGTTTGGAATTGACATTCAAAAATCAATCAATCTGATTCAAACATTAAGAGAAAAAGCAGAAAAAATTTGATCCTAAAAAAGGAAAAAAAGGCATTTGATAAAAATCAATGTTCATTATGTATTGATATGGTTTGGCTGTGTCCCCACCCAAATCTCACCTTGAATTGTAGCTCCCATAATTCCCATGTGTCATGGGAGGGAGCTGGTGGAAGGTAGTTGAATCATGGGGGCAGGTCTTTCCCATGCTGTTCTCATGATAATGAATAAGTCTTATGATATCTGATGGTTTTATAACAGGAAGTTGCCTGCACATGCTCTCTCTTACCATGTAAGACATGACTTTGCTCCTCATTTGCCTTCTGCCATGATTGTGAGGCCTCCCCAGCCATGTGGAACTGTGAGTCAGTTAAACCTCTTTTCTTTATAAATTATGCAGTCTCAGGTATGTTTTTATTAGCAGCATGAGAATAGACTAATACATGTGGTAAGCATAAAAACTTGTGGCAAATTAAAAAATAAAAAAATGGGATATTTTTAACATAAAAAATTTATTCACAAAAATTCTACAGCACACTTCATCATTAAAGGTATAAAAATTTTCCTAAAATTAGGAAACTAAAAATGATACCTAAAATTATCTCTTCTATCCAACATTATGTTGAGGTCCATGGCCCAGACAATGAAGCACATCTTTCATGACAGCAGATAATTCCGAAGACTTTTCAATGTGGCTACACCATGTCACACTTCCTTAAAGATTGTAATAAAACTCCTATTGTTCCAAGTCCTTGTCAACATTTATATTTTCTATCTTTAGATTTAACCAGTGTTCTGGCTGTATCTGTATCCCATACAATTTTAATTTGCATTTCCTAATGATGAATGAATTTGGGTTTGTGCTAGGAAGTTCATTTTTGAGCTGATCATCTTCTTCATTTGACATGTTAGTTCAGGTCTCCTGTTCATTTTTCTTTTGCTCTCTTTTATTATTGATTCATAGGAGTTTGCTTTATGTTTTAGAAAATTGTTATCATTACTGGTCATATGGCTTAACAAGAAGAAATTATCCCAGTTGTGGTTTCCTTTTCCATACTCTTTTTGGTGTCTTTTGATGAACAGAAGCTCTTAATTTAATATGGTCAAAATTATTTCTCTTTTCCTATGTATTGATCTTTTTCCCCTGCTTAGCATGTTTTCACCTCACCAAGGTCATGAAGCTAGTCTCCTATGTATTATCTGCAAGTTTATGATTTCATCTTTCATATTTATATCTATAATACTTCTATAATATCTTTTTTGATGTCATAAGTTACATTTTTTTAAATACAGATATTTACTTGACCACTATCATGTTTCATTTTATTCTTGGGTCTTTGTTTTCTTGTCTGAAAGAATAAGGCAACTCTTGGTAGTATAAACCAAAAATAAAATTTTAAGCCTCCAACCACCTGAATGGATCAGACCCCTCCTCTTGGCCAAGGGCATTCCAAAGTTAACCAGAAAAACTTGTTCAGGCCATGATGGAAAGGGGAAGTTGGGCATGTCTCATTATATCATCCTTCCTTTTGTTACTCAGGCATAGCTGACCAGCATTAAAATCAACACAAAGCTGCAGACTGACAGAACAGACTCTTTAAGTCTGATAAGAAACATGTACAATCTATTCTCTCTGAAGTCTGCTATCTGCTTATTGTATTAATTCCAGGTCTTATTTTATTTTATTTTATTTTTGACAGAGTCTCACTCATCACCCAGGCTGGAGTGCAGTGGTGCAATCTTGGTTCACTACCACCCCTGCATCCTGAGTTTAAGCAATTCTCTTGCCTCAGCCTTCCAAGTAGGTAGGACTACAGGTGTGCACCACCACGCCCAGCTAATTTTGATATTTTTAGTAGAGATGGGATTACATTATATTAGCCAGGCAGGTCTTGAACTCCTGACCTCAAGTGATCCTCCTGCCTTGGCCTCCCAAGGTGTTGGGATTACAGGCATGAGCCACCACGCCTGGCCTGATTCCACATCTTTAGATAATAACTCTTTCAACCAATTGTCAATAAGAAAATCTTTGAATCCATCTATGACGTAGAAGTCCCCGTTTCCAGTTTTCCCACGTTTCTGGACCAAACAAATGTACATCTTCCATGTATTGATTAATGTCTTCTGTCTCCCTGAAATGTATAAAACCTAGTTGTAACCCAGTCACCTTAGACACATGTCGTCAGGACCTCCTGAGGCTGTGTCACAGGCATTTCCTTAGCTTTGGCAAAATAAGCTTTCAAACTGATTGAGACTTGTCTCAGGTACTTTTTAGTTTACAGTAGGATATATAGGCTTTCCTTGCATTGTCATCTAATTGATTATTTCCTCCTAGACATTTCTAAGGTTTTTGCACTGATATCTGCTTTTAGGTATAAGTTGATTAACTGAACTTTTAGGTCAATCTTCTAGATATGAGGAGAGTGTGAGAAGGCTGAGTGTTTGCTGAAAGAAAGAAAGTTATCTTGTGAATTGAGGCTATTTTGTGTACTATCAAGCCCACATGTGTAGTTAACATGGATAGAGAAGGGGAGAAAGTGAGAGCTTGGATGAGTAACCCATAGAACATTCCATGAGACAAAGTTTTATCTATTTTTTTTCTATCTTGATCAAAACTTTTGCTTTAAATACTATTTCAGAATAACTAGGATGCATCTTACATTACACAAGACAAACAGCTGGTTTTATGCATGGTGAAGCTTCATTCTCCCTCCTACTTCCAACAAATCCACTTATAGTTATTCTCTAGGATGTTGCCTGATTATTGTTGTGTGATTGAAAACTACATATGGTTGTGTGGGAAGACCTCATCTCCCATGTTGTATCCATGATTTACATTGTGAAGGCAAAGTCAGCCTCACTCAGAATAAGAAATGTGCCCCCTACTTGATGGCCTTTCTCTTATGCTATAAAGTTAGGGGAGAAAAGATTCACGCTTTTTTTTTTTGAAACAGAGTCTCACTCTGTTGCCCAGGTTGGAGTGCAGTGGTGTGATCTCAGCTCACTGCAACCTCCATCTCCTGGGTTCAAGAGATTCTCCTGTCTTGGCATCTTGAGTAGCTGGGACTACAGGGGTCACCATGCCCAGTTAATTTTTTTTTTTTTTTTTTCTGGAGACAAGGTTTTGCCATGTTGGCCAGGCTGGTTTCGAACTTCTGACCTCAAGCAATCCGCCCACCTCACCCTCTCAAAGTGTTGGGATTACAGTCATGAGCCACCATGCCTGGCAGATTCACACTCTTCATAAGATTACAGATGTCATCCTATTGTGCTTAGTCTGTATGTAAATGTGTGAATGACTTATTACAGCGTCTTTCTCATTCTGGGTTACTGTTTTTACTTGACTTTAAAAATAAAAACTCACTTTAGGATGCCAAGTCTTTTTAAAGGAGACTCTATGTATGTTGGTGACACCTTAAGAGACAAAGTAAGAAGGAAAAGATGAGTCTGGAAGCTTTTGTGCGAGAACCCGGAAGCTTCATGCCATCCAGCTAATTATTGTTCTTGTGCACATGGTTACTGACTTCCTTTCCTAAACATTTCTTATAACCCAACTACTAGAACTTCTCAAAGTATAGTTTTTAATACACATTTAGGGTTCATTCGACCAAGCAATACTTTGGGAAATAGACTGAGGGAGGGGCTAGAATAAACTGTCTACTCTAAAGGTAATGCCTTGAAAATTCATATTAAACAGAATAATAATTGTTTGAAACTTTTGTAGGAGATGATCCTCTTAATGGCAGATCTTTAGAGACCCAAATAAAACCAAAAATGTGTTCTTTTGCTTTATGGCCAATAGCAGCACATCACAGCTTCAAAAAAACAACACATATGATCTAGAAAATCCATCCAAAAAAAATGTCCCTGAACAGGTAAGGACTTATTTATTGTCAGATACAAGAAATAACATTACAGGTCCTGAGAGAAGTTCTGGGTCACTGAAGAATGGGTTATATAATGTATCTAAAAGAAACATTCAGAAACCCTACTACAGTGTACCGCTGCCTCCCTTGTGTTGCAGCCTTGAAGGCGGCTACCAGGAGCCCTGCCCACACCTGTTTCACCCTCACCCCAGCCCTCAGGGAGCCTTCTTCCTCATGCTCCCCTCCTATTTTACTGGATCATCCTGTGGCCTCTTTCACAATCCTGGTTCTTTTTCTCAGAGTGTGCCCCTCATTTTTGTCACTGTGCAGGGGTTTAGCTTTCCTCAGTTTCTTGAGTCAGGTTACCTGCACAGTTAAATAAGTGTTGGGCAGCCCAACAAACACCAAAGAGAAGGATCGTGAAAAGAAAAAAGAGGAGGAATGGATACAAATACCTGGACCTTAACTTTATTTTCATTGCAGTGCATTGAATCACACTGCATTATGTTAACTGATAGGATGCTAGCTTTCACATGTCAAGCTATACTGATATCCTGCCAATTCAAAGAAGAGGTAGATAATAGCCTTCTCTACAGAACCAAGAAAACCTTGCCTTTTAAGTAATAATCACACTGTTACTGAAAAATTACTCAAATCAGATAGGAATTTTACTGTAGACTCTTGTTATTTGCTACAAATTTCTTTTAGTCTCAACTTCACTTGTATTTCTTTTTCCTAAAAATACTCACTTTCATTTAAGGTATTCATTTTAAGTTTTTACTTTTTGAAAAATGTGTGTTCAAATTTCTAACCTGTATTGAGTTACATTCTTTTTCAAGATTAATCCAATTCTTGTAAAATTGCTACTTAGTGCCTTTGTGTATCCTTCCAGACCTTTTGAAACAGGTAAGAGTGGGAGATACTAGATTAGTCTTACATGTTTAAATTTTGCCTTTGGTGAAGATAAAAAAAGAAGGCTTTAGAGTCAGACAGACATGAGATAGAGTCCAGGCTTTAAGTATCTGCTATCTGACCTAGGGTGATATTTAAATTGTCTAGGTTTCAGTCTCTTCTTCTATAAAATGGAGGCATGATGCTCATTTTGAGTAGTTCTGCTAAGAATATGAAATAATTTAATGTTCATCAAAGGACACCGCTCATAACTAAACACAATCAACATTCAGTGAATGTTGAACGAATAAATAAGTGCGTGAAAATAGAGAAGAATGAATAAAGATTTATATTGCCTTTTTTTTTTTTTTTTTTTTTAAAGAAAACATGCCATTTTGATACTTTTAGTCTTTCTATACCTTGATCATAAAAAGGTTTGAATGGACTTTATGGGGTTCTAACTCTGGTCAACAGCCAAACCCTCCCGTACTCAATAGCTATTGATTTGGGTTGATTACAGCTCAGTAATCAACAAAGGCAACACAGTCCTTCATTGAAAATTTTGAGACAAAGCTATATTTCAGAATTTAAAAATTTTCAGAACCTTATAAGATATGTATAAAATGTATGCCTATTATGTGGAATAAAGACTATAAATATCCTCTCTTCAGTTCAGTGTTCACAGCTAAATGTATTCAAATCAAGTCAAACCTTAAGACTGAATAAATTATAATTTTTTTGTTCATTTTTAAAAATTTCTGGATTCTAGAATTGTGAAGAAGAAAAGAAAGAATTGTGAATAAGTATAACATGATCAATTATTAAATTGGGATAATTATAGATTCACAGGCAATTGTAAGAATTAATAGAGACATCTATCATACAACATGGTTACTAGAGTTTATAATAAATTATATCCTTGAAAAATGCTGGGTGGTTATAAAGCATTCTCAGAAAAATGATAACTATGTGAGGTATTGCATATCTTAATTGGGTAGATTTAGTCATTCTACAACGTATACCACTACAAAACATCATGTTGTACATGGGAAATACATATAATTTTATCTGTCAATTAAAAAAATAAAAAATGTGAAACATTTAAAAAAGAATTCATATGGAGAGATCCATTGCACTCATTGCCCTGTTCCCCACAATGGTAGCATTTTTGCAAAAGTCTAATATCACAGCCAGGATATTGGTATTGATATAATCCACTAATCTTATTAAGATTTCCCCAGTTTTACCTGTATTCATTCTGTGTGTATTAAGTTCTATACATTTTATCACTTGTATAGGCTCATGTATTCACAATAGTCAATATCTGAATAGTTCCAACACCAAAAGGATCCCTTTGTTATCCTTTTACAACCACACCTGCACACCTCCTTCCCTTCACCCAATGCCCCGCTCTGGCAATCACTAATCTGTTCTCTATTCTTAAAATTTTGTCAACTTGAAAATATTATATCAATGAAATCATACAGTGTGTAGCCCTTGGTTAAATTTCCATTTCTACATGTTCATTGTTAGTAGATAGAGATGAGATAATTGATTCTGTATCCTGTGACCTTACTCAATTCATTTATTATTACTGGGAGGTTTTTAGATTTTTTATTTTAAGTACATTCCTTGGGAATTTCTACGTGGACAGAATTCTCTTCTGCAAATAGAGATAATTTTGTTTCTTCCTTTCCAATCTGTATGTCTTTATTTTTCTTGCCTTCATGCAATGGTGAGAACTTCCAGCACTGTGTTGAATATGAGTAGTGAGAGTGGATATCTCTGCCTGTTCCCTTCTTAGGGAGAAGGCATTCAGTCTTTCATTATTAACTATGATGTTAGAGGTAAGGTTTTTTTTTTTTTTGTAGATACTCTTATAAAGTTGAAGTAATTCCCTTCTATTTTTATCTTGTTGAGAGTTTTTATTATGAATGGGTGTTATATTTTCTTGAAATGCTTTTCCTGCGTCAGTTGATAAGATCATATGACTTGTCTTCCTCTTGTTTATATAGTAAATTATATGGATTGATTTTCAGATGTTGAGCCAGGTTTGTGTACTTGGAATAAATGCTACTGGGTTATGGTGGTTTGACTGGACACTGCAGAGTTTAGTTTGCTAATATGTTGTAGATAGCTTTTGTGCCTAAGTCCATAAGAAATATTGACCTGTAACACTATTTCTAGCACTGACTGTGTGTGGTGTTGATAGAAAGGTAATATTGGTCTCATAAAATGAGTTGGCAAGAATTCCCTGTTTCCTATTTTCTGCAAGACACTGTAAAATGGCTATCATGTTTTTAAAAAATGTTTTGAAGAGCTCTTCAGGTCAATCTTCTGGGCCTGGACATTTCCTTTAGGGAGCTTTTAAATTATGAATTTGGTGGTTATAGGTTTATTAAGATTATCATTTCATCTTAGGTGAGTTTTGGTAGTTTAGAGTTTTGAGGAGTTGGTCTATACTTTCTAAGTTATAAAAATTACCAGCATATCTTTCTCCATCCTTTTATTTTCAACTAACCTATGTTGTGGAATTTGAAGTGAGTTTCTTGTAAGCAGCGCATAATTGGGCTATTTGTATTTGTTTTTACCACCTTGCCAATATTTTAATTGGTGTATTTAAGGTAATTATTGATATGTTAGCACTTGCATCTGGACTCTTAGTTTATAAGTGTTGCATCTTTTGTTGTTGTTCCTGAGGTTCCTTAGGCTCTGTTCACTCTTATCTTTTCTTTCCAGACTATTTTCTTTTGGTTGTTCAGATTGGGTAAATTAAATTGTTCTGTCTTCAAATTCACTCATTGTATCTATTGTCTTTACTAGTAGGACCATGATGTCAACTGAAAAGAAAAAATATTATTGTATTTTTTACTTCTGTAATTCCCACTTGGTTCTTTATTTTTTAAACCCTTTATTTATTTGCAGTTTTTTTTTCCATTTGTTTCAAGAGAACTTGTAATTGATTGTTGCAGCATTTTTGTGTCGATCTTTATGATTTGCCCATGGATTTGGCCAAAAAAAAATCTAACATAGATGCTGGTTAGAAGTGCATTTGTTTCATTACTCCCAAGGCTTTCTTTGGTCTCTTGGTTTTCCTAATGATGTAATTGGTAATTTCCAATAAAACAGTTTGTCTTTGATGTTCACGTAGCTGTTCATTTCAATGAGCCTCAGAACAATTTGTATGGCAGGGAAAGTTATGAAAAATGTATTGTGAAGTTAAATTGAACTTTTAAAAAAAACATACAAAAGAAAGCATTGGCTTAGAGCTGGTTAGACTTTTACATGAATTTTGAATTGTATGATCTTCTCAATCTATTCTTTGTTGAGGGACATTTTCCTGGAGCTAGTACAGTAAGGGAAGGCAAGAAAATAAAGGTAAAAAGATTATAAAAGAAAAGTAAAAGTGTAATTATTCTAATTCAACATAATTGTAATAACAAAAAATCTTTTCAGCATTACAGATAAGCTGTTAGATAAGTGAATTTAGCAAGACCACTGGGATCAACACCATCATATAAAAATCAATTGTATTTGCTACATCAGTGGCAAACAAACAGAAAATGAAAATTTTAAAATATTTAAATTAGCATAAAAAATCAAATAACTAGGAATGAATCTATAAAAAAGATGTAAAATATTTACACCAAAAAGTATAAAAGATAGTTGAGAATATACATGTTTTATAAATATATGTATTAATTTCTTTAAAAAATTTTTTAAAAATTTTTTATTATTATACTTTAAGTTCTAGGGTACATGTGCACAACGTGCAGGTTTGTTACATATGTATACATGTGCCATGTTGGTGTGCTGCACACATTAACTCGTCATTTACATCAGGTATATTTCCTAATGCTATCCCTCCCCTCTACCCCCATCCCACAACAGGCCCTGGTGTGTGATGTTCCCCTTCCTGTGTCCACTTGATGTCATTGACATTGTCCACAACGTCATTGTTCAATTCCCACCTATGAGTGAGAACATGCAGTGTTTGGTTTTCTGTTCTTGCCATAGTTTGCTGAGAATGATGGTTTCCAGCTGCATCCATGTCCCTACAAAGGACACGAACTCATCCTTTTTTATGGCTGCATAGTATTCCATGGTGTATATATGCCACATTTTCTTAATCCAGTCTGTCACTGATGGACATTTGGGTTGATTCCAAGTCTTTGCTATTGTGAATAGTGCTGCAATACACATACATGTGCATGCATCTTTACAGCAGCATGATTTATAATCCTTTGGGTATATATACCCAGTAATGGGATGGCTGGGTCAAATGATATTTCTAGTTCTAGATCCTTGAGGAATCGTCACACTGTTTTCCACAATGGTTGAACTAGTTTACAGTCCCACCAACAGTGTAAAAGTGTTCCTGTTTTCCCATATCCTCTCCAGCACCTGTTGTTTCCTGATTTTTTAATGATTGCCATTCTAACTGGTGTGAGATGGTATCTCATTGTGGTTTTGATTTGCATTTCTCTGATGGCGAGTGATGATGAGCATTTTTTCATGTATCTATTGGCTGTATGAATGTCTTCTTTTGAGAAGTGTCTGTTCATATCCTTTGCCCACTTTTTGATGGGGTTGTTTGTTTTTTTCTTGTGAATATGTTTGAGTTCTTTGTAGGTTCTGGATATTAGCCCTTTGTCAGATGTGTAGACTGCAAAAATTTTCTCCCATTCTGTGGGTTGCCTGTTCACTCTGATGGTAGTTTCTTTTGCTGTGCAGAAGCTCCTTAGTTTAATTAGATCCCATTTGTCCATTTTGGCTTTTGTTGCCATTGCTTTTGGTGTTTTAGACATGAAGTCTTTGCCCATGCCTATGTCCTGAATGGTATTACCTAGGTTGTCTTCTAGGGTTTTTATGGTTTTAGGTCTAACATTTAAGTCTCTAATCCATTTTGAATTAATTTTCATATAAGGAGTAAGGAAAGGATCCAGTTTCAGCTTTCTACTTATGGCTAGCCAATTTTCCCAGCACCATGTATTAAATAGGGAATCCTTTCCCCATTTCTTGTTTTTCTCGGGTTTGTCAAAGATCAGATGGCTGTAGATGTGTTGTATTATTTCTGAGGACTCTGTTCTGTTCCATTGGTCTATATCTCTGTTTTGGTACCAGTACCATGCTGTTTTGGTTACTGTAGCCTTGTAGTATAGTTTGAAGTCAGGTAGCGTGATGTCTCCAGCTTTGTTCTTTTGGCTTAGGATTGTCTTGGCAATGCGGGGTCTTTTTTGGTTCCATATGAATGTTAAAGCAGTTTTTTCCAATTCTGTGAAGAAAGTCATTGGTAGCTTATTGGGGATGGCATTGAATCTATACATTACCTTGGGCAGTATGGCTATTTTCACAATACTGATTCTTCCTATCCATGAGCATGGTATGTTCTTCCATTTTTTTGTGTCCTCTCTTATTTCACTGAGGAGTGGTTTGTAGTTCTCCTTGAAGAGGTCCTTTACATCCCTTGTAAGTTGGATTCCTAGGTATTTTATTCTCTTTGAAGCAATTGTGAATGGAAGTTCATTCATGATTTGGCTCTGTGTTTGTCTGTTACTGGTATGTAAGAATGCTTGTGATTTTTGCACATTGATTTTGTATCCTGAGACTTTGCTGAAGTTGCTTATCAGCTTAAGGAGATTTTGGGCTGAGACAATGGGGTTTTCTAAATATACAATCATGTCATCTGCAAACAGGGACAATTTGACTTCTTCTTTTCCTAACTGGATACCCTTTATTTCTTTCTCTTGCCTGATTGCCCTAGCCAGAACTTCCATCACTACGTTGAAGAGGAGTGGTGAAAGAGGGCATCCCTGTCTTGTGCCAGTGTTCAAAGGGAATGCTTCCAGTTTTTGCCCATTCAGTATGATATTTGCTGTGGGTTTGTCATAAATAGCTCTTATTATTTTGAGATATGTTCCATCAATACCGAATTTATTGAGAGTTTTTAGCATGAAGGGCTGCCGAATTTTGTCAAGGTCTTTTCTGTGTCTATTGAGATAATCATGTGGTTTTTGTCTTTGGTTCGGTTTATATGCTGGATTACGTTTATTGATTGGCATATGTTGAACCAGCCTTGCCTCCCAGGGATGAAGCCCACTTGATCATGGTGGATAAGCTTTTTGATGTGCTGCTGGATTCGGTTTGCCAGTATTTTATTGAGGATTTTTGCATTGATGTTCATCAGGGATATTGGTCTAAAATCCTCTTTTTTTGTTGTGTCTCTGCCAAGCTTTGGTATCAGGCTGATGTCGGCCTCATAAAATGAGTTAGGGAGGATTCCCTCTTTTTCTAATGATTTGAATAGTTTCAGAAGGAATGGTACCAGCTCCTCCTTGTACCTCTGGTAGAATTCGGCTGTGAATCCATCTGGTCCTGAACTTTTTTTGATTGGTAGGCTATTAATTATTGCCTCAATTTCAGAGCCTGCTATTGGTCTATTCAGGGATTCAACTTCTTCCTGGTTTAGTCTTGGGAGAGTGTATGTGTCCAGGAATTTATCCATTTCTTCTAGCTTTTCTAGTTTATTTGTGTAGAAGTGTTTATAGTATTCTCTGATGGTAGTCTGTATTTCTGTGGGGTCAGTGGTGATATCCCCTTTATCATTTTTTATTGTATCTATTTGATTCTTCTCTCTTTTCTTCTTTATTTGTCTTGCTAGCGGTCTATCAATTTTGTTGATCATTTCAAAAAACCAGCTCCTGGATTCATTGATTTTTTGAAGGGTTTTTTGTGTCTCTATCTCCTTCAGTTCTGCTCTGATCTTAGTTATTTCTTGCCTTCTGCTAGCTTTTGAATGTGTTTGCTCTTGCTTCTCTAGTTCTTTTAATTGTGATGTTGGGTGTCAATTTTAGATCTTTCTTGCTTTCTCTTGTGGGCATTTAGTGCTATAAATTTCCCTCTACACACTGCTTTAAATGTGTCCCAGAGATTCTGGTATGTTGTGTCTTTGTTCTCATTGGTTTCGAAGAACATCTTTATTTCTGCCTTCATTTTGTTATGTACCCAGCAGTCATTCAGGAGCAGGTTGTTCAGTTTCCATGTAGTTGAGTGGTTTTGATTGAGTTTCTTAGTCCTGAGCTCTAGTTTGATTGCACTATGGTCTGAGAGACAGTTTGTTATCATTTCTGTATTTTTACATTTGCTGAGGAGTGCTTTACTTCCAACTATGTGGTCAGTTTTGGAATAAGTGTGATGTGGTGCTGAGAAGAATGTATATTCTGTTGATTTGGGGTGGAGAGTTCTGTAGATGTCTATTAGGTCCGCTTGGTACAGAGTTGAGTTCAATTCCTGGATATCCTTGTTAACTTTCTGTCTCATTGATCTGTCTAATGTTGACAGTGGAGTGTTAAAATCTCCCATTATTATTGTATGGGAGTCTAAGTCTCTTTGTAAGTCTCTAAGGACTTGCTTTATGAATCTGGGTGCTCCTGTATTAGGTGCATATATATTTAGGATAGTTAGCTCTTCCTGATGAATTGATCCCTTTACCATTATGTAATGTCCTTCTTTGTCTCTTTTGATCTTTGATGTTTTAAAGCCTGTTTTATCAGAGACTAGGATTGCAACCCCTGCTTTTATTTTGTTTTCCATTTGCTTGGTAGATCTTCCTCCATCCCTTTATTTTGAGCCTATGTATGTCTCTGCATGTGAGATGGGTCTCCTGAATACAGCGAACTGATGGATCTTGACTCTTTATCCAATTTGCCAGTCTGTGTTTTTTTATTGGACCATTTAGTCCATTTACATTTAAGGTTAATATGTTATGTGTGAACTTGATCCTGTCATTAGGATATTAGCTGGTTATTTTACTCGTTAGTTGATGCAGTTTCTTCCTAGCATCGATGAAGTTTACATTTTGGCATGTTTTTGCAATGTGTGGTACCTGTTGTTCCTTTCCACATTTAGTGCTTCCTTCAGGGTCTCTTGTAGGGCAGGCCTGGTGGTGACAAAATCTGTAAGCATTTGCTTGTCTGTAAAGGATTTTATTTCTCCTTCACTTATGAAACTTAGTTTGGCTGGATATGAAATTCTGGGTTGAAAATTCTTTTCTTTAATAATGTTGAAAATTGTCTCCCACTCTCTTCTGGCTTGGAGAGTTTCTGCCGAGAGATCTGCTGTTAGTCTGATGGGCTTCCCTTTGTGTGTAACCCGACCTTTCTGTGTGGCTGCCTTTAACATTTTTTCCTTCATTTCAACTTTGGGGAATCTGACAATTATGTGTCTTGGAGTTGCTCTTCTTGAGGAGCTCTTCTCGAGGAATAATCAGACCACGAGTGTTGCTGTCTGATTCTTGCTCTGGAAGCTTCGTCTCAGGTGTGTACCCAGCCATGTGAGGTGTGAGGTATCAGTCTTCACCTCGTGGGGGATGTCTCCCAGTTAGGCTACTCAGGGGTCAGGGACCCACTTGAGCAGGCAGTCTGTCCGTTCTCAGATCTCAACCTCCATGCTGGGAGAACCACTGCTCTCTTCAAAGCTGTCAAGACAGGGACATTTACATCACAGAAGTTTCTGCTGCTTTTTGTTTAGCTATGCCCTGTCCCCAGAGGTGGAGTCTACAGAGGCAGGCAGGCCTCCTTGAGCTGTGGTGGGCTCCACCCAATTCGAGCTTCCCGGTGGCTTTGTTTACCTACTTAAGCCTCAGCAATGGCAGGCACCCCTCCCCCAGCCTCGCTGTCGCCTTGCAGTTAGATTTCTGACTGCTGTGCTAGCAATGAGGGAGGCTCCGTGGGCGTGGGACCCTCCGGGCCAGGTGTGGGATATAATCTCCTGGTGTGCCATTTGCTAAGACCCTTGGTAAAGCACAGTATTAAGGTGAGAGTTACCCAATTTTCCAGGTGTTATGTTTTCTTTGTCTAGGAAAGACAATTTCCTTTGTCTAGCAAAAGGAATTCCCTTCCCCCCTGTGCTTCCCAGGTGAAGCGATGCCTCGCCCTGCTTCAGCTCTCACTGGTCAGGCTGCACCTGCAGACCAGCACCGACTGTCTGACATTCCCTAGTGAGATGTAGCCGGTACCTCAGTTGAAAATGCAGAAATCACCCGTCTTCTGTATCGCTCATGCTGGGAGCTGGAGGCTGGAGCTGTTTCTATTCGGCCATCTTGGGTGCCGCCTGCATATGTATTAATTTCTCTTTGAGACAAACTCTTGCTGTGCTGCCCAGGCTAGATTGCAGTGGCACAATCATGACTCACTGCAGCCTTGACCTCCTGGGCTCAAGCAAACCTCCCACCTCAGCCTCCCAAGTAGTGGTGTTCCTGGACCAAACCGAGGGTCAGGCTGCTATTTCTCATGGCCCCAAAACAAGATGCAGATGAGTTGGCAAGGAAGATAGTTTTTACTTCTGTAACTGGTTATAGGGAGAAGACCTGGAGATTATCACCAGACCAACTCAAAATTACAAAGTTTTCCAGAACTTGTATACCTTCTCAGCTGTATATCTACATGTAAGTGTGCATTCATCTAAAGACATAAGTGATTAACTTCTTTTAATCTGTAACTAAGGTCTGAGTCCTGAAGACCTTCCTCTGGAGCCTCAGTAAATTTACTTAATCTAAATGGGTCCAGGTGCTGGGATGATTACCCTTATCTTGTCTCCTGCTAAATCACAGAAGATTGGGGAGTTCCCTCAGACCGTCAATAAACTTGTTTGTGGAGGCCTGGGGAGTTTCTTCAGACCCACAATAAAGCTTGTTTAATCCTACATAGGTCCTTTTAAGAATTCCTTCGTTATTTTGTCATCCTTTAAGGCCCAGGAAAGGCCTAGGCAAAACTCTTGGTGGGCTTTTGTTACATCCCAGTCTTTGTATAAGGGGACTGGCTTTTAATGTTTAACTTAACCGCTTGGTCAGTACTGAAACCGTTGTTATGGAGGCCTGTGTCAGTGAGACCTGGCTTGCCACAGTGGGGCCTACAGGCATGTGCCACCATGCCTGGCTAATTTTTTGTATTTTATGTAGAGACAGGGTTTTGCCATGTTGCCCAGCTGTTCTCAAATTCCTTGGCCAACCTCATCCACCCATCTCAACCTTCCAAAGTGCTGGGATTATAGGTGTGAGCCAGTGTGCTCCGCCTTGAGAAAAAAAAAATATTTTTAAAAGACCAAAATAAATGAAAGAACATACTATGTTCATGAAATGGGAGACACATTACTGTAAAGAACTCAATTCTCTTAAAATTATCATAGTTTAAAGCAATATTGATCGAACTCTAAACAAGTTTTGTTGTGTGTGTGCATGTGCAGAAATGGACACAATATTTCTAAAATTTGTGTGTAAATGCAAATAAACAAATATTTCTTCCAATTTACTTCAGGCAATAGTTTTACTAAATATTTCACAGCTACATAACACCATTTTTGAGCCTCCTATAATAGTTTTCTCACTACCCATTTTCTGGTTCTCAAACCAAACTTATATCTTCGAGGTTTTATTATGGTAGCATCCCACTTCCATGTACCTATTTATCTTTATTAAATATTGCTACATAATGAAAAATGAGAATATTGCAATGGTATACAACAAAATTAACTTATTTAGTTCACATATCTGTGGGTTAGCTGAGTGCCAGTGGGTCTAGACTGGGTCACCTAGGTGGTTCTGTGGATCTTGGGCTTATTCACACATCTGCAGGTCAGATGTGAGTGGTTAGTCTCAGCTGGACTGACTTGGCCAGGGCAACTCTGTTTCATGCTCATCCCCTCCTGAGAAAAGTCAGGGCGTATTTTTCTCATGGCAATGGCAGAAGTGCAAGAGTAAAAGCCCAATCATATGAGCACTTTTTAAGCTTTAAAAAGCAGTGCCTGATAACATTCCATGGGCCAAAGCAAGTAATTCGTCCAAGTCCAAAGTCAGGTAAATGAGGGCAAATTATTCTCTACCCATGCAGGAAAGACAAACATTTTTGAAAAATAATCTAATATATCACAATTTGTAATGAACTATTTTATTTTTTTTAAATATGATTTTTTTTAGAGCACTTTTAGGTTCACAGCAAAATGGTGCAAAATTACAAAGAGTTCTTATGCACCAACCTCTCCCACCTGACACAGTTTTCCTCTTGAATTAGTAGGGAGCATTTGTTACATTTGATGAATCAACATTGACACATTACTATTATTAACTGAAGTATATAGTTTACATTAGGGTTTACACTTTGTGCAGTACAGTCCTACGGGTTTTAACAAAGGCATAATGTCTAGTATCCACCATTGCAGTATCATACAGAGTAGTTTCACTGGCCTAAAAATCCCCTGTGCTCAACCTATTTTTTGTCCTCTATATCCAACCCCCTGGCAACCTGATCTTTTTACTGTGTCCATAGATTTTCCTTTTCCGGAAAGTATATAGCTAAAATCATACAGTATATACTGTTTTCAGATAGGCTTCCCTCTCATACACATTTAATTTTTCTCTACGTCTTCCTATGGCTTGATGGCTCATTTCTTTTTAGCCCTAAGTAATATTCCATTATCTAGATGTTACAGATCATTTACCCACTCTCCTATGGAAAGACATCTAAGTTGCTCACAAATTCTAGTAGTTATGAATAAAGCTGTTACAGATATCTGTGTACAGGTTATTATGTGGATGTACATTTTCAACTCATTTCAGTAAATAGCAAGGGGTGCAATTTCTGGATCATATGACAACATATGTTTAGTTTTGTAAGAAATAGCTTAACGGTTTTTAAAAATGCTGCACCATTTTGCATTCCCACCAGCATTTGCTCGTTTCCCATTCTCAACAGCTTTTGATGGTGTTAGGGTTTTTTTTTATTTTAACCACATGCGCGCCTGTCATTGTTTTAATTTGCAATTGTCAAATGACATGATATTGAGCATCTTGAGCTTCTTTTCACATTCTTATTTGTCATGTATATATCTACTTTGATGAGATGTCTTTTCAAATTGATTCCATGTTTTGTTCCTTGTTGAATTTTAAGAGTTTTTAAAAATGTATTTTGGATTATATGGGTTATTTATGAGATACAAGGTATGTATTTGCAAATATATTCTCCCAGTCTGTGGCTTATCTTTTTATTCTCTTGATACTGTCTTTTAGAGAAAAAATTTTGTAATTTTAGTGAAGTCCAGTTTATAAATTATTTATTTCATGGATCATGTTTTTGGTGTATAGTTGAAAATCATGATCAAGCCTAAGGTCATCTAATTTTTTTCTATGTTATCTTCTATAGGTTTCATAATTTTGCATTTTGCATTTAGGCCTATGACTCATTTTGAATTAAGGATGTAAAGTCAGTGTCTAGGTTCACTTTTCTATATGTGGGTGTCTAGTTGTTCTAGCATCATTTATTGTAAAAATAATTCTTTCCCCACTGTATTGTCTTTTCTCCTTCATCAAAGATCAGTTCACTTCATGTTTGTGGTTCTATCTCTGGTTTCTATTCTGTTCCATTAATCTATTTGTCTTTTGCCACACTGTCTTGATTACTGTAGTTTCAGTGTTGTGTTGGCTGTTCTTGGTCTTTTTCCTCTTCAAATAAACTTTAGAGCAAGTTTGCCTATATCCTCAAAATAAATTTCTGAGAGTTTGATTGGGATGGCATTGAATCTATAGGTCGAGTTGGGAAGAACTGACATCTTACTAATGCTGAGTCTTTCCAGAAACTGATCATATCTCCACTTATTTAGTTCTTTGATTTCTTTCATCAGAGTTTAATAGTTTTCCTCAGATAGATCTTATACTTTGTTAAATTTATAACTATTTTATTTCTGGGGTGCTAACGTAAATGATACTTTGTTTTTTTTCTCAAAATCCAATTATTCTTTGCTAAAATTGATTTGATTAAATATATATATATATATACACACACACACACCCACACACCCCTATTCAGATTGTCTATTCTTGTGTGAGTTTTGGCAGATTGTGTCTTTCAAAAATTGTTCAACTTCATCTAGGTTTTTGACTTTGGGAGTATAAGATTGTTCTCTCTCTATATATATTTATATATATATTTATTTTTTTTTTTGAGACAGAGTCTTACTCTGTCGCCCAGGCTGGAGTGCAGTGGCATGATCTCGGCTCACCACAACCTCCGCCTCCTGGGTTCAAGCGATTTCCTTGCCGCAGCCTCCTGAGTAGCTCTTTATTATCGTATTAATATCCACAGAATATGTGGTGATGACCTCTTTCATTTCTGATATTAATAATTTGTTACGTCTATTTTTCTTAGTTACTCTGGCTAGAGTGTTACTAATTTTACTGAGTTTTTAAAAGAGGCATCTTTTGGTTTCATTGATTTTTTTAACTGGCATCTTGTTTTCAGTTTTATTGATTTCTGCTCCAATTTTTATTATTTGTTTTTTTCTGCTTACTTCAAATTTAATTTGCTCTTCTTTTTCTAGTTTCCTAAGTGGAAACTCAGGTTACTGAGTTTCGATTTTCTTCTTTAATACATGCATTCCGTGCTATAAATTTTCCTCTGCTTTCACTGCCTTCCACAAATTTTGATAAGTTGTATTTTTATTTCAGAAATTTTTAAATTTCCCTTGAGATTTCCCATGTGTTTCCTAGAAATGTGTTGTTTAACTTCCAAGTTGGGATTTTCCACTATCTTCCTATTGTTGATTTCTAGTTTAATTCCACTGTGGCCTGAATGGCCTGAGAGCAAACATTTTATGATTTCTATTCTTTTAAATTTGTTAAGTGGTTTCTTTTTTCAGAATACAGTTTATGTTGGTTAGTATTTCATGTAGGCTTGAAGACAATGTGCATAATTTTATACATGTTAATTAAAGTGAGTTGATTAATGATGCTAGTGAGTTCAACTGTGGCCTTACTGATTTTCTGCCTGCTGGTCTAATGGATAGAGGGATGTTGAATTCTCCAGTGTAATAGTAAATTTATCTGTTGCACATTGAAGTTGTTTCACTTCTTGCCTCACGTGTATTGACACTCTGTTGCAAGGTACATACACATTAAAGATGGCTATTTCTTCTTGGAGACTTGACTCATTTGTCATTATGTGATGCCCTTCTTTATCCTTGCTAATTTTCCTTGCTCTGAAGTCAGCTCTGTCTGACATCAATAAAACAACTCCAGCTTTCATTTGATTAGTGGTAGCATGATGTATCTTCCTCCATCCCTTTATTTTCAATCTATATGTATTTTTATATTTGAAGTTGATTTCTTGTAGATGACATATAGTTGGTTGTTGTTTCACTCTGACAGTCTCTGTCTTTTGATTGTATATTTAGACCAGTGGGATTTAAGGCGATTATTGATGTAGTTGAATTAATATCTACCCTATTGTTACTCTTTTCTATTGACTCTCTTTGTCTTTGTTTCTGCTTTCTGTGGTTTAAATTGGGCATTTTATATTACTTCATTTTCTTTCCTTTCTTTGCACATCAATTATACCTCTCCCCTCCCCCATTCTTTCAGTGGTTGCCCTAGTGTTTGCAATACATTTTTACAACTAACCCAACTCCATCTCCATATAACACTATACTACTTCCTGGGTAGTACAGGTTCCTATAATAAAGCTTTCCTAATATCTCTTGCTTGTCCTTTGTATCATTGCTGTCATTAATTTTACTTATTCTTAAACTATAATCAATGAATGCATTGTTGCTACTATTATTTTTAACAAGCTATTATCTGCCAGATTAATTAAGAATTTTAAAAAACCAAATTTTCAGATTTTACTTTTACTTATTTCTTACCTAATACTCTTCCTTTCTTTATGTAGATCTGATTTTCTGACCTACATAATTTTTCTTTTCTCCAATAATTCCCTTTAACATATCCCTCAGGAAAGCTCTATTGGCAATAAATTCCCTTAAGTTCTGGTTGCCTGAAAGTCTTTATTTCTTTTTCACTTTTGAAAGATAATTTCACTGAATACGGAATTTTAGGTTGGCGGTTATTTTCTCTCAGCACCTTAAATATTTTATTGCATTCTCTTCTTGCTTGTATAACTTTTGTAAAAAAGTCTGATATAATTTTTACCCCTGTTCCTATATAGGCAAGATTTTATTTTTCCTCTGGCTTCTTTGAGGATTTCTTTATCTTTGATTTTTCATGATTTGAATATGATATGCTTAGGTGTAGACATTCTGACATTTATCCTGCTAGATGTTTTCTGAGCATTCTATAAAGACATGAAATAAATTTGTAAATTAAATGGTAAGCATAGAGTTATCCAATAGAAATGTAATACGGACCATATGTAATTTTAAATGTTTTAATTCCCATGTTTAAAAAGCTAAAAGTAATGGTAAATATGAGTGATTATGTCTACATTAGTTAATCTGATGATGGTAATCAGTGCACAATATATATGCATATCAAATCATCACATTGTACAGCTTGAATATAATCAATTTTTACTTGTCAATTAAATATTTAAAAGTAAAATTAATTTTAGTAATATAGTTTATTTGACTCAATATATTTAAATATTATCATTTTACCATGTAATCAATATAGTTATTAATTATACAGCATATTACATTTCTTTTATTCATATTAGTTCTTTGATATCCATTGCTTATTTTACACTCACAGCCCATGTTAATTTATACTACCCGTGTTTCAAGTGCTCACTAGTCATACATGGCTTGAGGTTACCATATTAGACAGTGAAGGTCTATACATTTTTGTATACTAAAAGACTTCATAATATAAATATTTAAAAAATGAAATTACTGTAGTAAAACATTTTAAATATGCTTATACACATACTTACATAAATAATCTTAGCATGGGAGAGAATTTTAAAGCAAAATAGATAGAGAAACTCACAAATAACTTAATGGAAAAAGGCACATAGACAGCTTACATACACGTGAAAAAAGATAGCCTTATCCATAACCAACTAAATAAAAACGAACACAATTTTTTAAATCAACTTTCCAGGCATAATTAAAGTGTTAGGAGGATTGTAAAGGTATAGAAACATGGGGCCCTCATGTAGAGTTGGTGGGTCACTATGTTTAGTGGGGAGTTATTATTCTTTTCCAGTACAAATGGGTATAAAATTCTAGGTTGAATTTTTTTATTTCAACATTTTAAATGTTTGACTCCATTCCTCTTTCTTGCATGGCTTTTGACAGAAAATCTACTGTAATTCTTTTCTTTATTCCTCTATAGATAGGGTATTTATTTTTTTCTGACTTCTTTTGAGATTTATTTTCTTTGCCTTTGATTTTATGTAGTTTGATTATGATACTTCTAAATGAAGGTTTTCATTATTTAATCTGTTTGATGCTTTCTGAGTTAGCTTGATCTGTGGTTTGATGTCTGCTGTAACTTTGGAAAATTCTTGGCTGGGCATAGTGGCTCATGCCTGTAATCCTCAAAATTTTGGAGGCCAATATGGGAGAATTACTTAAAGTCAGGAATTTGAGACCAGCCTGCAACATAGTGAGATCCCATCTAAAAAAACAAAACAAATAGTGAGACATGGTGGTGCCCACCTGTAGTTGGACCTGCTAAGGAGACTGAGATGGGAGGATTGCCTGAGCCTAGGAGTTCAAGGGTGCAGTGAGCTATGATGGTTCCACAGCACTCCAGCCTGGGTGACAGAGTGAGAACCTGTCTCGAAGACAAATTTAATGGATACTTTTGGCATTTTAATTTACTTTTTTTTCCTGCTCTGTTCTCTACTTTTTCCTCCTGGTATTCCAGATATTCCTGGTATGCCTATCTCATTTATCTGGAAATTATCCTATAATTCTTGGATGTTCATTTCTGTTCTTTATTTTTTCATTAATTTTTGGCATGTCTTGTACCTTTTTCATTGAATGCTATTGAGTATCAGTCACTCAAGTATTGAGCAATAGTCACTAAAGGACATAGACTATTAGTGTGAGGATTTGTGTTAATCTCCTTGGCCTCCCAAGATGAAGGCTGTAACAGTTAAATCCACCCCAGTGTATTTTCCTTTTAACTGCACTCGCTAGAGGCTTTAAATTGCTCCTCTGTCCTTATCTTTGTCTCCCCTCCTGACTCTGGGCTCTCCTGGATGCTTTTCTTAGGGGGAGTCTGTGTCTTTCAGCTCTTCAAGATGTAGTCCACTGTTATTACACAGGAAACCTGTTGGTGCAGTGGTGAGGAGTAGAGATGGGCAAGTATTGGAATCTATAATCCTACGATTAAGTCTCAGGCTTTTGCTGTGTCCGTGTCCCTGGGCTGTGACCTTCATAATCTATTTTGTCTTCCTAGCTGAGACAGCAAGCCTGGAGAGGGCTAGAGGAGGAGCAATGCCCCTGCTCCACCTGGGATGATGCTCTAGTAAAGTGTTTCACCTTGGGGAGCAGTCTATTGTTACAGAGAATGCTCTGGGGTTATTTCACAATAATTACAAAAATTACATTCCCCTGTCAGAGACATGAGGAGTTTTTTTGTTTTGTTTTGTTTTAATCTTTACTGTGGGAACCTCATGGGATGCTTGGAGGTAAAACTCAAGAAAGTTTGAAGGAGCCCTCAGGCTGTAACATCCAGGAGCTTAATCACTCTCCAGCAGTCCACAAAGCCTCCAGCAATTTGTCAAAATTGTTATGGAGATACTCTTACCAGTTGTGGCTAGAGCCATATCTCTATAACAGTGGCTTCAGAGATTCCAGATCTTGGCCAAGAGACCTCAGCCATGATTCTCCGGATTCCCGTTTCTTTGAATTTTGGGGTGGCAGTTTGCTCTACAGCTCATTTTGTTGATGGTAACAAGAAAAGTTCCTGGTGTTTAATTTGTTCTGATTTTTTTAATCTAAAGATTAGGGTGATCAAATTCAAGCATTTTATAGGAACTGAAACTGGAAGTCTTCTATTGTTTCATTTAAAAAATGTTCATGTCACCAATTTCTCTACAATTTACATTTATGAAAGGAGGGAGGAAAGAATTTTTGTTTTTTTGTTTTCTTTTTGAAAATCAAGAACTAATATTTCAGAATATCAGATTTATTTTCCATCTGAATATAAGCAAGTAGAGAAATGGTAATAGCATAGAATTAACTTGTCTTTCACTTACAGAAGTTTGACATAAGCCAAGACAGCATGTTCTTTAAATTTCGTAGATGCAAAAGAGAGAATGTGAGTTGAAATTATTTTTTTCTAAATGCTTTCTATATATTTGTTTCTCTAAGATCTTAATCATTCATTAATAATGTTTAGTTTCTAAGATTTCTCACTAAAGCTTGCTTTATTTTCTAAGTTTGTAATTTTAAATTCAGGCAGTTTAAATCCTTTGGAACATATTTACAAAAGTATCCAACAAAATCAATTAGAGAAGGAATATTTTCATGTCCTGATCTGTAAACAGTTAAATGTCAAAATTTTCCAAAACAAACAAACAAAAACAAACAAATAAACAAAGAAATCGCCTTTGGGTAAAAACTGACAATGGAAAATTTCAACCAAGGAAAATTATTCATAAAATTCAAGTGTCTTCTAATTAAAGCTTATAGTGGAAACTGTTTCACAACTTTAATTATATTGACCATTCTCCCAAATGTTTATAATGGGTAGCAATATGTAAACTCAACGACAAAAGCCAAGTACAAAATGTCAGGCCTAAAACCACATAAAGGCTCTTAATAATTTTTCTAATTTCTGTTCCCCTGCAGGCTTCTGTTGTGAAACATAGATGTCTTCTGCAAGCAGCTGCCACAACCATATCTCAGAGCCCTAGTGAGTTGTAGAGAAGTTTCAAGAGTTAGGGTTTTTCCTCTGTACAGTAACTAAAATAATAAAAAAACCTACAATTTTTATTCATAAAAATTGAATATAATAAATGCGTTTTTATTTTGGGACTCATTAGTGCCTTAGTCACAAATTGAATATACTTGGGTCTGTGTCTGTGCCTGTGTTTGCCCTGAGGCTTACAAATCAAGAGATAATTATTGGTCCAAAGGAAAACAGTATGTGCACTGGGGAAATCTGTGCTACTCTCAACTGCTGCTATTCTCCAGCCTTTTCACAGTTCCAGTTCAGATGGGTGCTTGAGCCCAGAACTCGCTTTTCTAGCTCTGGTCTGAAAGGGAATTTGGTTTGCAAATGGAAAGGACAATTGGATTCATAAGCCATAGTCACTTATCAGACACTTACTACAATCTCATGTGCTTTCCATCTTTATCCTTACTATAATTCAAGGGGGTGAATATTATCCTTCCTCTTTTAAAGATGCCTACTAACTCTTAGGGACTGCTCTTAACTGATTCAACATCCTTCTGGTGGGGAGAGGATGCCTGGGAAAAGCAAATGAAAGGACTGTAAAAGGGAAAAGGCTAATTCCAAAGAACAGAGGGCTGGCCCTCCAGGTGTCTTCTTGGTGAGCATCTTGGTGAGCATCTTGGTGAGCTCCCTGCCAGAGGAGCCCGGTATAGGTTTACTCAACAACTCAACATATAATTAAGACAACCCTGTGATCTTGCCAAGATGCTCTTATCTGTTGCCATGGCACTATTGGTCCTGAGGCAACTTTAATAAAATCAAGATGGCACTGACTTGTAGAAGCTTGGGAAATTTCACTGTGGCTGTGAGGTTTGGCTAGAGTCTGTGGAACTAGGGCATAGCTGTTTCCACTTCAACTCCAAAGGAGAGCTCTAGACAAGAAAGAAAGTCCCTTCCCCTAGTGCAGAGTTTTGCAATCTCTTCAATAGTTCACCCCACTCTCTGCCTCCAGATACCTACAAATCCACACCAAATGGCTGGGTTTGGAGTAACGTTTCTAAAAGACATGTGAAAACTCAGTCATATAAGGCTGGATGATTATCCTGAGGGATCATCTCCTCCATGCTCCTTCTTGAAAGCTTTTAGCATTTCTTTTTTATTTGGTCTACTCTCTGTCTGCAAACATGAATGTTGTCTTTATTCATCATCTTGACTGCAATGGCACTGTTGGTTCCTCTACCAGCATTGATAGATTAGACAACATAAAAATTTCATATGTAAGTGTGTCAACTCTGTAAATATGAGAACTATAACATTCTATCATAATGGAGAAGATTTGACTTTTATTACCACTATTCCAAGCAGGGGTGACACTACCAGTTCCAAGATTCTAAATAAAGATGCCTCAACACATGGAAATAAACACCCTGGACCAGAGGAAATTAAAGCACAAGAAGAAAATCAGGTCAAAATAGGAACAATGAAATTATACGCACTATATAGGGTGAGTGTATTTGCCATAAGTGATTCTAAAACTTGGTTTCAAGCTTTATGAAAATCAAAAAAAGGCGTGACTACCAACATATATGTTTGTAATTATCTGAAATAAGAAGGTATTCCAAATCATCAAAGGAGACAAAAACATACTCTTCTATTTTCTAAACAAAATTTCTAAAAAATTATTAAGTGATTTTTATATTGGACTCTGAGAATATAAGCTAAAGTAAAAAGAAGTTGAGTAAATGTAGCACTAGTGAAGGAATTTTTGGTCATTGGGTTTATTGGAGGGTGAAGTTTAAGCAACCATTTGTGGAAAATCTTCCCTAAGCATGAAAGAAAGATTGATTGAAAGTGAAAGAACGTTGGACTAGAAATCAAAATCCCAGGTTTGAATTTTAGTTCTGTAGGTAGCAATGTGTGACCTTAATTAAATCATTGCCTTTGTTTACTCAATTGTTTTCTATGTGTGTTACAATATAAATGCCACATAGGTTTTGCTCACTTCTATACCTCTGGCACCAGAAAAGTGCCTGGCACATAATAAATGTGCAATAAATATTTGTTAATACATTTGTTGAATGGGTGAAACAGCACAAGAGTTACAAATAAAAAGATTTGAGGAATATAAAATATCTTACAAATATGGGGGTAAGTGATGGTAGAATTAGAACATCATTATCTTATTTTCACATGTAGGCTGCTTGGGCTACTATAACAAAATCCTGCAGACTAGGTAGCTTTAACAACAGAAATTTATTTCTTACAGTTCCGAAGGCTGCAAAATTCAAGATTAAGGCTCTTGAAGAGTTTGGTTTCTGGCGAGAACCCTTCATGGTTTTCAGGAAGAACTCTGGTGCCTTTTACAAGAACACAAATCCTATCATATCCAGGCTCTGCCTTTATGACCTCATTTAACCTTAATTACTTCTTGATAGGCCCTGTCACCAAATACAATCAGTTAGAGAGTTAGGGCTTCAGCGTATGAATTTGGCAGAGTGCACAACTCAGTGCATAGCACTAGTAATGCCAAAGAGAACTAATTCAACGACAGCCTGGTAGCTTAGCAAATGGAAACATAAGTAGCCCAATGTCATTTCTCAAATGAGGCAGGATAAAGAATAATACAGACAATAAAAATAGAATTGCATGGTATTCTAAATTATATTAAGAAACTCAATTTTAATTATTAAACACCAAATACAGGTTCTTAGTCAAAATTCTTTTTAACTCAGGTTGTATACTATATAATTAGAAGAGACACATGATTATCTCATGGTAATAAAACATTTATAAGAGGGAGAATATATAATTCTAGCTTTGTTTTCTCATTGCTCAATGTTGAAATCCTTCAATGGTTAGCATATTTTGAAATTTAGAAAATGTTCTGAAAATTAAATGGGGCCATAAAGTCAAAACAGGAAAAGCCACCAATGCCAAGCCAAAACATTTGAAAGTTATGAAAAGCAAAAAGCATTAGAAAAGATGAAAAATGATCCTGAATCTTTCTGCCAATCAGCATAATTTCCAAAGTAATTGCAAATCATAAGACCTATCAAAACCCTTGGTCAATTCTATTACTTACACTCTCAGCAACAGAGATGCCCATTCCTTACTTTTTAAAAATGCTTTCCTTTTTCATTTGGTTTATGAGCCACAGTAGTGTTCTATTTTTCCTATTTCTCTTTCTTTTTAAATCAACACTCTTTCTATATATGCTCTTCCACTCAGAGGCTGTAAATACCAGCAATCCACATTGCTTCTCATGGTTATATCTGAAGCTCTAACCTCTCCTTTGAGGCCTAGTGTTACATTCCCAAATTCTCATTCAATACTTCTGTTTGGTTCTCCAATAGACATCCACATTTAGCAAGCTCCAAACTTATTCTTGAGTGCAACACAAGTCACCCAGTTGTTGAGGCCCACAGCCTCAATGCCACACTTGGTCTCTCCCGCAAGCAAGTTCTTCAAACAGGCCTTGCATTGGCCACCTCTTATCTGGACTTTGGCAGTCGTCTCCTGGTTGGTCCCCTGGGTCCACTCCAGCTTCCTAGTTTTCCTGCCCTTCCCCACACAGATTACAGGGCCCAGAAACTTGTTGGCCCTGAGGTCATAGAAGGAAGTGAACTGGGATGTGACTCGCCAGGTCATGGTGACCTTGGAGATAGTCAGAATAGAGAACAACCGTCCCATACCCAAGATGCCCTGATCTTCTACATACAATTTTGTTTCTCCTAAACAATGAAGGGAGACATAAAGATGCTTAAATTGCCATCGTTATTTGCCCTTTTTATGTGCTTTTGCTGACAATGACCTCTGTGGGTCACACATTTCCTTGGAATTCTTAACCTCTTAGTGGCTACATTCCCCATGCAGAAAATAGATTTGTTGATATTCCCTTTTTCTTAAGATTGATGGGAGCATTAAATGAGATGAAGCATAACAGAGTGCCTACTTCAACTCATGCTGAAGGATTATTTCTAGTTATGTTATTATTTTTTTAGATCAGTTCCTATGGAGGTGTTCAGCCTCAAGTCACACATGTGGATGTAATAGTTTAACTCCCAAGACTAATTTAGTACTCTCATCTCCAAGTGTTTGTCTTTCTCCCTTCGTATTCCAGGCACCCAACCAATTATTAATACATGTCATCTGCCTCCACCAGTGTATGATCAAATTACCAAAGTATTTAAAAAGATAGTAAAATAAAGGACACCTTTTAGCCCCCAAACAAGAAACAATCTCAGAATAGAGATCAGGCTTGTGAGTGGAACACATTGGCCTTGACATTTCTATATTAGATAACTATGATCCATTTGTGTGACATTTCCCAGAACCAAGAAGGCTACACCACAGCTAGGATTTCTCTCCTTATTTTTCAAAAGACATATCTTAAGTAGGGAACCATCTTAGAAATGTCAGCTTTTAGTTCCTACTTTGGCCTTTTCACCGATGTTTTCAAGATCTTAAGGTTGGATTCCAGCTGCAACAAAAGCTTCAGGCATTAGTGGTTCCCTGGGCCCAGTGGTCTCTGGAGGAAGGTAGGTGTTTCCCAAGTCTCCAAATCAGGGACAGAACCCTAGGAATCTGCAGCAGCAGGACTTCTTCCTCCTTCTTCATCTCTATTCAGAGATTTCTGCATGCAAGAATTCCTGGTTCTTTTTTCTTATTGTTTCTCTACCAACTGCCTTTATTTTTTTCCGGCTTTACGGAGGTACAGCTAACAAATAATTTTTCAGGTATGCAGCATGATGTTGCAATACATGTATTTGTTGTGAAATGATTACCACCATCAAACTAATTGACATATCCATCATTTCACATCTCACAGTTTCATATTTTTATGTGTTGTGCGACTATTTAAGATCTAGCCTCAGAAAAATTCAAGCACATAATACATTTTTCTTTTTTCTTTCTTTCCTTTTTTTTTTTTTTTTTTTGAGACAGGGTCTCAGTCTGTCATCCCATCTGGAGGGCAGTGGTACAATCATGGCTTACTGCAGCCTCGACCTCCTGGGCTCCAGCAGTCCTCCTGCCTCAGCCTCCTGGGTAGTTGAGCCCACAGATGTACGCCACCACACGTGAATAATTTTTTAAAAAATATTTTTGTAAATTTGGGGTTTCACTATGCTGCTCAGGCTTGTCTCGAACTCCTGGCCTTAAGCAATCCTCCTGCCTTGGCCTCCCAAAGTGCTGGGAGTACAGGCATGAGCCACATGATTCTTAACTATGGTCACCCAGATCTCCAGAACTTATTCATCTTATAACTGAAAGTTTATATCCTTGACCAATATCTTGCCAATCCCCAACACCAACGTTCAGCAACCACCATTCTGTTTGGTTTCTATGACTTCAACTTTTTTAGATTCCACACATAAGTGAGATCATGCAGTATTTATTTTTCTGGGTCTGACTTATTTCCCTAAGCATAATTCCCTCCAGGTTCATCCATGTTGTCACAAATGTCAAGATTTCCTTCTTTTTAAAGGTGGCTAGTATTCCTTTGTGTGTATATAACACATGTCCTTTATCTATTTAGCATTGCACATAGGAGTACAGATATATCTTTGAGACTCAAGTTTCATTTTTTTTCAGATATATACCTAGAAATGGGATTTGTGGGTTATATGGTATTTTTATTTTTAATTTTTTGAGGAACTTTCATACTATTTTCCATAATGGTTGCACGAATTTGCACTTCTACCAACAGTGTACAAGGGTTCCTTATTCTCTATATACTCATATGTATAACAAAATGTAGAGTATTTCTCTATATACTCGTATGTAAAGTATTTATCAGACGTGAAAACTTTAGTTTCATTATAATGCTGCTTGTGTTGGTAGTGTGTAGTAAATAAAGTGAATTGGTGGTTGGAAGTAGAAAGTGGAAGATATACTTTTCCAGCAAAGATTTGGGATGGAGAGGAGGCTGCAGGAACACATCCTCCACTCTGGCGTGGAATGGAGGGGTTCTCAAATCTGAGTCAGGAGGTCTTCCATGGGATGCATGGCCCTGGGTGTAGGGAAACTGTGTCCTCAAGGCTTTATGTCTTTAGTTTCCACGGGGCCAGGCAGGCTCTGGAAAGTCAGGTCAATCTGCAAGGAGCATCAATGTCTCTGAGGCATATAATCAAAAAGGCTTTCAGTTGTCAAAGGAAGGCGAGAAAGGAGGGATGAATGCAGACTGGCATAGTCAAGGGAGGGTCAACAGCAAGAAGAGCTTAAGCCATCTTTAAAAAATAACAAAGCTCAGCCTGGCATGGTGGCTCATGCCTGTAATCCCAGCACTTTGGGAGGCCGAGGTGGGTGGATCACCTGAGGTCAAGAGTTCGAGACCAGCCTGGCCAACATGGTGAAACCCTGTCTCTACTAAAAATACAAAAATTAGCAGGGCATGGTGGCACAAATCTGTAATCCCAGCTACTTGGGAGGCTGAGACAGGAGAATCTCTTGAACTGGAGATGCGGAGGTTGCAGTGAGTTGAGATAGCACCACTGCACTCCAGTCTGGGCAACAGAGTAAGACTCTGAGTCCAAAAAAAAAAAAAAGAAAAGATAAAAGAAAAAAGTAACAAAGCTAATTGCAGCAACTTCTTAATGGAGCAAATATTCATTTATTGTCTGCCAGGTAGCTGTTTGTGTTTTTAGAAACTTCACCATAATTCCCCATAATCCTATGAGAAAAATGCTATTATATTCCAATAACTATTATTACTATTATATTATTATTATGGGAATAATGGTAGAATTTAATTAGACGCTCAATCTCAGAGGATGTTTTAGAGGGTCGAATGGGCTAACAGGGATATAAAGTATTCAGATGTGTTCCTGACCATCTGGCTAAGTCCTACACAGGTCTTCACAGGCCCTCCATTATTCTCTTTCTTCTAACCCTGGTGAGGTTAGGGAACTTTGCTGAAAGTCACATAGAAAGTAAGTGGAGGAGTAGCTTCCACATTCTATTTTAACGTGTTGCTGACTGAGAAAGTTAGATCTACACAAAGGGGCCGATGACATTTATGTGCTCCCTAAGCCTGGAGATCTGAGAAATGAAGGCTTGCAGATCTGTCTCATGCTGTGCTGCACATCTTCTCCTGCATATGGAATTCTGATTGTGCATTTCAGCTTGGGAGCCTCCTTCTTTCTGCACAGAGAGAGCCCATCAGCACCATTGCTCAATGTGGGCTCAGCCCAGCCTTGGAAGCTGACCAAGTAAACAGCCAGTTTAAACATGACTGGAAATACTTCTACCTAAAGAGAGATGAACATATAAAAAGAGAGGCTGCAAAAGTTGGGAACAATATGATTCAGGGTATATTTTAGCATAGAGAATCTGTGGCCCTCACCAGACTACCCAGGAATCCACGTTGTCATGTAAATAAAGTGTGTGGCTTCATTTTGTCCCCGACAGCATGGTGGTGTTAGCAGTCCCACGTTATAAAGGAGGGAATAGGTCACGTGAATGTGAGCGACCTGCTCTTGGGTCTTCTACTCTGGGTAACCTCTCACTACTTCCCCAGTCCGCAGCCCTGGGGTTTCCATTTGGCACTACCTGGGTCCTGGCCCATCCTGGGAATAACTTCCTTTACTAGGCACCGTGGCCATTTCAACCAGGTGTCACGGCAGTGTCATCTGGCAATGGGATTTTATTTTTAGGATACCACTTGGGCACTTCTTGGACATCATTGTGGCATCCACTGGAGGACATTGCTCCTCTTGGTTGCTATTTTCTTGTGTGCTGGAACCTTCTAGATGCCGGAGCTGCATTTACTTCAGGGTCAAGAAAGCATTCGTTCACCCTTTACATGTTAGATCTTCATCATTCTGGGTTCCAAAGGCAGTGCTGATGGGTGCCCTAATGTGCCAGAGGGCTCAAGAAAGTTGCCAGAAGTTCTTTGAGTTCATAACCACACCCGCCCTCTCCTTGGCATCCAAACATAAACCTTTTTGGCAAGGGTATCCAGGCTATGGTCATACCTGTGTAGCAGTTACCCCATAGGAACTCAAAATCATTGCTCCCATCTAATAACTGATGTTATTTAACTGGGTCAACTGACCTTTTAAAGCTTATTTTACGTTAAAGAGCCTCTCAGTCTCTCCTAACCATAGATTTCCACTACACCCACCCCACGCTATTTGTCAAATACGTCCAGACATGTCACATTCAGCTGGACAAGAAATAGATTGAGGATGTCGGTGGCAACGGTGATGATGATGACAGAAAACAATGTATCACCTTCAGCTAAGTATGCGCTGAGTTCCAGATACATCTGCCAAACCTTTTACATCATCTGATTTCATCTTCACAGATGAAATCTTCCTTATGATTAAGGAAGCTGAGTTTTAGCAAAGGTAGATAATTCGTTCAAGGTCCCATAGCTTGTGGCTTAGGCACCCATGGTTTATGTGACTCTCCCCTACTTTCTGCTGTAGATATTTGTGTGTGGATAGATGTGTGTGTATGTGTTTATATAAATAGATAACTAGATATCCATTTGTACAGGTGTACATTGGATTTGTTGGACCCTGTATTACACTTTCTCTGTCCTTTTCTGGGACCAAATAGATTTAATTGTAATAACTTCATGGCAAATTATAATTTATGAATATAGTAGGGTTCTTTCCTCTCTTGTTTTCCTTTCCAAACTTCTTTAAGAGGGTCTTTCCATAGTTGTCGTCTGACTTTGCCCAGTTAGTCTCCCATATTAACTTTGGAGTCATTTTGCCAAAGAGCAGTCTTTCCTACTTACACGCATTATTCTCTGTCACCCTATCCTAGTCACTGCCTTCTTGGTTCTTATTGTAACTATACATCTATATGTTTGCCCACTTTTTATTCTGTATGTCCCCTACTGGACTAGAAGCTCCATTAGGGGAAGATCTGTGCTTGATTTGTCTGTTTGGCCAGTGTTTAGTACCATGCCTGTCATGTAGTGTAGAGACTCAACAAATGTTTGTGCAATAAGTGAATGAACATACTTTTGAGTAAATTAATTTGGGAAGAAATTAATATGTTTAAAATATTTGGCATTCCAACTTAGAAGCAAGACATAACCACTGGTAATTGACTTTTATATTTTTCAGTAATACTTTATTTTTCTTAATATAGATTCTATTTGCATTTCTTAGTATGGTTATGCTTGCATATGCACTTATACATATATATATATGTATATACTTATATGAGTATACTATTTCTCCCTTCTCAATCTTTGTTTCTGTTTCTGTCACTGCCTTTCTCTCTGCCTGTCTGTCTGTATCAGTTTATGTATATGTGTGTGCGTCTGTCTGTCTCTGTTTTGCAATTAACAACGGGCTATGTTCCATCTATATTTTCTAAGGTAAGTACTTTTTGTAAGAAGTCTTTGTTTCCCAGCATGACTCCGGCCACATCTTTGGTTGTTTCAATATTTTAAGTCCTTCCAATGCCAAAGTTTTTAAATTTGTAGGCTCCCCTTTTGCGTGCTACTCACAGATACCGATCTTCTGCACGTTTTCCTCTCTGAGTCATTTACAAGTTACGAGTTACAAGCATACCATTATTTCTTTTTTCTTAAAAAATAAAAGGAAAAAAGCCCCTATTATTCCTATAAACTCCTCCAGCAGCCACCTCATTTATCTGTTTATCCTTTAGAGCAAAACCTCTCAAAAGAATATTTGTTACTCACCATTCCATCATTCCCTTCTTCCAGTATCCTTGGACCCTGGCCACTCATGTTTTACTTCCCACTGGAGATGCTTCTCTTGAGGTCAGCAGTGACCTTTGTGGTGAGGAATCCCATGATCATTCTTCATGCTCCTGGTAGCTGCATCTGTCATGCCTGATCACTGCCTTATTCTTTGTATTATTATTATTATTATTGTATTGTGGTAGAAACACTCAATTTGAGATCTACCTTTGTAAAAAATGGTTAAGTGTACAACATGGTATTGGTAACTATAGGCACAATGTTGTATCACAGACACATTCATCTTGTGTAACTTAAATTTTATCCCCATCAAACATCAACCCTCCATTTCCCCTCCCCAGCCCCTGGGTACCCTAATTCAGTTCTCTGCTTCTGTGAGCTTGATGATTTTAGATTCTTATGTAACTGGCTATCTCTGTCCCTTTTGTGCTGCTATAACAGAATACTTGAGACTGGTTAATTTACAAAGAAAAAAAATTTATTTATCACAGCTCTGGGGAAGTCCAAGATCCAGGTGCTGGCCTTTTTTGCTGTGTCCTTACACGGTGGAAGGCAGAATGGCAAGAGAGAATGAATTCCCTCTGTCAAGCCCCTTTCTAAGAGCCCCTAATCCCACTTATGAGGGAGGAGTGTGCATGACCTAGTCTCTCACTCTCTCTCTCTCTCTCTCTCTCACACACACACACACACACACACACACACAGTCTCATCTCTTAATATTATTGCATTAGCAACATCTGAATTTTGGAGAGGACACACTCAAAGCATAGAACAGGCAACCCCACTTCTGTATATTTATTCAAAAGAATTAAAATCAAGGCCTGCACACCCATGTTCACTGCAGCATTTTTCACAATAGTCAAGAGGTGAAAATAAGCAAAATGTTCATCAACAGATAAATGGATAAGGAATTTGTGGTATATACATGTAATAGAATGTTATTCAGCCTTAAAAGCAGAAGAAATCCTGCCCTATATGACAACATGGGTGAACTTTGTTGTTTATCCATGTAAGTGATATTATGCTGAGTGAAGTAAGCCAGTCACTGAAGGACAGCCTCATTCTTGAAACACTGCATTTTAATCTTGCCTTTGTTTAAGCCACTCTGCCTCTCTTCAATGGCCTTTTCTGGTTCTTCTCGTCTTGCTGATCTCCAAATCTTTACTTTTTAAATTCTAGTTCTCAGACCTTTCCTCCTCTCTCCACACTGACTTCCTAGCTGACGGCTTCCACTTTCAAGACTTCAAAAGTCCAAATATGTCTCTCCAGGCTTAATATCTCCTTTGAATTCCCGACCTTAGACTTCCCCTCTGACATCTCCAGTTAGGTACATGTTTGACAACGCACACTTAACATGTCCAGAGACAAGTCCTTATTTTTTCCCAACACACAGAGTTCTCAACTAGTCTTCTCCATTTTCAGTAAACAGAAGACCCATTTCTTCCAGTTGCTCATGCCCACAGTTTGGAAGCATTCTTGACTTCTCTCTTTCTCTGAAGCCCACGTCTTATCTGTTAGACATTCCTGTGTATTTCTCCATCAGTAACTTTTCCAATTTGGCCACATCCCACTCTTCTCCCACCTCATTACATGGAGAGATGCCATGGACATGTCTCACCCAGGCTATTGCAAAAAGTTCCACGTTGATGTCTCCATTTCCCCACTTGTTCCCCTGCAGCCTGTCCCTCACACAACAGACAGAGCAATGCTTTTTTATGTTCCATCATGCATTTTGTAGAATGTCCCTTAATTTAAGTTTTGCATAAAGGCACAAAAGGTTATGCATCTTTGGCAGGAGTACCACAGGATCTATGTGCCCTTCCCAGTGCATCACATCAGGAGGTACATGACTTTGATATACCTCAGGATGGGTGAGGTTGACTTTGATCATGTGGTTCAGATAGTGTTGGATGGACTTCCCTAGTAAAGTTACTATCTATCTATCTGTCTGTCATTAATGTACGTCTTGGGGAGGGAATACTTTGAGACTAGGCAAATCCTCTTTTTCCTCACATTTTTACCTATGAATTTTAACATCCATCCATTTATAATAATTATTACTGAGCTGTGTGCCTGATGATGATTTACCGTATCCTTCTTTCCCACTACATTTTTAAATTAGAGATGTAGCATAGAGCTGTTTCTTTCCTTTTTACTTACTTGATTGTTTATTAACTTAAGTACGAACTTGTGGGTGTTTATTCTACGGATTAGAATCCTCCATTGTGATGACTTTTTTGCTCTAATTGTTCCAGTTTTGACCATTAGAAGCTCTTTCAGATTGGCCACCATATTCTTTCAACAAGTCCCATTATTTTGAGGGTACTTCTTTACTTTCTGGTACTACAAAGTATTCTTGGCTTGCAGTGTATTTTCCTGGCCCTAACTCTAGAACAAAAACCTTCTTTGAGAAGCTGTGCTTCCTTTTCTTGATAAATTGTATTTAAAAACAAAGACTTAACATTAGATGCCATGCTTCTGTCATGTCATTGCTTCTAGTCTCTTTCAGCAGACAAATCTAGAAAATACATATAATGTATGCACACCAACCCACCATTGCACACATCTCTGTATTTTGGTATTAATTTATCTGTATATGTATGAGTAAGTCCCTGATTGTAATTTAACTCTGCAAAGTGTATTTTAACTTTTTCATTTTCTTTTTGTTAAAGTTTCTTTCTCCAAAAGTGAGAAACTCGGTTGTCATTATCTATATTTTATTGACTTATTTGTTCAATATTGGCACATATATAAAGTAGTTTCAGAATTGCTAACTGATAAATAATCCTGTGGTCCTATGGAAAGTACTTTAACTCAGTTATAGCATTTTTGTGCAGTTTTTTTGTTTTGTTTTGTTTTTACCCTCACAGTATCCAGTCAAGGTACTGTTTCCCATAGTTGTTTGTGTTAGCTCTTTTCTTCCCCACTCCCTGAAGGGTTGTTATTCATTTACACACAGTGGGTCCATTTGTGACTGTTGGTGTTCCAGTTTTGGTTACACCACATCCTGGTTGGTTTTGTTTGTTTACGTTTTGGGTATGTGAAGGACGTGTGATACATCACTATAATTCTAAGAGTCCGAGATACACCAAAAACAATTAACTCCTTCCTCATATCTGCTACTCTGTTCCCACTCTCACTCATTAAACAGTATATTTTTTCCACATTTGTCTTGCTCATCGCTTACATGTAACTAATCTCTTTAGATCCTGATTTATTAGTTCTGTATTATTTTTTGCACAAATAAACAGATCTGAGTACATTTTCTTATATGCTCTTCTTTCTAACCTGAAGGATGGCATGCCATAGATAAGCTTTTGGGCTTCACTGTTCTCATTCACAATATCTCTTGTGTAATGATTACTCTATATCAATTCAGTTATCTGTCCCATTCATTTTTATAGCTAGATAATACTCCATCTTGTGGAATATTACCAGAGTTTTTTCAACCCCTCTTTTGTATGTGGGCATTCAAGTTGTTTTATAATCTTGCAGTTACAAATAAAACTGCAATAAACAAACTTGTGCATATTTCTTTTAATATTTTGAAGACATACCTTCAGGGCAAATTCCTAAAAGGGAAATAGGGAAGTTGAAGGGTAGCCTATATATTTTTTGTTAGTTATTGCCTAGTTTGCCTTAGAATTTGCATTCCCATCTGTCATGTGTAAGAGTTAGTGTGTGCCCCTAGTACAATAAAATGTATTATATTTTCTTTTTAACCTTCGCCAGTCTGATAAGTGAGAAGTTTTATCTGTGTTGTTTTGATTTGAATTTGTCTAATTATGAATGTGAACATTTTTTTCGTATGTCAAACAACTGCTTTTCTATCTTGATTGTGAATCATCTGTTCATTTCTTTTTCTATTTTCTACGAAGATTTTTGTACTTTTTCAATTTTAAAGAGTTCTTTACAGATCAGGGATATTAACCTGTTACCAATGTTTTCTTCTAGTTTGTCTATACCTTTCCTTCTTTTCATTGTCTTTCTCCAGCCTAGGTGTCAGTGTTATACTTGCTTTGCAAATGGATTTAGGAAGTTCTCTCCCTTCCTTCCTTCTTCCTTCTTTCTTTCTTTCTTTCTTTCTTTCTTTCTTTCTTTCTTTCTTTCTTTCTTTCTTTCTTTCTTTCTTTCTTTCTTCTTTCTTTCTTTCTTTCTTTCTTCTTTCTTTCTTTCTTTCTTTTTCTTTCTTTCTTTCTCTTTCTTTTCTTTCTTTCTCTTTCTCTTTCTTTTTCTCTTTCTTTCTTTCCTTCCTTCCTTCCTTCCTTCCTTCCTTCCTTCCTTCCTTCCTTCCTTCCTTCCTTCCTTTCTTCCTTGTCTCACTCTGTCACCCAGGCTGGAGTGCAGTGGCACAATCTCAGTTCACTGCAATGTCCATCTGTCGGGTTCAAGTGATTCTCCCACCTCAACCTCTCCAGATGCTGGGATTACAGGCATCAGCGACTGCACCTGGCCAGGAAGTCAGGAAATTTTTCCTTTCTTTTAATGCTCTGGGATAATTTATAGAGCATCAGGACTACCTGGCCTCTGAAGGATTGACAGAAGTTCCCTGTGAAACTATTTGGGCCCAGTGCTTTTTCAGTGGTAGTTTCTTCATATCTTTCTTAATTTCTTCTATGGAAATCATTCCGTATAAGCTTTCTCACTCTAATGGAAACATTTTGGTAATTTATATTTTCCTAAGAAATTTTCCATTTCATTTATGTTTTCTAGTTTCTTTGCATAAAGTTCTGCAAATTAGTCTGATTACCATTGTTGTTTTATTTTTATTTTTTCTGTTGTTGTTTTATTTTTATTTTTTAAGTTCTGCTCTTTCAGTGATTATTTTCCTCCTGTCATTTGTTTTTGAGTTTGTGATTTCCCCCTTTGCTTCTCAATTAAGTTAGGTAGTTGTGTGTCTATTTTGTTAATTTATAAAACATAATTTTAGTTTAATAATTCTTTTTTAGTTTAATAATTCTGTTTCCTAATTAATTTTTGCTTTTTTTCTTTATTATTTCATTACTTGAGTCTTCTTTTGAATTATTTGGTTATTCTTTTCTTGTTTTTTTGAAGTGGATTTTAATTCACTTATTTTTATTCTTTCATTTTTATTGATAAAAAGTTTTTATATATTTACATAATTTTAAATTATCATTATTTTAAATTTCGAGACAAATTCTCACTCCCTCAGGCTGGAGGGCAGTGGCATGACCATAGCTCACTGTAGCTTCAAATTCCTGGGCACAAGTGATCCTTCTGTGTCAGCCTCCTAAGTAGCTGGGACTATCGGCACATGCCACCACAACTGGCTAATTAAAAACAATATATTTTTTGTAGAGAAAAAGTCTTGCTGGATCTGGCCTCAAACTCTGGAGCTCAAGTGATTCTCCTGCCTCCCAAAGTGCTGAGATTAAAGGCATGAGCCACCATGCCTGGCCAGGGTGCCGCTTTAAGGCAGGAAGTTTGTGGTGACTGCTCGTGCAGTCATAGAAAACAAATACATGTTTTAATACTTGGAAGTGAGTTACTGAAAACATGTGAGTAGCTTTCGTACTGGACGGTGGGCAGAAGATGGAAGAATTTGGCATAGCATGTTAGAGAAAACCCAGATTTCTGTGATCAGACTGTCGGTAGGAATCTCAACTTTGAATACACTACCAGCGACGGCTCAGAAGGAAATGAGGTCTGTGATACTGCATATTGGAGGAAGGGGTTCTTTGTTATATGGTAGCAGAAACCTTTGCAAAACTGTGTTCTGAATTTATGTGAAAAGCAGGAGATATAAGCAATGAATTTGGATATACATCTAAGAGATTTGTAAGCAAAATGTTGAAAGTGCTGCCTGGTTTCTTTTTGCTGCTTACTGTAAGATGCAAGAAGAGAAAGATAAATCGAGGGAAGAACATTAAACAAAAAAGAACAAGAACCAGATGATTTTTGATAATTCTTAGCTCCTCCAGATGGCACAAAATCTTTAAAGTGAGAAATAACTGCTGAAACCTTTCATCAAGAAAAGGCTGAGTTTATGTGAGTGTAAATGTTTTTGCTAAAACTTTAAAGGTCGGGTGTGGTGGCTCATGACTCTAATCCCAGCACTTTGGGAGGCCGAGGTCGGTAGATCTCTTGAGCCCAGGAGTTTGCGACCAGCCTGGACAACGTGGTGAAACCATGTGTTTATTAAAAATTCAAAAATTAGCTGGATATGGTGGTATGCACCTGTGGTCCCAGCCACCTGGGAGGCTGAGGCAGGAGGATTGCTTAAGCCTAGGAGGTGGAGGCTGCACTGAGCTATAATCCTGACACTGCACTCCAGCCTGGGTGACAGAGCAAGACCGGGTCTCAATAAATAAAATAAAATAAAATAAAATAAAATAAAAATGTTAGAAAGATCAAAAGATTAGTGTATTCACTCACACAAAGGACCTTTTTAAGAGATTAAGGACGTGATCCTCTTAGGAGATTTAATAACCTCGTCTCTTAATTACCTCAGCAGGCACCAAAGATTGTGTAAGGATTATCTTTTTTTTTTTTTCTATTTTTTTTTTTTTTTGTTTGTTTTGAGGCAGAGTCTTGCTCTGTCACCCAGGCTGGAATGCAGTGGTGCGATCTCGGCTCACTGCAAACTCCACCGCCAGCGTTCACGCCATTCTCCTGCCTCAGCCTCCCGAGTAGCTGGGACTACAGATGCCCACCACCACGCCTGGCTAATTTTTCGTATTTTTAGTAGAGATGGGGTTTCACCGTGTTAGCCAGGATGGTCTCGATCTCCTGACCTCGTGATCCACCAGCCTTGGCCTCCCAAAGTGCTGGGATTACAGGTGTGAGCCACCGCGCCCAACTGAGTAAGGATTATCTTGAAAAAAATTGTGAATGTGGTTTTTGTTTAATGGAGTATAATCCATGGAAAACCTACAAAATTCTTTAGAATATTGTTTCATCAGTAACACAGCCAGCTTAAACTACAAGGGACAGAGACAGAGAGCAAAAGGGAGGAGGCAGCTGGACTTCTAAAACTCTACTAGCAGGAGGTAGGCTAATAAAACTCTTCAGCAAAAAGCACACACTACCTTTTATAGAGAATGGGACCAAGAGCCCAGAGGGCAGAGCTGAGAGCTAGAAAGAATTATTCTCAGGCTCTGAAACTTAGTCAAGAACTCCCATTTTTTCTAGTTGGATTTCAGAACTATTTTGGACTAGGGAACCCCTTTTTATCATTGTATTTATTAAACCGGAAGGTCTTTAGCTTTTATGCTATGCCAGCGTATGTTGAGAGTTTTGAGAACCTGGGAACTGTCTCTTGTTTTACGTGTCAACAGATGGGAAGGACTTGTGTTTCAAGAGCTGTACTTAATGGATTATACCCAGGAGCCTTGTGCAAATTGGATTGAGATGATAACAATCATAAGAATTTAGACTCTGAGCTGAGATGAAGAGATATAGATTAGATGATGAGATTTTGGTCATTTTGAGCTGTTGCAGTAATGGAATCCAGATAACCCTTACTTTGCCTACTGACCCCGATACTGTGAGATAATAAATAAGCATTGATTGAAGCCAGTATGTTTGTGATAGTTTCCTATTCACAGTAGAAATCGAATACAAATATAGGCATACATTTTTCCACTGCTTCATGGTTGTTTTTCCCTGGGGAAATTTACCTACATTGATTTTTATGACATTTTGTTTTCTCATTTCCTGTACAGTTCTCTATGGACTTTTGTTCCTTTAAAAAAATATTGTGTATCTTATCAGGATCTAGTGTAACTAGTACGTGTAGCATATCATGGCTTTTCAATCAGTCTAGCAAAATACAGGTATCTTAGGGAGTCTTCTTGGTTTGTTTTGATGGTGGGGATGGGTTGAGAGTCCCCCGATTTGGAGTTGCCCTTTTTATCTTGCAGGATCGAAATTTGTCTTTGCTCCTTCACCACTTCATTGCCAATCGGCACATCTTCCTTCTTTTTTTTTTTTTTTTTTTTTTTTTTTGAGATAGAGTCTCACTCTGTCGCCCAGACTGGAGTGCAGTGGCACAATCTCGGCTCACTACAACCTCCGCCTCCCGTGTTCAAGCAATTCTCCTGCCTCAGCCTCCCGAGTAGCTGGGACTACAAGTATGCACCACCATGTCCAGCTAATTTTAACATTTTTAGTAAAGATGGTTTTCGCCATGTTGGCCAGGCTGGTCTCGATCTCCCGACCTCAAGTGATCCACCTGCCTAGGCCTCCTGAAGTGCTGGGATTACAGGAATAAGCCACCGCGTCCAGCCTCCTTCTTACTTTATAAGAAGAGATAGGCATGAAAATGTTAACAATGATTGTTTCTGAGGGATGGTTCTTACTATCATTTTTGCTTATTTTTATTTTAAAATTTGCCCACATGATCATGCTTTCATAATATAAAACCATTAATAGTAATAACAATAATAATACCAGCTACTAGTTATTATTGGCTATTTTTACCTGATGTATCAAGCAAAATACTTTCTGTAAATGATTTTATATATTCTGTGCAGCAATATTTTTTGGTAGGCATTATAATTGTCTTTTGAGCTTTGGTTAACTTAGCTAGATGTCAAAACTACAATTTGATATGTCATGAAACAAAACAAAATTTAGGTGGAAATTCTAGAAAATTTCATTGGGCAGAGG
This sequence comes from Papio anubis, assembly GCF_008728515.1. NCBI lineage: Eukaryota > Metazoa > Chordata > Mammalia > Primates > Cercopithecidae > Papio > Papio anubis. The sequence goes on along the minus strand of NC_044979.1, from coordinate 116,741,058 downwards.
GTCTTTTCTCTTTCTACTTATTCTTCTCCTTTTCCTTCTCCTTACTATATCTTCATTGTGTGACTAATACTTACTGAGAGCTTACAATGGTCCAGGCACTTCACATTCATGATCCTTTATAATGTTCCCCAAAGCCATATAGAATCAATGCATCATGATTAAATTTTTATAGTCAAAAAACTAGTTGACAGGACTATTAGGTAGAGGATCTGTATTTTGAGTGCAGATTTCTAGGCATTTCCAAGTATATTTGTAGTTATCATAAAAATTCTGTGTTTATAACTATTATTATCCTTTCCCCTTCTTTGTCCATGTGCAAAAGAAGAGTCTTAGAGACACAATTTATCCAAGAATGCTCAGTCATATGCAGATGGCAAGGATGTGAGCCCAGGTCATAGATGTGAAGAACTCTTTCCCCTGCACCATGGTTACAACTGTGCACAGTAGAAGAAGTGGATTATATAAACTAAGGTCTCAAACTGTTTTATGTTAAATGAGAGGCACTAGTGATCCTTGGCTGTACCCAATATTTTGTCTTATGACTTACAAACACTCTACTTAATTGACTGTGGATATGGTAAGTAATTTATCCACTCAATGAACCTCTTGGTCCCGTAAAACCAAATTATATTCAACTTTGGATAAGAAAATGTTTGATTAGGCTGAGTTTAACATTTCCTTTTCCTTAGTACATTCCACTCCTGGGTTGCTGTTACCACAGAATTTAAAAAAAAAAAAAAAAAAAAAGCTTTCTAAGCAGTTCATTGGTCTGGGTCAAACCCTGTCCTCAGCCTCACACCTGGGTCATGGCTCACATTGAACCGAAATGCTGAAGTCTACTTTGAGCAAAGAATTATTTACCACTGTTCTGAGTCCCCCTCTCCCCCAATGGCCTGAACAAGACCAAATTATGTTTTCAAGATAATATAAATCTTTCCCCCCTGTAAGATTGGTTAGGCACACACAATATTTCTTTACTTTTACTTTCGATGAAAGCATCACTGTCTTTTCTTTTAGGGAAAAATTCTCATATTGCCACTCCAGAAAGGTAAATGTGAAAACATGGATGCAGAGAGATGTTGACTTTGCAGCCAGGCCTGAGATGGAGCCTTACTGTGAGGTTTGACCCAGCTCCAAGCTAAGCTGCTGCAGTCCATGGTCTGTGTTACGGTTCCATGACTGTCTCCTGGTTACACTCCGGGTATGTGGCTTCTTCCTGAGGAGCACTCAGCTAACTATTAAAAGACTGCAAAAAGAACAGCCTAATTTCTGTGTGGTACTGAAGCGATATTTTAATCCTAAGTAAACAAGTATAAGGTTCAGTTATTGAATAATGGCCCAGCGATGTTATTACCTTGCCTCTCAAGCTCTTGAAACAATTCGTACTTTCTCAGCTCCTTTTAAAGTTACCAATGACTTCTATAAATATAAGTCAATCCAGAAATAGCTGGATGAATTTGTCTCAACACGTTCCTTTTCCTTGCAAACTTTGGTCTAGAACTTAAAAACATAGGAAAATATATAAACAATTTTCTAAACAATCCTGCTATAATCTCAAATTTAGTTTCATACATTAGAACTAAAGTGTATCAATCAAATATGAGAGATTAAAATAGTCTTTTGTTCAGTACTATGATATTATCCAGGTAAGTCACTAAAAATCTAAAAGCAGAAGCACATAATACTGAGAATGCTTCAATCTTTGTATTGAAGACAGGGGGGACTAAAGTTATGAAAAACAGGGACAAATGATGCTGAATCTGAAATTAGAAGACTTTTCGATTAAAACTAATAATGTAACAGCTAGATTTTGTGAGGACCATTTTATTCAATAGGTAACATTTATCTAGCAACTGATAGGTGCCCACCCTTGTGCTAGTTTCCAAGGGAACCGAAAACAGAACATACTTTCTGCCTTTTGTGTGTTTAGTTTCCTGAGACCTTGTGAGGAATACACACTCTGCACACATATATTCTGATGCATGTACCCACCTTAGCTTCACGGGATGGTCCCTCATCCAAATGCATTTGTTTCCAAATGGAGGATCATTCATGAAGAGATTTTACTGTGTTCCTAATGGACCTTTGAGAAGAATCCAGAGATTTATGTGGGCTTAACAACCTTGAGTTTCCTCTCTCAACATCCAAGACAAACATCTATCTATCAAGGTCACAGGTGTTGTTGCCACTGAAATACCACCTTCAGCATATTAAAGCTTCAATTTCCAAAATGTCTTTAGGTTTTAGGAGGAAATTCAATGACATTTCTTCCCTCACACAAGATAAATTAAAAGTTTTTGACAAACATTTGTTTTGGTGACTCTAGTCAGAACAATATATTGCCAAAACTTTAACAGAACCCATTTTAAGAACATATTTTCTGACACTACAAAAACAAACAAGGCCAGCAGTAACCATGAAAAGGAATTTCCTCATATTCGTCCTTTGGGAACAACCTGAAGAAAGTGGGGTGTCCGATTATATTGGGGTCCTAAGGACTTAGTTCAGATGATGTGAAAAGTCTCAGAACTATGTTCCCCTTCAAGGATTTACAGGGTTAGCTCCCTGTGAATGTCTCTGGAAGAAATAATGAGTTTTCACTGACTAACTTTTTTGAACTGGGAATGCAAAACTGTGAAGAGATGAGAGACATGTCATCCAGAAAGCATGATTGATGGCAGGAATTCTTACCAGAATGGAGCAATTCATTCCTAATATTAGAGCAAATTCCAGAGGAAGACACCTGTTGTTTGAAATTGTGCAGGTTACGTTTGTTCAGAAAATTCACTGACATGTTGTGAAAGTCTTTGATCTGCGTTCTCTGTGGGAAGTGTCCTTTCCAGGCCCAGTTCTCATTGGACTGATGAGTGAAGTCAACTCTATTTTGATTTCCCAGTTCTTATTGGTCCCTGAAGGGACACTAACCCATAAGGAATGCAGATCCACTGACACCTGTTTCTTCTCTTCATCCCTAGGCTTGGTAAAACAACTTTTCACTTTTGCAAGTCTCTGACAGTTTCATCTTATCTTAACCTTGCCCATACCTCTAACAAGTAGATCCTTTAATAAATTCTCCTCATTTGAACCTTTGGTGACCAGGTTTCTAACTTTGGAGATGAGGGAACTATTGGTTGTAACAACCAAAATAAAGAATGTCTGAGAAAGTTCATGTTAAAGATTAAATGAAAAGTTTCTCTTTTAACCTGTTGAATTTCTGGGAACTTCAGAGCACTTACTTGCAATTATTCAGTAGCAGTTTGTTTGTAGGGCTCCAAAGGTCAGGAGAGAGGTCCGTGAGAAAGATGTGTATTAGGGATTTATCAGTCATACAGAAAGGAGGTGAGATAGAGTTGATTGATGCAATTGTCTAGGAAAGTGTAAAGAACAGGAGAAAAAAATGGGCCAAGGGGCAGGAGCATTTGAATGACAGAGGAAGAAAGAAAAGTAACTCATAGAATCAAGAGTTACAGTTAAGAGTTTCAACAAGGAAGGAGATGTCAGAAGAGCTGCCAAAGAGAGATGCACTGCGATGTGGTTGGATAACTGCTCACGGGACAGGGGGAGGCTGTAGGGTTATTTGCAGCCTCAGGGATTCCATGCTCAGTGGGGGAATAGGAACAGAAACTGGACTTGTGTGCTGGGTGAGGCAAGTTGGAGACGGAGTCATGGCATTGGTGAGTGTAGTCAACTCTATGTCAGTTTCCATTATTCCAATCTTTCCACGTAAAGTTTGTGAGGTAGGATTCTCAGGACTCTATTTGTTTCCTGTGATTTTGGATTTACTCTGGTTGGTGTGACCATGGTCAGAGAGCCTGGAAGACATTTTGTGAGCAGATCATGAATACCCAGTGAAAACCTACTAGGTACTAGCCACTAAAAATGATGCTTTCCATTGCACTGTTGCTCCACTACATGAAAAGATTAATGCATACTACAATGTAACCCTCTCAGTTGTTCTTTCACAGGCTTTCTCCTTGAGATGACAGGCATCTGGATAAATGATAATTCACATCTTTTTCCTGATGTTTCAAATGTCTGGATGGATCATGCCATGTGGACAAAAATCTATATAATTAACCTGAATGTTCATATTTCATCATGTGATCTTGTTACACTAAAGGTAAAGCAATATAATGCTTCTAAATCTTGCCAAACGAATGCAATCATGTGCATCGGATAATTTTCATTAAGAAACAATAATAATTGTCCCTTAATGTACTGTTTTAAAAGCCTCTCTCACTAAAATTTAGAACACGTGTATCACATATGAAAAACTTTAAAACACCTTTGTAAGTAGTTATCCACTAAAGTAATGTCAAAGATTCAATTTATGTTTTATAGTCAATAAAAGTAGGTGTGCTAATTCATTTTGCTACCTGTGAATCTGGCTTGAAGCTACATTTGTAGGTTAATAAATACATTTATTTCAAAATGATGCTTTAATTGAGTCATCTGATTAAATTTTCATAACACAAAAGGTTGATGGTATTTGTTTCTATTTTATAAGCAGGAAACAATCACTAAATGAAAGTGCCAGGATTGCAACTTAGGTCTAACTCCAGAACTTCATTTTCTTTCCAACACATCACACCGTGACCTTGATGACAAGGCTCACAAATTGTTCTCGCTTTGCAGATGATGGATCTAGTGTGTGGTCTAACACATTTAGTGCCAGAGCCAGGATTCTGGCTTGGAACAAGAATTCTAACTGTTGGCTCTTTGAGCTCCACCGCTTTGACTGTTTTCAGACAGCAGATAGTGCACTGTGCTTGTACTTGAGGAGCTTATACTTGAACTGTACTTGGAAGGTGGATTAACTTTGTTAAGCAGAGGTGGCCTCTAGTTAGAACTATTTTTGACAGTGCAGCAATGGGCTTATAACTTAATAAAAATATTATGTAAACCCTATCAACTTTACTACTTGTAAGTACTATCAACAGCTAACTAAATTCTTGAAACACATGAAGCTTTTAGTCATAAGAAAGCACAGACTTTTAAACTCATAACTCAGGAAAGCATTAATGGCATTTTTATAGGAACAATATAGAAAATCATGGTATCTACTAAGTATCTGGGGGAAGGGAGAGAACATATAATGGTCTATATTCAAGAACACTGTCTTTAGTTTGATTGCAGTTCAGTCCCTTATTTCTGTTTGGTCAACATATGATTTATATGTTACAGTATGATCAAACATTGCATCAAAGTATAAAAGTATAATTTTCAAAAGTTAAAAAAGTTTTAGAGTGAGAAGAGTGAAAAGGTGTCAAGATTCCATTCAAATAATAAGAGAGTCACTAATTGAAAAAAAGAGGATTTAATGAGCATTTTCAAGATCTGAATATTTGTCATTTGGAAAAAATTAGAGTAAGATTGATAGGTTAGATATGAACTTATTGATATCCTACCAGACAGAAAAACCTTTAATGTTAAATTACATTCTTTGAGACCAGGAGTTCGAGACCAGCCTGGGCATCATGGTGAAACCTTGTCTCTACAAAAATATAAAAATTAGCTTGGTGTGGTGGTGCACACCTGTAGACCAAGCTACTTGGGAGGTTGAGGTAGGAGGACCACTTGAGCCCAGGATGTCAGGGCTACAGTGAGCCAAGATTGTGCCACTACACTCCAGCCTTGGCAACAGAGTGAGACCCTGACTCAGAAAAAAAAAAAAAAAAAAAATTTCCGTCCTAGGTAGAAATCTACAAATTGACTAACTTCACAGTGTCTGAGTTCCAATCAAACAGGAAATAGCAAAATTATGGCCAGCTACCATTTTCTGATCTCCAAGTTTTGGATGCTGCTTTCAAAGTCAAATCCTAAAACTATCTAATGGTCTATTTAATAATTTCGAGTATAATTACAGGGCCTGAATCTAATTAAATGAATGTTTATTTATGCAGCAAGCATGCCACTAAAAAGACTGAAATGATATGTCAAGTGTTTTAAATGTTGAAAATACTAACTTTTTATTATAAAACCGTTTCATTTTTTAGATCTTTAGACTCAGGCTAATATATATATATATGCATATATTTTAAAATTTGCCTCAAATAACCTTGATGATTTAAAGCAAAATATGTTTCTGATGGAAAACTACCATGATTTTTCATACATATAGAATTAAAAGCAGTAATAGTAATGTGATTCTTTGATTCTTGTCTCTGCAACTGAATATTTTAAACTGGAGCATATGAGCTACTCATTAAGGGTGTGCTGATGGATTTCTGAATGTTTATTCATGTGCAGTTGCAGATATTTTCACATATATGTATAAAATTTAAATAAAAGATATAATTTAAATAAAAATATAAAATATTTTAAAAATAAATCTTATTTTCAGAATAAAACTAAGAAATGAACAAAAACCTTAAAATTGTTGAAGAAAAAGGATTGACATAACTGTTAAAAGAACTGTTAGCTGTTTTTATCTAAGTCAATATAGCTCAAATCTCCTCAGCCGTAATTCTTTGTGAAGAAAAGAAGGAAAGAAATATATGAAAAAGAAAGGAAGGACAGAAGAAAAGAAAGAAAGAAAAAGAGAAAAAGGAAGAAAGAAAAGGAAAGAAAAGAAAAATAAAGAAAAAAGAAAGAAAAGAGAAAAAAAGAAACAACAGCATCCTTTTTTTCATGGGTACTTTAGAATAAACTGAGCTTTGAAAACTTGTTATCTCAGAGTTAAGGAAAACATGATGAGTCTGTTAATGGAAGAGAAAATAAGGATTTTAAAAGCAGGAAGAAGACAGAAAAAGTTTTCGGATGTGTATCATTTGCCATTGAGTCCAGCTGATGAGGATCCATACATAATGGCTGCAAAGTTAGGTCTTGGTGCTTTGACACCTCGTCATGGTATCTACGATGAACATACATTTTCTCTTCATTTCACTTGTTAGAATTTCTGAATTAAAATAAGTTGAGTACTATACTTGATAGCTTCTGGCCACATCAAAGTTTATTTGCCATTGATATTCGAAATTTGCATTCAGTATTTCCACACATTTGGTGTGAATTGCCTGAATCAGACTGGGATCATAGCCCCTCATTTCTCGCCAGGCTGTAACTGGTGGTCTCGAGCTGGTCAGCCAAGCACTGGAGACCATGAACTTGTCCCTGACACTGGGCACACACGTCCCTCCCCTTTCTCGGTGTGCCAGGCTAGCTGAGATGTTTGTCTTGTTTATTCTATCAGGTGTCTTTATATTAGCTTGCAGCTTTTTGAGGATGACTTCCAAATGACAATTTAACTGTTTCCCACAGAATAAAGTATCTGTGAAATGGTTTTCATGTCAAAACCTGCTGTCTGTTTAAATATAGATTTAGCCCAGGCTCTACACTATGCAGGCAACCAGACGATGGAGCTCAGGTCAATCTATTTCCAGACACCACTAGAGGATGCAGAGAAGGGAAAAAGACCTCAGCCCCTAACCCCCTTTCCATGTTATTGCACTTAATAAATCAGAGTGATCTTAATAAGTAAATGACTGGACTAAATACAATGTACTTTTACAACTGATTCTTTAGAGCCAAGATGTTCAATGCAGTAATCACTGACCACATGTGCCTATTTAAATTGAGTTAATTTAAAGTAAATCAAACTAAAGTCCAGTTTCTCAGTTACTCTAACCACATTCCAGTGCTCGATAGCCCCAGGTGGCCAGGATTAGGCAAGGCGGGGATGGAGCCTTTTCATTATTCTAGAAAGTTATCTTAGTATTCTCTAGAGTTGTTTAGGTGTAAGAAGATTCACTGGGTTAAAGAATCATGCAGTTGCAGCCATAAAAAAGAATGAAATCATGTCCTTTGCAGGGACGTGGATGAAGCTGGAAACCATCATTCTCAGCACCCTAACAAAGGAACAGAAAACCAAACACCGCATGTTCTCACTCATAAGTGGGAGTTGAACAATGAGAACACATGGACATAAGGAGGGAAATATCACACACCAGGGCCTGTCGGGGGGTGGGGGGCAAGGGGAGGGAGAGTATTAGGACAAATACCTAATGCATGCGGGGCTTAAAACCTAGATGATGGGTTGATAGGTGCAGCAAACCACCAAGGAACATGTATACCTATGTAACAAACCTGCACGTTCTGCACCTGTATCCTGGAACTTAAAGTAAAATAATAAAGACAAAATAAATAAATAAAAATAAAGTTAAAAGATGGGGCAAAAAAAAGAATCATGCAGTTGATAATTAAAAATACATATTTTATGTACAGACCTAACATGTCTTACTTACAACTTAATTTGCTTTCTCAATGGAGCTCTTTAAAAAATCTCCCAAATAGAAATTTGCTCAGACAATATTTTCTGAATCTGTTTCTGACATTGTAATATCAGTGGAGACTAAAATTAGTCAAGTTTAATCTGAGATTTAATCTGTATTGTGATTTACTAAGTGAAAAATCAAAATCGAACAGACTGGGAACACTGTGAAGGCTTCATAAGGGTATTTTGGAATCTCTTTGTTCTAGATGAGACATGATCTGTGCCCAATTTTTCTCCTATCTAGCCTGTTTTTGGTGGCCAGTGACCATATACATATTCTCACGTAACGCCATGAGCAGTGACTTGTGGGGACAACAGCCAAAGCCAAGCTGTCTCAAATAATTAGCATGCTTGTAGATTAGTTCATCTTGTAGATCCAATATCTGAATTTTAGCATAAAGACAGTAAGTGGAGAACCCTGCCAGCATTAAATTTGAGCAAACTCCAATTAAAAAACTTCCTATGAGTTTGTAGACAATCTTAACTATTTAGCATTAGAATCTCTACTATAAAGAATTAGAATTTTGGGGGCACGCCCAAGATGGCTGAATAGGAACAGCTCCAGCCTCCAGCTCCCAGCGTGAGTGACATAGAACATGGGTGATTTCTGCATTTTCAACTGAGGTACTGGGTTCATCTCACTGGGGAGTGCTGGGACAATCAGTGCTGGTCAGCTGGAGCAGCCCGACCAGTGAGAGTTGAAGCAGGGTGAAGCATCACCTCACCTGGGAAGCGCAAGGGGGAAGGGAATCCCTTTTCCTAGCCAAGGGAAACTGAGACAGACAACACCTGGAAAATTGGGTAATTCCCACCCTAATACTGTGTTTTACCAAGGATCTTAGCAAATGGCACACCAGGAAATTATATCCCACACCTGGCCTAGAGGGTCCCACGCCCATGGAGCCTCCCTCATTGCTAGGACAGCAGTCTGAGATCTAACTGCAAGGTAGCAGCAAAGCTGGGGGAGGGGCACCCAACATTGCTGAGGCTTAAGTGGGTAAACAAAACCACCAGGAAGCTCGAATTGGGTGGAGCCCACTGCAGCTCAAGGAGGCTGGCCTGCCTCTGTAGACTCCTCCTCTGGGGACAGGGCATAGCTAAACAAAAAGCAGCAGAAACCTCAGCAGAGGTAAATGCCCCTGTCTGATAGCTTTGAAGAGAGCAGTGCAGTGGATCTCTCAGCACGGAGGTTGAGATCTGAGAACAGACAGACTGCCTGCTCAAGTGGGTCCCTGACCCCTGAGTAGCCTAACTGGGAGAGATCCCCCACTAGGTGCAGACCGACACCGCACACCTCACATGGTGGGGTACACCCCATGACGAAGCTTCCAGAGCGAGAATCGGACAGCAACAATATCGCTGTTCAGCAATATTCTATCTTCTGCAGCCTCCACTGCTGATACCCAGGCAAACAGGGTCTGGAGTGGACTTCAAGCAAACTCCAACAGACCTATAGCTGAGGGTCCTGACTGTTAGAAGGAAAACTAACAAACAGAAAGGACACCCACACCAAAACCCCATCAGTACGTCACCATCATCAAAGACCAAAGGCAGATAAAACCACAAAGATGGGGAAAAAGCAGGGCAGAAAAGCTGGAAATTCAAAAAATAAGAGCGCATCTCCCCCTCCAAAGGAACGCAGCTCATTGCCAGCAAAGGAACAAAGCTGGACGGAGAATGACTTTGACGAGCTGAGAGAAGAAGGCTTCAGTTGATCAAACTTTTCAGAGCTAAAGGAGGAACTACGTACCCAGTGCAAAGAAACTAGAAACCTTGAAAAAAGAATGGATGAATGGATAACTAGAATAATAAATGCAGAGAAGACCTTAAAAGAACTGATAGAGATGAAAATCATGACATGAGAACTACGTGACAAATGCACAAGCTTCAGTAACTGACTCAATCAACTGGAAGAAAGAGTATCAGCAATTGAAGATCAAATGAATGAAATGAAGCGAGAAGAGAAGTGTGGAGAAAAAAGAGTAAAAAGAAAGGAACAAAGCCTCCAAGAAGTATGGGATTATGTGAAAAGACCAAATCTACATCTGATTGGTGTGCCTGAAAGTGACGGGGAAAATGGAACCAAGTTGGAAAACACTCTGCAGGATATCAACTAGGAGAATTTCCCCAACCTAGCAAGGCAGGCCAACATTCAAATTCAGGAAATACAGAGAATGCCACACAGATACTCCTCGAGAAGAGCAACTCCAAGACACATAATTGTCAGATTCACCAAGTTGAAATGAAGGAAAAAATGTTAAGGGCAGCCACAGAGAAAGGTTGGGTTACACACAAAGGGAAGCCCATCAGACTAACAGCAGATCTCTCGGCAGAAACTCTACAAGCCAGAAGAGAGTGGGGGCCAATATTCAACATTCTTAAAGAAAAGAATTTTCAACCCAGAATTTCATATCCAGCCAAACTAAGTTTCATAAGTAAAGGAGAAATAAAATCCTTTACAGACAAGCAAATGCTTAGAGATTTTGTCACCACCAGGCCTGCCCTACAAGAGACCCTGAAGGAAGCACTAAACATGGAAAGGAAAAACAGGTACCAGCCATTGCAAAAACATGTCAAAATGTAAAGTCCATTGATGCTAGGAAGAAACAGCATCAACTAGCCAGCAAAATAACCAGCTAATATCATAATGACAGGATCAAGTTCACACATAACAATATTACCCTTAAATGTAAATGGACTAAATGGTTCAATTAAAAGACACAGACTGGCAAACTGGATAAAGAGTCAAGATCCATCAGTTCGCTGTATTCAGGAGACCCATCTCACATGCAGAGACACACATAGGCTCAAAATAACGGGATGGAGGAAGATCTACCAAGCAAATGGAGGACAAAAAAAGCAGGGGTTGCAATCCTAGTCTCTGATAAAACAGACTTTAAACCATCAAAGATCAAAAGAGACAAAGAAGGCCATTACATAATGGTAAAGGGATCAATTCATCAGGAAGAGCTAACTATCCTAAATATATATGCACCCAATGCAGGAGCACCCAGATTCATAAAGCAAGTCCTTAGAGACTTACAAAGAGACTTAGACTCCCATACAATAATAATGGGAGACTTTAACACCCCACTGTCAACATTAGACAGATCAACGAGACAGAAAGTTAACAAGGATATCCAGGAATTGAACTCAACTCTGTACCAAGTGGACCTAATAGACATCTACAGAACTCTCCACCCCAAATCAACAGAATATACATTCTTCTCAGCACCACATCGCACTTATTCCAAAATTGACCACATAGTTGGAAGTAAAGCACTCCTCAGCAAATGTACAAGAACAGAAATTATAACAAACTGTCTCTCAGACCACAGTGCAATCAAACTAGAACTCAGGACTAAGAAACTCAATCAAAACCGCTCAACTACATGGAAACTGAACAACCTGCTCCTGAATGACTACTGGGTACATAACGAAATGAAGGCAGAAATAAAGACGTTCTTTGAAACCAATGAGAACAAAGACACAACATACCAGGATCTCTGGGACACATTTAAAGCAGTGTGTAGAGGGAAGTTTATAACACTAAATGCCCACAAGAGAAAGCAGGAAAGATCTAAAATTGACACCCTAACATCACAATGAAAAGAACTAGAGAAGCAAGAGCAAACGCATTCAAAAGCTAGCAGAAGGCAAGAAATAACTAAGATCAGAGCAGAACTGAAGGAGGTAGAGACACAAAAAACCCTTCAAAAAATCAATGAATCCAGGAGCTGATTTTTTGAAATGATCAACAAAATTGATAGACCGCTAGCAAGACTAGTAAAGAAGAAAAGAGATGCAATATTAATTTGATTCTTCTATTAAAGAATCAAATAGATGCAATAAAAAATGATAAAGGGGATATCACCACTGACCCCACAGAAATAGAGACTACCATCAGAGAATACTATAAACACCTCTACACAAATAAACTAGAAAACCTAGAAGAAATGGATAATTTCCTGGACACATACACTCTCCCAAGACTAAACCAGGAAGAAGTTGAATCCCTGAATAGACCAACAGCAGGCTCTGAAATTGAGGCAATAATTAATAGTCTACCAACCAAAAAAAGTTCAGGACCAGACGAATTCACAGCTGAATTCTACCAGAGGTACAAGGAGGAGCTGGTAGCATTCCTTCTGAAACTATTCCAATCAATAGAAAAAGAGGGAATCCTCCCTAACTCACTTTACGAGGCCAGCATCATCCTGATACCAAAGCCTGACAGAGATACAACCAAAAAAGAGAATTTTAGACCAACATCCCTGATGAACATCGATGCAAAAATCCTCAACAAAATACTGGCAAACCGAATCCAGCAGCACATCAAAAAGTTTATCCACCATAATCAAGTGGGCTTCATCCCTGGGATGCAAGACTGGTTCAACATACCCAAATCAATAAACATAATCCAGCATACAAATAGAACCAAAGACAAAAACCACATGATTATCTCAATAGATGCAGAAAGGGCCTTTGACAAAATTTAGCAGCCCTTCATGCTAAAAACTCTCGATAAATTTGGTATTGATGGACCGTATCTCAAAATAACAAGAGCTATTTATGACAAACCCACAGCCAATATAATACTGAATGGGCAAAAACTGGAAGCATTCCCTTTGAAAACTGGCACAAGACAGGGATGCCCTCTCTCACCACTTCTATTCAACATAGTGTTGGAAGTTCTGGCTAGGGCAATCAGGCAAGAGAAAGAAATAAAGGGTATTCAGTTAGGAAAAGAAGAAGTCAAATTGTCCCTGTTTGCAGATGACATGATTGTATATTTTGAAAACCCCATTGTCTTAGCCCAAAATCTCCTTAAGCTGATAAACTGTGGGTGGGACTGTAAACTAGTTCAACCATTGTGGAAAACAGTGTGGCGATTCCTCAAGGATCTAGAACTAGAAATACCATTTGACCCAGCCATCCCATTACTGGGGATATACCCAAAGGATTATAAGTCATGCTGCTATAAAGACACATGCATACGTATGTTTATTGCAGCACTATTCACAATAGCAAAGACTTGGAATCAACCCAAATGTTCAGTGGCAGACTGGATTAAGAAAATGTGGCACATATATACCATGGAATACTATGCAGCCATAAAAAAGGATGAGTTCGTGTCCTTTGTAGCGACATGGATGCAGCTGGAAACCATCATTCTCAGCAAACTATCGCAAGAACAGAAAACCAAACACCGCATGTTCTCACTCATAGGTGGGAATTGAACAATGAGAACACTTGGACACAGGAAGGGGAACATCACACACCGGGGCCTATTGTGGGGAGGGGGTAGCGGGGAGGGATAGCATTAGGAGATATACCTAATGTAAATGATGAGTTAATGGGTGCAGCACACCAATATGGCATATGTATATATATGTAACAAACCTGCATGTTGTGCACATGTACCCTGGAACTTAAAGTATAATAATAAAAAAAAAGAATTAGAATTTTATTGAAAGGAAGTAGTTCACTAGTTATTTGAATTTTTAGTTTCAGTAGTAAGTGAAAGAAACCCTATTGAATTTGGTTGTTGCAGAACACTGAAAAAAATATTACTTTTGATTTTAAGAAATATTAGATATGATAGAACTCTTTTTCTTTAATGCCCAAGAGGTCACTATTTTTGAAGACCAAGTCTTATTGCCAACTGAGTATTCACTTTGCAAATTAACATTTAAATGTCTCTTTCTTTTGTACAAAATCTTGGGAAAACTTTACAACATCTAAAAGATGTTAGACATCAACGTCTAAAAGAAAAAGTTTTGGTGAAGATTGCAGAAACAAAAATATGTATTAGTGTGTTGGCCTCAATATCAGTGCTAGGCCATATCAAGGAAGTTATTTCTGTTATGCAACTTGTATTTGTTTACATATCTACACATATACATATCTATTTTTTCTTATTGTTATGTGGTATGTTCTCTTGGGAGTAGGGCATTTCTACCAAAAGAAAAGTTCATTTATGTATTTAGAATTTACTTTTTTTGTTTTTAGACAGAATCTTGCTCTATTGCCCAGGCTGGAGTACAGCGGCGCAATCTTGGCTCACTGCAACCTCTGCCTCCTGGGGTTCCAGTGATTCTTGTGCCTCAGCCTCCCAAGTAGCTGGGACTACAGGTGCACACCACAAAGGCTGCGTAATTTTTGTATTTTTAGTAGAGATGGGGTTTCACTGTGTTGCCCAGGCTGGTTTTGAACTCCTGACCTCAAGCGATGCACCCATCTCGGCCTCCCAAGTGCTGGAATTACAGGCGTGAGCCAGCGTGCCTGGCCAGAATTTACATTTTTGATTGTGTAAATCATGTAAATGGTTTCTAACCCTTGCTTGGTCTCTACCTTTTCAGGCAATAATGCGAGCTTCCCAGAACCATGCCATACCCACAGAAAACCTTAAATACACAAATACACTTTCAGGAGACTCTTGAATCATATGGAGACATGTTAGGGAGTCTATGGGCCCCAGAACAAGAAGTCCTTAAACCGAAACACTCAACACACTTTTTTTTTTTTTAAAAAGGCTTGTGCTTTTCTGACATTTAATAAAACTAAATTCCACACGATGGTGGCGAAGTCATAAAATACTTTGCCACCATGTTAAATATTCTTAAAATAAGACACATTCTTCTAATGTCACACTGAGAAATAGAGAACTAACATCATCATATATTGGCTACTGCATAGTAAATAACAAAATGTTGTAGAGAGTTAAATAAAAATCATCACAGTTAAAATATGCTTCTGTGAATATTTTGCTTTGTCCTGAAACCAAATTATTAATTGGTAAAAATTTGAGTTTTTGAAAATCTATCTAGCTTTTCAAATTTTAACATTAATATAATGTAGTATAAATTTGTGTATTTTGTATTACATGTGGGTTAAACATTTTTAAGTATTTGGTCATGTTATGTAATAGGAAATAGTAATATAGCATGTATAAAATGAAATAGTCACATTTCCTCTTTTGAGAATTTCAAATTATCATAACTTTTTTGTTCAAGTAGGTTTTATACTTAAAAATGTATATATTTAAGTACAAATATATATATATTTAAGTATATATACATATTATATATATTTAAGTGTATATATACATATTATATATATATATATTTAAGTACAAATAAGTGTTTTTGGTAGAGTCGGGATTCCACCATGTTAGCCAGGTTGGTCTAGAACTTCTGGCCTCAAGTGATCCACCCACCTCAGCCTCCCAAATTGCTGAGATTATAGGCGTGAGCTACTGCACCAGGCCAGAATATTTAGATTTAAAAAAAAATCATAGTACTTAAATTTTCTTGAATATCATAAAGAACTTTGTTATAACTTTTAGAGGATTCATGGAATGATACTTCTAGTATTATTTGCCATATATAAATATTAAATTATTTCACAAATAGTTTGAGTTAATTAATAACGTTTTATGTTTTTTAGAGTGTATTCTTCAGAACACCAGTTCCTTAAAATGCTCAAAGAAAAACAGGTTCCACGTTCTAAATAAGTTGAGAATTCTGTACACTATTTCTCTTTTCAAGATTTATTGTGCACTTTCATAAACTGGGAGCTCTGAAGAGTCTTAAGGAAGCAAACCTATTAAGTCTATTACAGTGTTTTCCAAATTATTTGGACAATGAAACATGTAATAATAGCATAATAACTATGCAGAAATAGCATCCTCTAAACTTATTCTAAAGGGCATAGACATGTAAGTTGAATTTCTTTTCGCCGTTTTCTTTGTCATTCAGGTTGTTTGTGTGGGTTTTTGAAAATAACACTGAAGTAGGTATCACTAAAACTGAATTACATTATATTCTGCTGCTAAGAAGCAGTTTGATTTTAAGTCATCCAATCCCTATGAGTCTCAATGTACTCACTGATAAAACAAGCATATTATAAAATACTCTGAAATTCTTTTCTAAATCTCTGTTTTGTTATTCCATAATGTATACTTTATCCTGCTTTTCAAAGACATGGGCTTTTTCAAATTTCCTGCATCCCAGTTATTATCATAAGGCAGGGCACAATGTTTATTCAATGTAAATAAAAGGCTCTTAAAAGTATGTGAAAGAAACACAAATCAGTTTAAGAATTTTTTGTTCTGCTTATTAAAAATAATACCTACATTAGTGTTACAGCTCTTTTAGAATTTGGTTAGTGGTCTTTCTGTCTTTTTTTTTTTTTTTTTGCTGGAAAGCCCCTAAAAATAAAAAGAAAAATAAAAAAAATAACCTATGTAATCATGGCTTTCAATAAAAGATATAGATTGGTTTTTCTCTTGTATGATAAGCAATGTGGAGACAACTCATCCAGGGCTGAATCACAAGGCCAAGGCCAAAGTCTCTGCAATTCCATTACTGTTTCCTTCATGTTGGCATGACGGCTGCTGCAGCTCCAGCCATAATATCCACCCTTCCAACAAAAAGAAAAAAGTGATAGTGAAAAGCAGGGGGTACCTACAGGAATAAAGCGATAATTTCCCAATTATCCCGAGCAGACTTAGTTTTGCTATCTCATTCAGCATGTAAAGAGTATCTAGCACATTGTAAGAACTCAGAAATATTTGTTGAATGACTCAAGCTCATAGGCCAGCTCTTTCTTCCATGATTATGCTCAGACATTACCAGGTTCAGAAATGTAGATTTCTTTCTCCTTAATCTAGGCCAGTTGATGAGTGAAATCCTGGTCCTATTGGTAAAGAAGGGAGCATTGTAGTCAATAGCAGTGTCTGCCACAAACTGTAGGTTTTTCTGAGGGCTGTGCTAATACAAACTACTTTTTCGAACAAACAGGAACATCTGTGGTGAAAAAGGGCAACAGATACTGACTCAGCCTCTTTGAGCAGTGTGGAAAGTTTTCTTCATCAATGTCCCTTGTTAACTGCCAAATTGTCTTCCTTTTAAAAAGCAATCATAAATAACTGCAGGTAATAGTAATATGACTTCAAACATCCTATGAAAGCATAGTGTAAACCTCAGTATGTAAAAATGTCCCAAACTTAGAACAAGCTCTGTGAATGGAAAATATCAAATAGACTTTATTGCATAAGTAGACTAGTAAAATTTCATTATGAAAAGATGACAACAGGTATCCACACTATAATTGAAAACAGTGGTAAAAACAAAAATATCTCATAATTACAGAAAATGGGATTTGGGAATGAAAGAAAACTCACACTCAAAAATCTCTCTAACAAAGGAGTAAGTCATATCCACTGGTAGTAGCAGAAAGTAGTCTGAAATGCCACAGGCCTTAATTAATGAATTATATTTTATAATAATTTATGGTCAGCCAAGCATTTTTTACATATGTCATGCATCTCAGTGCATTTAATCTTCCCAACCACCTACAAAAGAATGACTGTAATCAGCCCCGTTTTGCACATGGTAGAAACTGAGGAAATGGGACAACTCGCCTGAAGTCATGTGTGCTCAAACATCATCCATTATGTCTGTGATTCCAAAATAGATACAGCATGATATGATAAAAAGGCTGTAGTCTTTTTCAGTTCAACTTAATACTAAAATGATGTTCATTTGCTCCCATCATAGGACAGTTCCCCCAATATATATATATATATATATATATATATATTTTTTTTTTTTACAGCAAATTTACCTAGAATTTCCCTGGCTCCACTTTTTTTGGCTAAGCATTGGTTTTGGCCTTGGGTCACAAGGTATAATCACACTTAGACTGTCCACGTGGAGAACCTGGTTTGGATTGCTCTGCCAATCCTCCCTCTCCTGGGTTTGAACATAACAAGAAGGAGTGGACCTAGGGTATCACACAGTTACCCAGTTTTAAATCTGTGCCCTTTTTACCACCTCCTTCTCTTTCCCCAGTGTAATATTTCAGCGATCTTGTTTAGGCTATTTGTTTACAGGATTAATGTAGATTCCTAGGACATGTTATCTAAAATATTATGCAAATGTTTCCAATTCTGAATTCATAGCATAAATAAAAAATTATCCAATTAATTTAATTTATGTCTCCAAAATTTATTAGAAATCTATTTTACCTCAGGCACCTGGTCAACTTCTGACATCCCAAAGATGAATAACACCTATCCCTTCCCTTGAGGAATTTTATATTCCATCCATATATCAATTGCACTGTTTCTGGTTGCTGGTTTCTGGTATTTTCCTGGAAGTTATTATTAATATTTCCTCTTGCTGAGAATTTTTACTTCTTAGTTTGCTGGTTAAATATGTATTGCTTGTCTGAATATTCACGGCCACTAACTTCCTTCAGTAGACCCTGGAAGACACTGAGCAAATAATATACAGCAGGAAAACCACAAAGTGGGCAGTGCATGGGACATTTCCCAGTGTAGAGCCTCTTGAATTATTCAGAAGAGCAATTTCTTGTGAGTGCTATCGGAGAGACATAGTAGAGTTACCATATTAAAGTCTATATTCCTACTTTTGTAGATTAAAATTTGACACAAGAATAAGTAAAGTTTGAAGTGAAACCTCACAAAATACCATTCACTGTGATACATTAAGAAGAATTGCCTAGAAGTGTTCAATTAGACTAAATTTAGTTGTTTCGATAATTAGCTAGCTGTTTGAGCAGGAGTGGGTGTCTTACATGGAGGGCTGCAATAAAGCTCAGTTTCCCTGGAACTAGGCTTTTTTCCTTCTTGTGATAGCGAGGTAGGGGGTGGGAGACAACTCCAGATGCGGGCCCTGGACACCAGACCAAATTGAGGACTAGTTAAAACAAGGCTGGGGCAGAAGCACTTTTCCATAAGACATGCGCACGAGTGTGCCATGTCAGTTTACCATTACCACAGCAACACCCAGAAGTTACCACCCTTTCCCTAGAAATTTCTACATAAACCACCCCTTAATTTGCATGTAATTAAAAGTGGGTACAAATATGACTGCCGTACTGGCTGTGAGCTGCTATTCTGGGCACCCTGCCTAGCAGGTAGCCTTGCTTTGTAAAGAGCAGTACCGCTGCTGCTACCGTACACTGCCGCTTCAATAAAAGTTTCTGTTTAACGCTACTCACTAGTCCTTGAATTGTTTCCTGGGCGAAGTCAAGAACTTTGGGGCCTTACCGGTCCTGCATCATCAGGGGAACTGTAATTTCCCATGAATCCCAAAGTTCTCAGGGGTGGGCAGTTGCTTTTTTCCAGATGAGTCCTGTGGTTAGCTGGCACCCCAAATGCAGATTGCATGGCACCAAGCAGAGCCTTAATATCACCATTGTCAAAACTGTCTAGTCGAGCTTGCACTATAGAAAGGGAGACTCTGAGGAACTAGATGTTCTTTCATTCAGGAAGCATTGCCAGTCATCGGAGTGAGTTAGTTTCTCTACCAGGAAGCTGTTACATTTTCTGATGTTCTATGACTTTAGCACATATCACAGTGTATTTTAATTACGATTTCACTTTTTGGCCTCCTCCCCATTTTGTGAAGTTCCACAAGGGCAGGGCTTGTGGTTAGGTAAGCATTGACTCCCAGATTCCTGGCAGTGTTTGTCATGTGAAAAATGCTCTATTAAGTTTTAATCAATTATAAATGCATTTAAGGGTGTGAGTTCTGCAATATAACTAACTGCCTCTTACCTGCTGAGTAGCCTGAGGCACAGTTAACCTCTTGGTGCATCAGGCTCCCATCTGGGAAATAAGCACAGTAATAGTAATGATTTTGTGATGTTGTGAGGTGAATAAGTTAGTAGGAAGAATGATTTAAAGAAAACACAGTGTGTAGTTCAGGCTAATGAATGAGAGACAGCCTTAAGATGAAAGCGACATACAAATGAGGAAACCAGAGAAAAATGGAGCCACAACCAGTAGATTAAGAAGCCGAAGCTTCGACTCTCTTGAAACTTCCAATTCTATAATACATTTCCTTTCCAGTTGTTAAGTCAATTTTCTTTTAATTTTCTATTAAGTTGAAAGAATTCTGACTTAATTGTCACATTTGTTAATATTTTCAATCTCACAGTTAAGAAATTAAAGTTCCTATGATTTAATTAGCATTTCTCTGCTAAATTAGTGAGACTAGAATCTCCACATTGCTCATTTTTTTGTGGTCTTTAGTAAATTTTTTGTTGTTGCTGCTTTATGCTGACAATGTTCCTATTTGAGAGTGTTGTTTATTTTATGGATTCTTATTGATGTGTGTGTACATGTATATGTACGTCTTCTGGCCTATACAGCTGATTGTTGAACAACAATGGTTTGAACTGTGAGGGTCCACTTATACATGCAATTTTTCAATCAAACTCGGATTGAAAATACTGTATTCATGGAATGTGAAACCCTCATGTACTGACGGCTGTCTTTTCGTATCCACGGGTCTTATAGGGCCAAATGTGGGACTTGAGTATGCAGAGATTTTAGTTTACTCGGAGTCCTGCAACCAATCTCTCAATTATACTGAGGGACAACTGTAACACTTTTCTGTTACATGAGATAAGCTCTTTTTAAAAAGAGCTTTAAACCCTTAAGAGCTTAAGCTTCGGGCCGGGCGCGGTGGCTCAAGCCTGTAATCCCAGCACTTTGGGAGGCCGAGACGGGCGGATCACGAGGTCAGGAGATCGAGACCATCCTGGCTAACACCGTGAAACCCCGTCTCTACTAAAAAATACAAAAAACTAGCCGGGCGAGGTGGCGGGCGCCTGTAGTCCCAGCTACTTGGGAGGCTGAGGCAGGAGAATGGCGTAAACCCGGGAGGCGGAGCTTGCAGTGAGCTGAGATCCGGCCACTGCACTCCAGCCCGGGCTACCGAGCAAGACTCCATCTCAAAAACCTAAAAAAAAAAAAAAAAAAAAAAAAAAAAAAAAGAGCTTAAGCTTCAGTCTACAAGTCTGAAGCTTAGTTTTAAACTATTTATGGTATAATTTGTTGTGCTGTTTTAATATTTTAATGAGTCTTTTCCCCTTATTATTGCTTTTAGGGCCTCATTTAAGAATTCTTGCTCTTACTTTATGAAGATATTCTTCAAAGGCTTTAAAAGAGTTTTCTCTTGATATTTAGTCTTCTATAACACACCTGGAACTAATTTTGAGGTACGCTATTATTGCTGCAAATTTATTGTTTTCATTACGGAAAGCCAATTGTCCCAAGCACTGTTTAATAAAGGAATTCTTTGCATGATTTGTAATGCCTTTGCTATGGGTCACCAAGAACCCATTATTTCATGGGTCTATTTGTGTTTTATTGATACATTTGTCTATTTCTATACCATCTTCATATTGTCTAAATTAGTATCATTTATATAATTAATAAATTTAATATAGCATATAAGTAAACCTTCATATTCACTAAGTCAAGGCACCTTATTTGTAAATCATCTCTATATGTTAATTGGCTCTTCCTGTCAATGCATTTCAACCAATGTATTAATTTTTAAGTTCAGGTAAAATTCACAAAATTTCACCATTCTAACCATTTTGAAATGTACAGTTTAGTGCTTTTGGCACATGCACTATGTTGTGTAATCACCACCATTACCTAATTGTAGAATATTTTCATCACCCCAAAAAGAAACACTCTACCCACTGAGCTATTCCTCCTTATTTTCCTCTCTCCCAGTACATGTAAACCACCAATGTGTTTTCTATTTTTATGGATTTGCCTATTCTGAACATTACGTATAAATTATATAATATGTGCCATTTTGTGTCTAGGTTCTTAGCAAAAGATTTTCATGGTTCATTTAGCATGTGTCAGTACTTCATTCATTTATGATGTAGCCATTGTATGGCTACACTACATCTTATTTATTCTTTCATCAGCTAATGGACATTGGGGTTCCTTCTACTTTTTGACTACTAGGAATAATGCCACTATAAATGTTCATGCACAGGTTTTTGTTTGAACATTTGTTTTCAATTCTCTTAGAAGTGAATCTGCTGTGTCACATGATAATTCTGTACTTTTTGAGGAACTACCAAACTCTTGTCCACAGAAGCTGCACTATTTTACTTTCCCACCAGAAACATATGAGTGTTCCAATTGCATTACATTCTTGCCAACATTTATTATTTTCTTTTTTTTGCAGTTACTCTAGTGACTGTTAGGCAATATCTCATTGTAATTTTAATTTGCATCTTACTAATGGCTAGCGATGATTAGCATCCTTTCAGGAGTTTAATCATCCATTTGTACATCTTCTTTGGAAACATTTATATCCAAGTCCTTTGTCATTTAAAAATTGAGGTGTTTGTCTTTTTGTTGTTAAGTTGTAACAGTTCTTTTTATATTCTGGATACTAGACTCTTATAAGACATATTATTTGCCAACAGTTTTTCCATTCTGTGAATTGCCTTTTCATTTGCCTGTGTCTTTTGATGTACAAATTTTTAATTTTGATGAAGTTCAATTTATCTCTTTTTTTTCTTTACTTGCTTCCATGTTTGCTGTCTTATTTAAGAAACCATTGCCTAACCCAAGGTCACAAAGATTTATACCTATGGGTTTGAGTCCTCCAAAGTGTTTTTTCTAGATCATTTGGTTATTTTGGGTCCCTTGAAATTCCATGTGAATTTTAGGAACAGTTAGTCATTTTCTTCATCAATAAATTGATGGAATTTTGATAGTAGATAAATGTGGGGAATATTGCCATCTTTCAATCTATGAACATGGATAACTTTCCATTTACTTAGGTTTTACTTAATTTCTTTCATTAATGTTTCATAGTCTTCAGTGTAATAGAATTCTAGCTGCCTAAAAATTCATTTTAAAATATTTTTTCATTTTGACACTATTTTAAATGGAATTGTTCTTATAATTTTATTTTTAAAATGTTCATTGCTAGTGATTAGAAATACAACTTTTACATGTCACCCTTGTTTCTCTTAAGTGTGCTGAACTCATTTCTTACCTCTAATAGTTTTTTATTGTGTATAAATTAGTTGTTCTTATATATAATTCATCGTCTGTGAAATGAGATAGTTTTACTTCTTTCTTTCTAATTTGGATGTCTTCTATTTCTTTTTCTTGCGTGCTTAGAATTATTTCAGTGCAATGTTCAATAGAAAGAGCAAGAGGAGAAATTCTCTAGTTGCTGATATGAGAAGGGAAGGCTTTTAGTCTTTCACCCTTAATTATAATGTTAGCTGTACATTTTTGAGTAGATGCCCTTCATTATGTTGAGAAAGATTCTTTCTATTCTTATTTTTAAAGTATATTTTTTTTGCCTGTAGTCCCAGCTACTCAGGAGGCTGAGGCAGGAGAATGGCATAAACCCAGGAGGCGGAGCTTGCAGTGAGCTGAGATCCAGCCACTGCTCTCCAGCCTGGGAGACAGAGCGAGATTCTGAGATTCTCCTTACCTTATCATGTAAGGGTGTGAGATTTTGTCAAATGACTTTTGCATCAGTTGAGATGATGGAATGCTTTTTCTTCATTCTATTAATATTGCATATTATAATGACTGATTATTTTGTGTATTGAACTATCCTTGCATTCCTAGGCTGAATCTCACTTAGTCATCATGGTGAATAATTTTTGGTGTCAATTTGGATAGAGCATGGTATCCAGAAGTTTGATCAAACACTGGTATAGATGCTAATGTGAAGGTATTTTTTACTTGAGATAATATTTAAATCAGAAACTTGAGTAAAGATTACCTTCCGTAATGGTGTGGGCCTCACCTAATAAGGTAAAGGCCATAAGAGAAGACAGGTTGAGATTTTATGAGAAAGAAGAAATTTTTCTTCCAGAATATCTTTGGACTAGAGCTGCAAAATCACATTAACCTCAAGTCTCCAGCTGGTGGGCCTATTGGGCAGATTTTGAACTTGCTAGATTCACAATTATGTGAGTAAATTCCTTAAAAATAAATATGTGTTTCTACAAATACCCACATCCTATTGGTTCTAGTCCTCTAAAAGACCCGGAATAATACATTTCATAATCTACAGTTTTTTAATAAGCTGCTGGATTCAATTGGCTAGTATTTTGTTGAGGATTTAGGCATCATATTCATAGGAAATATTGTTCTGTGATTTTCTTATAATATCTTTGTCTGACTTTGGTGTCAGGGTGATAAATTCCTTATAAAGTGAGCTAAAAATGGTCCCACCTTTTTTATTTTATGGAATTGTTTAACAAGGATTGATGCTAATTTTGTCCTTGACACATTTGGTAGAATTCATTAGTGAAGTCACCTGGTCCTAAGATTTATTTTGTTATTTTGTTGGACTGTTTTCTTTTTCTGCATTTCTTTTCTTTTCTTTTTATTGCTAATTGAACATCCTGCTGTAATAATAAGTTTTCTGTTTCTTCTTCAGTCAGTTTTGGTAACTTGCATGGTTTAAAAAATTTGTTTATTTCATGTAAGTTATTGAATTTTTTGGCATTCAGTTGTTCATAGAATTCTCTTATAATCTCTTTTATTCTAATAAGGTCTATAATAAAATCTCCATTTCCATTTCTGGTTTAGTAATTTGATTCTTCTGTCTCTCTTTTTTTATCAGTCTTGTTAAAGCTTTGTCAATTTTGTAGATTTTTTCAGAGAACTAGCTTTTGTTTTCACTGATTTTCTTTATTGATTTCAGACAATTTAGTTTGCTTATTTCTGCTCTCATCTTTATTATTTTATTGCTTTTGTTTCCTTTGGGCTTAGTTTACTGCATTTTTTCTACTTTTTTAAGGTGAATGGTTAGGTTAGTGATTTGAGATCTTACTTGTTTAATGTAGGCATTTACAGATGTAAATTTTCCTTTGTGTACTGCCTTCATTATATCCCATGAGTTTCTTGTGATTTTTTTCTTTGGTTCATCGATTATTTAGGAGTGGATTATCTTATTTTCAAATATTTCAAAATATCCCATATTGCCTTCTGTTACTGATTTCCAATTTCATTTTATTTTGGTCAGAAAAGATACTTTGTATGATTTCAGTCTTTCAAAATTTAGTGAGACTTGTGTTGTGGCATAATATATAGTCTATCCCAGAGAATGTTCCATTGCATGCATATGTGATTTTGCTTGGTGGAGTGTTCCATAGATGTCTGTTAGGTTTAGTTGATTTGTAGTGTTGTTAAATGCTCTGTTTCCTTATTGATCTTCTGTCTGGTTGTTTTATCTATTATTGAGAGTTGTGTATTGAAGTTTCCAACTATTACTATACAACTATTTATTTCACCCTTCAATTCTATTAGTTTTGCTTCACGCATAGTAGGGTATTGCTATTTGGTTTATATATATTTAAAATCATTATATCTTCTTGATGAATCAGTTTTTTCCATTATAAAATATTTTTCTTTGTCACTCTGGAAAATTATGTCTAATGTCCATTTTACCTCTTTTGGTAATTGTATGAAATATCTTTCTCTATCATTGTACTTTTAACCTATTGTGTCTAAAATGAGTTTGTTTTAAATAGGACATAGTTTGATTTTTCATAGTGATCTTTGCCAATGTTTATCATTTCTTTGTATGACTTTAAGTTAATGTCTGGTATCCTTTCATTTCATCCTAAAGAATATCCTTTAATGTTTCTTTGTCCTTTTTTTTTTTTTTTTTTACAGGTAGTCACTGTATTTTATTGAAAAGCATTGATATATATTTTTCTTCTCTGCTTGAACTGAACATAATATTGCCCAGTTTTAAAAGAAAACAGAACCACAACATTCCAAAAATGTCCACAGCCTCATGTCTCCCACAGTGTGCCATTTCTTTCTCTCTCACATTAGTGTTTCTTGTCATGCAGTTCTGCTAGCAATGAACTTTATCGATTTTATTATTCTGGAAATGGCTTTATTTATCCTTAATTTTTGAAGGAAAGTTTTTTTTCTGAATATAACAAGCTTACTTGACAGGGTTTTTTTCCACAGCACTTTGACTATGTCACCGTATTATCTTCTGGTCTTCATAGTTTTCAAATGAGAAATCAGCTGTTAAATTTTTTGGAGGATCCCTTGTATGTGCTGTGTCATTTCTGTCTTTGTTTTTTGTCAGTTTATGATGTGTGGATCTTCTTGATTTGATCCTACCTATAGTTTTTAAGCTCCTTGGATATGTAGATTAGTGCATTTCATGAAATTTAGGAATTTTTTTGGTAAATTTTTTAATCTTGTTGCACCTTTCATTCTGTTCTCTGATTCTGGAACTTCCACTATGTATATGTTGGCATGCTTGGTGGTTTTCTATAGATCCTTTAGGTTCTGTTCAATTCTTTTTTTCTGTTCTCCAGACTAGAAACTTTTCTTTGCCCTATCTCCAAATTTACTGATTCTTTTTGTCTTCTCTTAACTGCTGTTGAACCCCTCTAGTGAATTTCCACTTCAGTTATTCTTTTTTTTTTTTTTTTTTTTGAGACAGAATCTTGCTCTGTTGCCCAGGCTGGAGTGCAGTGGCACGATCTCAGCTCATTGCAAGCTCCGCCTCCTGGGTTCACACCATTCTCCTGCCTCAGCCTCCCAAGTAGCTGGGATTACAGGCATCTGCCACCATGCCTGGCTAATTTTTTGTATTTTTAGTAGAGATGGGGTTTCACTCTGTTAACCAGGATGGTCTCGATCTCCTGACCTCATGATCCACCCACCTCGGCCTACCAAAGTGCTGGGATTACAGGCATGAGCCACCGAGCCTGGCCACTTCAGTTATTCTTAACTCAATATTTGTAGTCTAGTCCTTTTTATAATTGCTATCTTCTTCTATTTGTAAAATACAGAAAATTTTATAATATTTATATCTCCTTATTGATATAATTCCTTTTTGGTGAGAGAGGATTTTATAGCGCAGGTTTTTAGAAATGTTTTCTTTTTAGTACATTAAACGTATTTAAATTAGCTGATTTGAAGTCTTTGTCTAGTAAATTCACTCTCTGGTCTTCCTCAGAGACAATTTCTACTAATTTTTTTCTAGACTAAGGAGGTACATGTGCAGGTTTGTGATGTGTAAATTGCATGACTCTGAGGCTTGGGCTTTTAGCGATCCTGTCATCCAAGTAGTGAACATAGTACCTGATAGGTAATTTTTCAATCCTTGCCACCTTCCCCCTTCCCTCCCCATTTTTGGAATCCCCAGTGTTTTTTGTTCTCATTGTTGTGTACTTTTGTACTCAAGGTTTAGTTCCCTTTTATAAGTGAGAACATGTATTATTTGGTTTTCTGTTTCTGTGTTAATTTACTTAGGATAATGACTTCCAGCTGCATCCACCTTGCTACAAAGGACATGATTTCATTATTTTTATGGCTGCCTAGCATTCCATGATACATATGTACACTTTCTTTATCCAATCCACCATTGATGGGCACCTGGGTTGATCCTGTGTTTCTGCTACTATGAACAGTGCTGTGATGAACATACAAGTGCAGGTGTCTTTTTGGTAGAACAATTTACTTTCCTTCGGATATATACCCAATAATGGAATTGGTGAATGGTAATTCCATTTTTAGTTCTTTGAGAAATCTCCTCGGAGATGTTTGAAAACTTTTCAGGGGCTGAACTAATTTGCATTCCTGCAATGTAGCATTCTCTTTTCAACTAATAAGCATTCTCTTTCTTTTCCCAAACTTGTTAATATCTGTTATTTTTTGACTTTTTAATAATAGCCATTCTGATTGGTGTCAGGTGATAGTTCATTGTGGTTTTGATTTTCATCTCTCTGATGATTGGTAATGTTGAGCATTTTTTCATACTTGTTGACTGCTTGTATATCTTTTTTTGAAAAGTGGTTATTCATGTCCTTTGAGGGGCAATGTGTATTAATAGATGTTTTTCTGTTTATGTTTCTTATTTTCTTGCATGTCTTGTAATATTTTGTTAAAAACCAGCACACTGGCTGGGCGCGGTGGCTCACGCCTGTAATCCCAGCACTTTAGGATGTCGAGGTGGGCAGATCACGAGGTCAGGAGATTGAGACCGTCCTGGCTAACACGGTGAAACTCTGTCTCTACTAAAAGTACAAAACATTAGGCAGGCGTGGTGGTGGGCGTCTGTAGTCCCAGCTACTCGGGAGGCTGAGGCAGGAGACTGGTGTAAACCTGGGAGTCAGAGGTTGCAGTGAGCTGAGATCCAGCCACTGCACTCCAGCTTGGGCGACAGAGCAAGACTCCATCTCAAAACAAAAACGAAAACAAAAACAAAAACAAAAAAAACTTCAGCTCATTTTATATATTGTAAGGAGGAAACTCTGACAATCAGGTTCCTTCTTTCTTTCCAAGAGTTTGTTGTCGCTGCTTATTGTAATTATTATTTTTCTGTTTGTTTGTTTCATGACTTTTCTGAAGTAATTTTTTATAGATTGTATTCTTTGTTGTGTGTGACCACTAAAGTCTCTGTTACAATAGCTTAGTGGTCAACTAATTATTGAGCAAAAGTTATCTTAATGCCAAAACAAAAACAAAACCAAAAACTTCTCATATTCTTTGCAGAGGGGCTTTTTGTGTACAGTGGGCACGCCCTCAGCCTGTACCCAAGAAGACTACAACCCTGTTTTAGCCTTAACTTCCTGCTTTTACAGCCCTAAGGTCAGCAGAGATGAGAGATTAGAGTCTTCTCAGGTCTCTTCTGGGCAAGTGCACAGCTCTAGGCATGTATGTGGTCTTCTAGAGATATATCTAGCTTTTCACAACCCTTATTCTTCAAACCATTTTATTCCCCAGCCCTTACTTCCAAATTTTTAAAATACTGGTTTTTTTTCCCTCAATTTTTATCCATTGCCTTAGGAAAAACAACCAAAACGTAAGTTTCTTTTGGTAAAATTTTGAAAAAATATTCCTTAAGTAACAGTTACAGCACTGGGTGAGCTCTGAGTTAGGCAAGATAAAGTTGAGCCTTTTGTGCTAGTTTTCCAGGAAGCTACCAAACAAGTCAAGACAATTACAATTTATCTTATTTTATTTTGAGACATGGTTTCACTCTGGTCATCCAGGCTAGAGTGCAGAGACACAATCATAGCTTGTTGCAGCCTCAACTTTCCAGGCACAAGAGATCCTACCACTTAGTCCTCCAGAGTGCTAGGATTACAGGCCTGAGCCACCATGCTTGACCAACAATTACAATCATTTGTTACTGAAATTAATTCTGCCCTCTCTAGTACTGGTACTGTGAATGCAGACTGTAATTTTCAAAGCTACTGCTAAACTGGGGAGTGGAGGCTGAGAATAGGGTAAGTTAAATTACCACAAAGCTCAACGTTTTTACTGAAATAAGATCCATGTTTCTTAAATAAGGGTTCCTCTGGTTTCTGAAGTTTTGGTTAATTTCCAAAGTTCCTAAAATTTGACTGACACTCTTGTCAGTATTTTTGTTGCTTTTTTGAAAGTCATTTTTTTTCAATTTCTTACTCTGCTATTTTCACTGCCATCACCTAGAAATTCCCTTGAACTTCTAGATAAATACTCCTATCATCTTAAAATAAAATCACGTGTTCTTTGCTTTTATGTATTGTTTTACTGCAGTTACTAGCAACTGAGCACCATCAGAAAAATTGGCTGTGATAGTTGTGATTGAATGGTTATTCTTCTGGAATGTCACACTCAGTTTTGATGTGTGCTGTAAGTCTAACTGAAGACTTTGTATCAAGTCAATAATGCTCTCTTCCACACCCAGTTTATGACTGTTTCTAATCATGAAAAACATCTTAGGAGAGGTGCTATGAAAATGGACTCTTAAGTCAAACCTGGCTTAAATTTTGACTCTCTCACTGTTATATGGATGACCTGTGGAAAGTTACATAAATTCTTTGTGCCTCAATTGCTTTATCTTAAAAAATATCATTTCTTTTCAACTATTCTACTTATTAGAAATTATAACTAGGTGCAGCCCACATCAAAGGGATGTGATCACAAAAGGGTGTGTGTAGCAGGAGGTATAGATAATTGAGACCCATTTTAAAGACTGCCTCCCACACTAGGTTACATTTTTTCATGAAGTTTCATATTTCTTTAACATTCTCGTTCATATTTATACTTTTTCTCTCTCTGCTTTAGATTAGATATTTTCTACTGGATATTGGATAATTTCTGATTGTCTTCCATTCATATATAACCCTATTTCTATTTTGTTCATCTGCTGTTAAATCTGTAAATTCTTATTTCAGATATCATGTTTTCTTTGTTTATTTTTTCCCTAAAATTATTTGGTTATTTTTAAAGATTACAATTCTCATTTGATTAATTTTCCCTTTTTTTTTTTTTTTTTTTTTTTTACTAATTTTGTTTATCATTTTTATGAGCACATTAAGCACAAGTATTTTAATGTTTTGGCCAGCTAACTTCCACATCTGGTTGGTCCATGGGTCTGTTTGTATTATCTGTTTTTGTCCTCAGCTAAAGGTTATGTAATCCTATCTTTCAGACTAAATAGCATCTTTTTGAATGCCACTAATATATATTTTAAAATTGTAAAGTCTTCAGATAATATAGTCCTCTAAAGAAGATTTACTCTTCCCTTCATTGGTCAGGTGGTAAATGATTATTTTAATCCAGTTAGAGATTATGCTTAGTACAAATGGAGTTGCATTTCCAAAGGCCTCATCACCATTGGCATTCAGGGGTTTTAATGAAGAATCTGTGAATTCCTTTGGGCCATTACTCTGGGCCCTTTTGAATTATAATGTTTATGTTGCCTACTGCCAAAAGAAACTCTTCTAACTCTTCTCTGCCTCTTAGAGGGTTTCTGCTTATGTTTTTAGATTTCTACTTCATTTGGTGGTGCTTGTCTGTAATCCCAGCTACTTGAGAAGCTGAGGTGTGAGGATCACTTGAGCCAAGAGTTTGAGACCAGCCTGAGAAACATAGAGACATTCCATCTGCAAAAACAAAACCAAAAAAAACCAAAAAACCAAAAAAAAAAAAAATTCCTATAGATTTCTACTTCATATAGCATCATTGTTTTATATTATACACAGGGAGAAAAAATTTTACAAAAATAATATAAGAGAGTAAGTAAAGTTGAAGGAGAGGCGGCAATGCTAAATGTAGCAGCCAGAAAGTGGCCATATGGATGCTTTTACCATGTAAGTTAGATCATGTCACTCCCCTGCTTGATACCATCTGATGGTTGACGAGAAAATCCAAAGTGCTAACCGTGTTCTACAGGATCCTGCGTGACTGACCCCAGATTCACTCCCCAGACACTCTCCTTCCACATTTCCCTTCACTCCTTAAGCTCCAGCCCTGCTGGCCTCTTGCTGTTCCTTGAACAAGCCATGTACAGTTCACCTTAGACACTCTGAATTTGTTCTTTCCTCTTCCTGGGACAATCTTTCCTAGAGGGTGACAGAGGTGTCTGTTTAAACTTTACTTTGGCCAGGCACGGTGGTTCATACCTGTAATCCCAGCACTTTGGGAGGCGGAGGTGGGTGTATCATCTGAGATCAGGAGTTCGAGACCAGCCTAGCCAACATGGTGAAATCCTGGTCTCTGCTAGAAATACAAAAAATTAGCCAGGTATGGTGGCGGATGCCAGTAATCCCACCAACTAGGGAGGTTGAGGCAGGAGAATTGCTTGAACCTGAGAGGTGGAGGTTGTAGTGAGCTGAGATCCTGCCATTGCACTCCAGCCTGGGCAACAAAAGTGAAATTCTGTCTCAAAAACAAACAACAAACAAATAAACAAAAAACTTTACTTCATGAAGCCCCATCCCTGATCTTTCTGAGTCTACAGCCTACCCCTGCTTTACTTCTTGTAGGTATAAGGTGTGATGTTATAAATGTGTTTATTGTTTGTTTGTTGGAACTCCAATGT
This sequence comes from Papio anubis, assembly GCF_008728515.1. Classification (NCBI taxonomy): domain Eukaryota; kingdom Metazoa; phylum Chordata; class Mammalia; order Primates; family Cercopithecidae; genus Papio; species Papio anubis. The sequence goes on along the minus strand of NC_044979.1, from coordinate 116,709,114 downwards.
AACCTCCATCAGACTGAGGAGTTGCTCTGTCTTCTTAATTAATCCCCCCTTAGGCTTGGAGCAGTGCCTGGTACATGGCAGGCAAGCAATATGTAATTTTTTAATAATGGTGACTTTCGTTGAATAAATGAAAAGTCCAGATTGCTACTATAAGACCACAGCTTCTTAAAAACTTATAAGATCCCCAGTTCTGTCTGAGGAAATTGGAGAAGATTTCTAAAAGAAGGTAAAAATAGAGCTGTCTAAAGCTCCTGATTTCAGAGGGCAGGAGAAGGAAAGAATATTCCAGGCAAAGGAAAGAAATGTTTTAAAAATTGAAAGGATACAGGAAAGAGCCCAGTTATTATTCCTATGATTCCTATAAAACCTGTTAAAATGCCTAGAACAAAGGGATGCATATAAATTACTCACTGATAGATTGAAAATAAAAATTCTAAATCAAGACACGTTTTTGAAAAGAAAGTCCATTCCAAATTTAGATACAAGGCCATTTCTAAATCTTTCTTAGCATCTTTATTTCTAATTTTTAAGAGGGAAAAGTTTTTTGTACAGCTTGTGGATAATTTTGATTTATAGGAATGTTGTGCCACCAGTGAGCATTTACACAAGGTCACATACATTAAAAGACCTAAAAGAATTGGGAAGATGTGCCACATAAAATTGCCAGTAAACACCTGAGGTCAAAACAATTTGACGCGTATGGGAAATCCACCCATGGAAACAAAGTCCAGGGTTGGAAGAGTGTTTTAGTACCTCACCGATGAGGAAGATGAAGAAGAGAGCAGGGTCACTCGGGCTTCACTGGGACCATAATGAGCCTCAGCAATGGGTCTTCTACAGGGTGTTAGGTAAAGACCGACTATAATCACAGTATTTAGTGGAGATTTTTTACTATTCAAAGCTTAATGTTTACTAAAGTTAAAACTTATTAACAATAACTCATGAGATCAAACTAGAAGGTACCTGCCCTTTTCTGATGAAAACAGTAACCAAAATTACTGGACCACACAGCACTTCTGCTATCGCACAAGCAGGTTACAGCATGTTGCAACAGTGCACAATAAATTTATTTAATGGTGTTTATTACTTCAGCTTGCCAAGGAAGACCAATTATGGGTGGGTTGCTTTCCAATTCCTATCAGAGACCTAGTTGAGGAGACTGATATTTGAGAGAGATAAAGGCAGGAACAGGTCAGCCATCTATTCTCCTATCTTCTCTGAGGCACACTTTTATAATCTTTGAGTTTCATTTGCTTAGTCTCCCTCATTCCCGTAATATAAGCAATGTACTTGCATCATTCCTATAAGTGTTTTACATAAAGTGAATTCAAGGAAAAGTCACTACGTTTTTGAATAATTACTATCACCGGCATTGCTCACAGGCTGGCCGATGTCCTGGGATAAGGTCCTAATATTAAACTGAATTTTGAACGTATTACATGCATAGTGGAAAGAGATTGAAATTTTAAGATCTCAATGAATCTATGTTTGAGACCAATGCTCTGAGACCAAATGCTCATTTGAGACCAAATGCTCATTTGAGACCAAACGCTCTGGCATTTGGAAGGTGAGTACTTTTAAGTAATTGTAATTGGTCTCTCTTATCCTCAGTTGTTTCATCTGTAAAATGACTATACTTTGGTGTCTAATTGAAAGTGTGTTGTATTAATAAGTGTATGTTTTTAGATTTTGTAAATTTTATTTTTTTTCATGACAAACCTCACTTCAGCACTTTATCCGTACATCTTTGATCTTTGCTCAGAAGTTTACCTGCTAAATTTTATCAAACAATGGAGTTGGAGAGTCCATAATGTTTTGTCTTTACCTCTAGAATAGTCAAACTGAATTTAATGATTATTATGGGCATTCTCAATTTGTTACCATATGGTAGCTATAATGGTAGCTATATCAATAGGAATTTTGGTGTATGTTATCTTTTTTGTGTTTTAAATTCTAGTTAATGTATGCATAGTCTCCAATCTTTTTAAACGTAGTCAGAGTATATATTATGAATAATGAATCATTTTTATCAAAAAATGTAGGTTGTGAATGTTACACATCCAATAAATAAGATACAATGATAATAACCATTAACACCCAACCACTTGGCAAATCCTGGGAATAGAAGTTCTGAGTTAAATTAGTAAGTCTAATTTGGCTTTCAATTACAGGATTATTAGATTAAATTCATTTGTAATAAGAGACAATTGAGCTAAGAAGAAAACTTGTACGTTATTGAGTACAATGCAACTGTTTTGCAGGGGAAAACTGAGAGCAGTGAAGTGAGATGCGGAGTCAATCAGGAGAAGTGCTACCTGGTGAACCACAGGCTCCTATCTTCAAAGAACTCTCAGTTATAAAGAAACAAAGGCAGACACTACTCAGGTTGATCAAGTTATGTTACTCTAGCAATTATTTTATTTTTACGACAGAAATAGTGAATTAATTAATAGAACAGTGTAGAATATAGAAAGAGACTGAAAACTATTTGGAATGTTGATGAATGATGACATGCTACGGCAGGTCATTGTCTAAAGTAAGAACTATATAATGTACACAGCTAAGAAAATGTGTTTCTACAGGGAATTAATTAAATCAGTTTAAATCTACCTCTCACTGTAGAAAAATTAAGTCCAGATGGATTAGGAATTTAAATGCCAGAAGCAAAACTTTAAAATTGGTAGAAGCAATGTAGATGAAAATCATTCTGACCTTAGGGTTAAGAAGGATTTCATAAGCAAGACACAAAAAGCGCTAATCACAAAAGACGTGATTGATGAGCCCACTATGTTGAGATTAAAAACATCTGGTTATCACAGACTATCTCAGAAAAAGTAAAAAAAAAAAAAAAAAAAAAACCAGCTAAAAATGTGGAGAAAATATTTGTAACACATAATAAATATGTGCAATGTGATCAGTATCTATGTATGTATGTATGTATGTATGTATCTCTCTATCTATGTATGTATCTATCTATCTATCATCTGTCTGTAAAAATAAATGAGAAAAAGACAGATCACTCAGAAAAATGGACAAAAACCACAAATAGCATTTCACTGAAAACAAAAACATGAATGGCCAATATAAAAATGAAAAGTTGGTCCACTTTCTAGTGATCGCAGATATGTGAATCAAACCACTATGAGATAGTTTTATGCTGACTTGATTGGCAAAAGTTAATATGGGCGGCATTGCCAACGTGGATCACTGGAACTTCTGGTAAGATGCAACAATTTGGAAAATAATGTAGCATTTGACTAAAAGGGCCTGGATTCCAGCCCTGCATGTGGCCCTTCTCCCAATCTTAATTTGACTGCACCAGGTTTTGGCCTCACTAGGTGTTGAGTAAGATGTCAGAAATGATGCTGAGAAAGAAACTGTCTTTACCATCAAAGATAATAGCAAAGAGAATTGGGAATAGATCAGAAGAATCAGGACAATTACCCTCCCCCTCCATTAAAACCTTGTTTTTTTTTTTTTTTTTTTTTTTGTTCTGTTTTTGTTTTTGTTTTCTTAAGAACAAAAGAAGCAAAGAAAAGGGTGATAATGTTATCTCTAGCTTCAAATCTCACTCCAGCACTGCTCTAGGGCTTGACTATTACAGTGTCCTAGTGATAACAGAGGAAAAGGTAGTGGGCATTTTGTCCTGTGTTCCTTAGAAGCTTGCCTCAGTGTTTTGTAAATGGAGGTTAGCTGAGGCATGGCTGAACAACAAACACAGAAAACTGGGAGTTTTATGGACAACGTGGAAGCTGGCAGACAACTATTTTAATTAGTGGTGAGGAAATTAGTTCAACTGAAGGAAACACAGAATTTAGACTTGGCCTCGAGATAGTCCTAGATGTTGGGACTCATTTTGATGCCTAAAAATTGAAGTGAATATGCGCTCTTTCCTGTCCCTCTTTATTTCTTGTCATAGCTGAGTGCTCCTGCACTACAGTTTTCTCTACATTTATAAGCCCATTTATAGCAAGCGTAGATAAAATTCCTCAGCCTAATTTTTATCACTTTGCTTTGGACAATGCTGTCATGTGGCACACCAACGCTTGAATGATTTTTCTCTCTCTGTCTCGACAGGGTCAAGGGAGCTCTGTCTTTGAAGTTTCAAATTTGACTTCCTCCCAGAAAAACTGAGCAAAAAAGCTAATGTGAACTTTCTGGGATAAAGCAACAAGTCAACCCTCAAGTTAATTTGAGACATAAATTATTATGAAGCCCAAGGAAGGGTTTGCAAACTCTGGTAACCTACTGGCTGCATCAACAGGCCTTTGTTTGTGAAACACTGTCCACTGATGCCTGCTCTACACCAGGGATTGCCCTGGGTGCTGCATCGATCTGGGTCTGCAGATGCAACTGGGAGGTATAGATCAGAGCACAAAATCCTTCCTTAGATTCATAATCATTTATACCTCAAATGAACTTGACGATCAACTTGTTTCTCAGTTGATCTGTATTCTCATGAAATAAGAGATTAATAATAAACATACTAACACACACACACACTCATACATGCTATTAAGATATACTAATTGTCATGCAGAGAATTTAAAAAGGAGCTGTGATAGTGACTTGACATCAAGCTCTATCTGTCTATATACATATAACATCAAACAGATTTCTAACTTTTAATAATCTGTGATAGACCCAGCTTGTGTTAAATGTGTTTATATTCTTCTGGGTCTTCTTACATTAGGATATGGTGACAATTAAAGGGCAAACCAGAAGTGTTCCTTTTGATATGTTCCTTTTGATGTGTTCTGGTATGTACAGAATGCCGTGCATGTAAGTTTGCTATCTGTCTGAGAGACACAGAATGGTTCCCATTGCTTCTGGAATGAGATAGCCTCCTTCCAGATCATATCTTTTAAAAGATGGTGCTATGTGGTATTCTGTGCCATACACGTGGAGGAGGGGACTAAAAATGTGACCCGAGTAGATCATGAAGGCTAATAGTGATACCTAATTGTGTTTTCTCCAGGCTTTGCCTCAGGTAACCTTCATTCAAGCAAGTTGTGAATATTGCTGGAATCAAATTTTTAACTCTAAGTTGTCATGCTCCAATGTTTTAAGATTGTTTTCTACTTTATGAGTCTAGGTTTGTTCATAAAGGCAACTCAATGAAAGGATGTATCTTAAATGGACAAATAGCTCCTTTATCCTTCTAACATTAGCTTTCTAATTTTTCCTAAACATTTTTCAGTATCAATTCCTGAAGACAATATTAGCAAATCTTGGCATAATGTTATTAACATGTGCTTAAAGGAAAAAAAAAAAAAAAAAGAAGAAGAGCATGTGGCTTAGAGGGTCAAGACATAGGAGAAATAATGAGGACATTATGTTTATATGCTGATGATTTCATTGTCCCTTGTTTCCTCCAGGGACCTAGGGAAATGTCAGTCATGGCCAGAAAACAGTAGCCAGGTTGGAGAGATGCAGGTCTATTTCACACCACACCCGGGGCCATTCTTCAGTGCTGAGCACAGGCCAGTAAATCATGTCCACGCTCTTATTATGTGCAGGGAGATGAACTTACGTACAATGAGTGTAAAATGAGTGTACTGAGATGGTCTATATGTGCTGATTCCTTCTGTCTCAGACCCTGCAGTGGCAGGTAAGGCCTGGTGGGGCAGAAGCTGCCATCTTTGTTCACACTGCCCACGGAGAGTAGAGCTGGGAATGAGCCCAGGTCTTCAGACTCTTAGAATAATCATTTATGAATAGGATCAGCTGTGGAGAAGCTGTGCTCAAGTACAAGTTGGAACTTTGTGCAAGAATGGCATAAAGAGAAGGTAGCTGAGATGATGCAGAGAATGCATGTGGCTCCGATTAAACACAGGAACATCATGACTGAACTCTTGCTTACTCCAAGAAACATGAAAAAGACCCAGAAGAAACCACAAGTGTGGTTGCAGTTTTGGGTAAGCAGTGATGATTGAGGGTCTAACTAAGCAGAGGGAGTGAATAGATTTTTACTACAAAACATCCATATCTCTAAAAAATTTAAGTACTCCTGTATGCCCAGATAGAATTTAAAACCTAATATCTTGTTTCCTCAGAATTTAAAACCTAATGTCTTGTTTCCTCAGCAAAGTTCTTAGCATAAAATCTGAAGACAATAAAAACAAGTCATCTGTAGGCTGGGCCTGGTGGCTTACGCGCATAATCCCAGCACTTTGGGAGGCTGAGGTGGGTAGATCACCCAAGGTCAGGAGATTGAGATCAGCCTGGCCAACATGGTGAAACCCCATCTCTACTAAAAAATACAAAAATTAGCTGGGCATGGTGGCGGGTGCCTGTAATACCAGCTACTCCAGAGGCTGAGGCAGAAGAATTGCTTGAGCTTGGGAGGTGAAGGTTGCAGTGAACTGAGATTGCGCCACTGCACTCCAGCCTGGGCGACAGAGTGAGACTCTGTTAGGAAAAAAAAAAAAATTCATTTGTACGAACCTGGGTGTGCCAAAAACACGAACACGCTCATGTCTTCCTTCCTTCCTTCCTTCCTTCCTTCCTTCCTTCCTTCCTTCCTTCCTTCCTTCCTTCCTTCCTTCCTTCCTTCCTT